>NC_092711.1:148148617-148490736 GCF_047496885.1 Scyliorhinus torazame
GTACTTTCGCCACAGATTTTTGGGCACAAAAGGCAGGACGTCCCTTGAGGTAGTAGGATCCAGAGAGCAGGATTTACATCCTTTTCTTTCCTTCCCTGCTTCCACCCTGTCTCACATTAAGACACTGGGACTCAAAGGGTGACCCAGTTTGATGGACAGGTTGTCTCTATTCGAAACAATGGGGGACAAGCTCCACCCAGCTATGAAAATAATGCCCCCAGCGTGATGGCGGCTGCACATGCTCAGTGCTGCACATTGCCCCCAATAAAGATGGTGATCATTAACCGGGACGATTTAAGGGATCTTTGGCCCCGCTCAGTACAAATGCGATTGATGAGTTTTTGAGGGAGTTTGTAGATCACACAATCTGTATAGAAATCTTCCCGTCCACACGCCGGTTCCATCATACGCTCCGATCTGTGATTTTCCGCTTACAAATTACGGATCCGAGAAAAAAAGCATCCACCCCTCACCATTTCCCGCACTGCGCATGCTTCATTCACTGCCCCTCATTCGCTCCGATTGGTTGTAGGACCAGCCGCAACCGTTCGGTCCTCCAGTCCTGCCCCCTATTATTCGTGGTCCTGAGCCGCCGTCAATCATTCCCCTGGGCATTGTGATCTGGAGCATGCGCAGTGCGGTTGCTGAGGTGAGACAGTAGCGCGCAGGTGCAATGCTATTGTTCGTCTGGAGGAGAGTCCTTTGTCCCGGGGAAGCAAAGTTAGCATCAGGCGGTGGGAGGGAGGATCCGCAAACCCTTCACAATCATTGTCAGCTCCCTGGTTTGCAGCTGCGGGGCTTCTCCCTCCTGCGAACAAGCCCAGGTTAACGGTCACCATCGAGCTTCAGCGACTGGAGGATGGTTCACATCAGAAGATGGGGGAGGGGGGACAATAAACAAGAGCTCACACCGCACTCAATTCAATGAGGACTCTGATCTCTGGAAAGGAAGGAAACCCTGGGAGGTGCGCAGGGAGGATTCACAAACACCCGCTGGGGGCCCCAACCCACCAAGAAGAACCCGCAGATCCTGATTTTGCAGCTCCCGGGGCTTGTTTGCTTCAGCTGCGGCTGTCTTGGTGAAACAACAGAGTGGGCGGGGCATCAGGATTCCAGTGACCAGGAGAGAAAATTACCGATTTATTCTCACTGCACAGAGGGACTTGAGAACTGAACCCAGCCAGAGTGGAGGGAGCGGGTAAACTGTAAGGAATGGAATTTTGAAGGTGGTTTGAAAGATTTGGCAGACTGACAAACTCTCATGGTGAAAATTAAAGGTAAGCCTGCATGGGTCTGTGTGAAGAGGTGGGCGGTGTTGGGTGGGCTGCTGACAGAAATGTGAGGCCAGGGAGGGGGTGGTTGGCTGCCAGAATGGTTGGAACAGAGTTCTACATAGGTCCAGTTGACGAGTCAGACA
This sequence comes from Scyliorhinus torazame, assembly GCF_047496885.1. NCBI lineage: Eukaryota > Metazoa > Chordata > Chondrichthyes > Carcharhiniformes > Scyliorhinidae > Scyliorhinus > Scyliorhinus torazame. Next base: position 148,150,035 of record NC_092711.1, read on the forward strand.
CCCAAGCAGCAAATCTCAGTGGATTCAAATATGGCCCATAAAATGTGGGCTGGTTTGTCACCCTGGGGTTTGGATTCCAGCATAGGGAGGAAGGAGAATGGATGTGATGAGGATTTACTGTTTCACAGAAAGAAGTGCAGAAAACCTGTTCCATACAAACGAGAATTGTCTGTCCTTCATTTTTATTCAGTATTGACAATGATGATGTTCATAAACTCTTTTTATGGGAAATTTGAAATTTACAGGTGTGAAATCGTCCAACCTGGAGAGACACAAGGACATCCACACCATAGACAAACCATGGAAATGTGGGGCCTGTGGGAAGGCATTCATATCTCCATCCCAACTGGAAACTCATCTGCGTAGTCACTCAGGGGAGAGACCTTTCACCTGCTCCATGTGTGGGAAACAGTTTAATCGATTGTTCAACCTTCGCACACACCAGCGAATTCACACTGGAGAGCGGCCATTCATCTGCTCTGTGTGTATGAAGGGATTCAGCAGTTCATCACACCTGCTGAAACACAAGCGTGGTCACACTGGGGAAAGACCGCCCATCTGCTTCAAGTGTGGGAAGAGATTTACTAATTCATCTGACCTTCTAACACACCAGCGAGTTCACACCGGGGAGAGGCCTTTCAACTGCTCCATGTGTGGGAAGGGATTCACGCTGTCACAAAACCTAATGAGACACAGGCGAGTTCACAAATAACTTTTGGGAGTAGATTCAGCTGAACGGATGATCTCAGTGTCAGTGACAAAGAAATCAATGAGCTCCTTGCACTTGTTCGAAGTCAGGAGAGAGATTTAAGAAGATGATCATGAAGAACAGAATCTGGGTTGTCCTTGCTTCCAGGAACAATCCAGAAATAGTGATCAGTTTAGGCAGAGGCGAGCAGGGCCAGGTAGAGCTGGATGTGTTGCTGCTGCCTCTGGTAATCAACAGTTCAACCAGTTGATAAGACTGCGCCAAGTGAAAAGTGAATTGGTAAGAGTGAGAAAATGGGCAGCAAATGATCTCAAGTTTACAGATGATAAAGGTTGGGATGCTGTTCAGGAGTGTGTTGGAATCATCAAGTTTAAAGATAACAGTTGCATAGATGTTGGTTTCAGAGCAGATACACTGAGGTGTGGGCTAGTTCAGGCAATATTATTGAGCTGGATATAAACAGTCTTAGTGATGGTGCAAATATGTAGTCAAAAGCTCATCTTCTGGTCAAATATGACATTGAAATCTGCATTAGTCACACACAGTGCGCGTACCACCTACAAGATGCACTGCAGCAACTCAACAAGGCTCTTTGGACAGTACTTTTCAACTTGTGACCGCCTCATACGACAAGAACAGCAGACACATGAGAACACCATCACCTGCAGGTTCCCCTCCAAGCCACACAACATCCTGACTTGGAACTATGTCCCTGTTCCTTCACTGTTGTTGGGTGAAAATCCTGGAACTCCCACCCTGGTCACACTGTGGCTCAACCTACAGATCATGCATTACATCAGTTTGAGAAGACAACTGACCACCATCTTCTCGAGGGCAATTAGGAGTGGGCAATGATTTCTCCCAGCAATATCCACTCCCTGTGAAAGGATAAAATAAACAGTTTCCAGGGAGGTGGATGGTGACTAGAGAATGGAGTTTGTAGCAGGGCCATAAGACAATGGCTTCACTATTTATTTTTTAAAATAAATTTAGAGTTCCCAATTATTATTTTCCAATTTAGCGTGGCCAATCCACCTACGCTGCACATCTTTGGGTTGTGGGGATGAAACCCACGCAGACACTGGGAGAATGTGCAAACTCAATGACTTCACTATTTCCAATGTTTAATTGGAGGAAATGTCTGTTCACCCAATTCTGGATGTCAGACAAGTCAGGACGATGTGTGAATTGGAGGTGGTGGTTTTCATATACACCTCTTACTTTGGGAAAGTTGGGGGTTTGAGATTCTGTCAAAGTTATTGTTCAAGTTGTAGTTGTATAAAATTTGTCTCCTTTACCTCCTGCCTCTCCACTTCTATTTGTCCCCTTCTGCTCCCAAAGTGTCCAGAGTCTAGTGTCGGCCCACTGACCCAGGGTGACCGGCCGCCATCTTGGTAGAAACAAAGTAGAAACTTGGTAAAAACGGCGCATGTGCGGCCATTTTGGTGAGGGAACAGGAAGTGGAGGCTTCAGGGTCCCAGTGACCAGGAGAAAAATCATTCTGAACCCTGGACCAGCTCTACCCTCCCATCCAATAATTTTAATATTTAAACATATTTTTCTGTTGATATTTTTGAAATACTCTCGTACTGCCCACTGCAAAACCTTCACTGAACTACCTGTATCACAATGGCAGTTGAGCAAAACTCAGTGAGTTCCAGGATCTGCCTGAAAAGGCAGCGATACGATTCACTAATTAATTTTAAAAGAGAGGTGGATAGTTACCTGAGGATGAGAAGGTGCAAGGCGAGGGACATGAAACTGGACTGAGGGATGAACAAGTCCGTTCTTTCTAAAAGTCAGCACAGGAAAGATGAGCTGAACAACCCCCACCACCCCCTCTTGTGCAATGCACCTCTACGATTCTCGGAACCTGAATGGAACCAAAACAAAATCCGAAATCGTTATTGGTCATTTTACTAAATGTAAAGAGGACACTGTCCATCAGGAGCCATTTAAGAGCAGAATAAACAGGAGCAGTTGGAGGACATAGAGCCTGCTCCACTTTTTCTCCTTGTCGCCATTTTCCTTCTTTCCCTCTGTTTCCAATAATCTCTTGAATTCAGTCTTGAATATACTCAGCGACTGAGCATCCACAGCCTTCAAGGGTGTCGAATTCCAATTGAGAAACTTGAATGAAGAAACACCTCATCTTATTCACATATCGCCACTAACATCTCAAGATGTTTTACCGGAGGATAGGCAGACAGGGATTCCTACAAATAGTTGTTTGTGGTTCATTGCAGTTCCTTGACAAGGTATCGGCTTTATTCTGAGTGTTGTGAAGGCTGAGCTGACTTTTCTGGTACGCCTGCTTTCCAGAGATGATCAGACAAGAGTAATGCTGCTGGGTTCAACGCTTTTTCAGCCTCTGCAGGAAATTGAGAAAAGCATTGCTCTGCGGCCACACAGGATAGTACTGGTTAGATTCAATGTCTTTATCCAGAGGGTGTGGAACTTGCTGCCACAGGGACTGGTTGAGGAAAACAACATGAATGCACTTAGCAAGTTGCAGACACAAGAGAGAAAGGAATAGAAAGACCTACAGACAGAGAGAAGTGATAGGCTCATGGGGAATATATACACTGACACTGGGTACAATGACCTGTTTTTGTGCTGTCTATTGAGTTTCATTCTACTTTGATTCTTTTTACAGGGTATTGGAATGGAAAGACTTACAGACAGCAAACTCAAAGTTTGAGAGCCTTTTGATTTGTCACGATATGAATATCATCGGCCCCTGAATGTGGAAAGAGAAATGTTGGTCTTCTATCTGTGGGAAGGTCAGTGTGACTGGAAAAAGCACCGAGACACATACATACGCAAGTGAATGTGTTCCAGTGAGCTGACTGTGAAAAGAGCCTTAACCAGTTACACAGCCTGAAAAAACATCACATCATTCACAGCAGAGAGAAACTGTACACGATGTTCTGTGTGTGAATGAGGCTCCAATCTGGAGAGACACAAGGTCATCGGCACCATGGAGAAACGGTGGAAATGTGGAGACTGTGGGAAGGGGTTCAAATCTCCATCCCTGCCGGAAGCTCATCAACGCAGTCACACTGGGGAGAGACCATTCACCTGCTGCCTGTGTGGAGAGGGATTTACTCAGTCAGCACACCTTATGAAACATCAACTTGTGCACAGTAATACGAGATCTTTTAAATGTTCTGACTGTGAGAAGAGCTTCAAAAGTGAAATGGATCTGCTGAGACACCAGTGAGTTCACACCGGAAAGAGGCCATTCACCTGCTCAGAGTGTGGGAAGGGATTCACTCAGTCAGCCAACCTGCTCACACACCAGCAGGTTCACACTGGGTAGAGGCTGTTCCCTTCCTCTGTGTGTGGGGAAAGATTTAATCATTTATCTAACCTGCAGAGACACCAGAGAGTTCACACTGGAGAGAGGTCGTTCACCTGCTCCGAGTGTGGGAAGAGATCCCTTCACTTATGGAACCTTGCTACACATCAACTTGTTCACAGTGATCAGAAACCTTTTAAATGTTCTGACTGTGAGAAGAGCTGTAAACTACATCTGATCTGCTGAAACACCAACGCACTCACACTGGGGAGAGGCCGTTTATCTGCTCTGTGTGTGGGGAGAGATTCACTTGGTCATTCCACATGCTGAGACACCAGAGACTTCACGAGTGACTGCAGGGGTTGGATTCTGCTGTTATTGCTGCTGTTAATCACATCCAGGACTGAACCATGTTCATTCTGACAGCTGGAGTTTGTTTCTGCTGATAATAATCCCTGTTACCAGTTGGAGCTCAATATTTTGATATTTGTCAAATGAATTAATGTTTCAGACACACACTTTGTTGGGTCCTTAATTTCTCCAGGATAAGAGGCAACTAATTTGTGTCCTGTCACAGATTGCTCCATTTTTTGGACTTTTCTCCTTTCTAACTCTAGATTATTTCAATTCTCATACCTTATTACTTCCTTGGGTTTGAGGGTGAGACCCACACAGACACAAAATACTGTGTTTTCTGTATTGGACAATTACATTAAAATCTGGAACACATGTCGATATGGATTGGTGTCTCCATATCATGTGTATAAAGTATTGATGTTCTCTAGTTACGCTCTTCCCCACATTCTCTCCATATCCTCTCTCACAAAACCTTCCATTATTTTAAAGATTTCTATTAGGTTATCCCCTCCGCCTTCATTTCGAAGGAGAGATGAGACCCAGCCTGTCAATCCTTTCCTGATATTTTATATGTACCGACACATTTCTGGTTTCACAATTATAAATCTTCTTTGCACCCTCTTCAGTGCCTCGGTATCATTTTATAATATCGTGACCAGAACAGCATGCAGTGATCGGTGAGATACTTGATCCAAGAGTCACAGATAACCCCAAAAATGGGACCAAGCTAATATGCGATTTTACGCTGGTTTATTAAGAAACAGTTTAAAAATGATGCATAATGGACACACAAAACATCATACAGCCTGAGAATGATTTCCCAGTCCCAGAGGACAGACGGATGATGCAGAATGAGTACTGGTCTCCATTACTAGTGGCTGCAGTCTCCTCTGGATGGTTCACTGCTGTGAGCCAGTGTGGGTGTTGGGTGAAGCCAGTATGGATCTTTTTAGAAATCTCTTCCTGTTTTAACCTTTACACAGACAAATGGTTTGCGGATGGATCCTGAGATCCAATCATATCAGGATTAGAAATGTCAATTTAAGAGCCTGTGTTAGAGACCAGTCCTGGGCAGAAAGAACAGGTCTGTCCTGTGTTTGTCACCCAGCAAGCTGCTGTGGGAGATTTCTTCACAGGCGAGAAAGGAAGTGAGCTATTCCTATAATATTCAATAAATGCCTTAATATTTTATCATTTATTCCTTACAAATCTTCCCGTCTTGAGAAGTGAATATCCTTATTGACTTCTCTCAACTGATTTCTGATCAACCCACCTATTTCTACACTACAAGCTTGTTTTCATAATTTCTTGATTACATCGATAACACACTTAGATAACATACTAAAACTGCTAAAGTTATCAGAATCAGCAACACAAATGCTTGAGCTGCCACCAAGAATAAAAGTAAAAACCTTTCCAGTAAAATGTGATAACTGTTCACTTAGATTCATCTTTCCCAGCTGCAGAGCATCTCACACCATTCCAAATTATTGGCATGTTGAAAATACATCTGCTTCAAACAGAAGTTCATGCACGGACTTTAAAGATTCTCCAGCTCTCTGTTCAGCTACCTTCACCTTGTGGATATTTTCTAAATCCAGATTCTAGATCCCTCTTCACTTTAATTTCACTCCCTCTGACAGATACAAGTGTGTATAATTATATTCTGATTGTTTTAAAGTCAGTTTTTCAGTGGAATATGAGTCAATATCATAATGATTTAAAATGTTGTCTCATTCTACTGATCACATTAATCGCTCGATGTTGTTCTGTTATCGAATAGCTGAGTATGTCTGGGACCCGTTCTTCAGTGCAGCTTCACCATGCATTTCCACATCTGCACACCCACACTGGAATCCCAGTATCAGGCTCCATGTGCCATACACGTCACTCTTGGCCTTTCAGGTGTTCTCACTGAAAAGTCTGGCCCGGGGGGGGGGGTCTCTGTCGGAGGATCTGTACTTCTCTCTCCCTGCATGGCTCCAATGCCTCAGTCGATGGCCAATCAATTCAGTTTATCTTTTAAAGTTCAGAGGCAGGGACATATTTATCTCCAAGAGAAAGTTATCAATTTATTTGTCTGATCTACACTGATTTTCACTAGAATGTACATCGATATAACATTGTTCTATTCTATTGAACTCTCCCCAGGGTGAGTTATCCCATTTCCCATTGGGTGATGTGATTTTCTCTATATCTTATTCTAAGTGGGCCATCCTATTAATTATTATCAGTCTCATTCAGGAGTCCTGGAGAAACTTTACTGTCCAATAGTAATTGCATTCACACAATATTGTCTTTGTATATCAGAGACACAAGTATTTGAAATCAGTTTGGAGATAACTCCCATATCTCCCGTTCTCAAACACCCTGTTTTGAAAGATAAGAAATGGGATAAAGCCAAATCTTTAAAATGCAAATTGTCACCGTGCTGTCAGTGGAAAGGGTTAACTTCTCTGTTTGGAGGGGATTATAAGAGGGGATTATAAGAGACAAGATTTATAATCATCTAGATAGGAATAATATGATCAGGGATAGTCAGCATGGCTTTGTGAAGGGTAGGTCATGCCTCACAAACCTTATTGAGTTCTTTGAGAAGGTGACTGAACAGGTAGACGAGGGTAGAGCAGTTGATGTGGTGTATATGGATTTCAGCAAAGCGTTTGATAAGGTTCCCCACGGTAGGCTATTTCAAAAAAATACGGAGGCTGGGGATTGAGGGTGATTTAGAGATGTGGATCAGAAATTGGCTAGCTGAAAGAAGACAGAGGGTGGTGGTTGATGGGAAATGTTCAGAATGGAGTACAGTCACAAGTGGAGTACCACAAGGATCTGTTCTGGGGCCGTTGCTGTTTGTCAGAGGTGGCAAATGGAGTTTAATGTAGAGAAGTGTGAGGTGATTCACTTTGGAAGGAATAACAGGAATGCGGAATATTTGGCTAATGGTAAAGTTCTTGAAAGTGTGGATGAGCAGAGGGATCTAGGTGTCCATGTACATAGATCCCTGAAAGTTGCCACCCAGGTTGATAGGGTTGTGAAGAAGGCCTATGGAGTGTTGGCCTTTATTGGTAGAGGGATTGAGTTCCGGAGTCGGGAGGTCATGTTGCAGCTGTACAGAACTCTGGTACGGCCGCATTTGGAGTATTGCGTACAGTTCTGGTCACCGCATTATAGGAAGGACGTGGAGGCTTTGGAGCGGGTGCAGAGGAGATTTACCAGGATGTTGCCTGGTATGGAGGGAAAATCTTATGAGGAAAGGCTGATGGACTTGAGGTTGTTTTCGTTGGAGAGAAGAAGGTTAAGAGGAGACTTAATAGAGGCATACAAAATGATCAGGGGGTTGGATAGGGTGGACAGTGAGAGCCTTCTCCCGCGGATGGATATGGCTGGCACGAGGGGACATAACTTTAAACTGAGGGGTAATAGATATAGGACAGAGGTCAGAGGTAGGTTCTTTACACAAAGAGTAGTGAGGCCGTGGAATGCCCTACCTGCTACAGTAGTGAACTCGCCAACATTGAGGGCATTTAAAAGTTTATTGGATAAACATATGGATGATAACGGCATAGTGTAGGTTGGATGGCTTTTGTTTCGGTGCAACATCGTGGGCCGAAGGGCCTGTACTGCGCTGTATTGTTCTATGTTCTATGTTCTATGTTTGTTTGCAAAGGGATTGGTTGCAAACATTCCCAACTGTGCCCAATTGTGCTGACTTTATGTGACTTTCCTTTTCAGATCAATGAACCAAACGCTGTCTGTGCGGAGTCTGCACGTTCTCACCGTGTCTGCGTGGGTTTCCTCTGGGTGCTCCGATTTCCTCCCACAGTCCAAAGATGTGTGGGTTAGGCGGATTGGCCATGCTAAATTGCCCTTAGTGTCCAAAAAGATTAAGTGGGGGTTACTCGGTTATGGATTACGGGGATAGGGTAGAGACGTGGGCTTGAGTAGGGTGCTCTTTGTAAGGGCCGGTGCAGACTCGGTGGGCTGAATGGCCTCCTGCACGGTAGATTCTATAGTTTTTAGTCCAGTAATTATAAACATATATCTGTCTGGCAGCCTGCATTTAAATTTTCATGTTTCTGTGTCTAGAACAGGAAGCAGTGAGCAGGGATCTGTCACTCAGCCTGAATCAGCACCTTCAGGAGAATTGGGAGGGTGAATATTAGATACAGCAGAGTGAGAATGGAGGGAGAGTGTGTGGGATGGAGATTTACAGCTTTTGGGGAATAGAGAGGAAAGAATGTTCCAGAGAAACTAGAATTGTCTGTTCTGAATCTCTATCCTGCACTGACAGTGATGTCTTTTGTAAATTGTTTTTCCAGGATATTAGAAGAGGAGGAATTACAGACAGAAATCTCAAATGTGCCTCGATCTGATAGATTCACTCGTTTCCTTGAGACCGGAATATCATCGGCCTTTGAATCTGGAAGGAGAAATTTTTCTGTTCTGTCGGCTTCAAAAGATTTTAATCATCAGTGTGACTGGAAAAGCACCAAGACACACACACCCGAGTGAGAGTGTTCCAGAGCGCTGACTGTGGAAAGAGCTTTTACTAATTAAAAAGCAGAAGAAATTTATCACATCCTTCACAGCGGGGAGAGACCGTACATGTGCTCTGTGTGTGGATGACATTTGAACTGATTGTCCAACCTGCTGAGCCACAAATGCACCCACACCATGAAGAAACCGTAGAATGTGGTGGCTGGGAAGGGATTCAGATCTCCATCTGTGCTGGAAACGCATCGTCGCACCTCGAAGCTGAGAACGACATCTGACCAACATTTCCCCTGGAGACGTCTGAGACAGTGGAACACAATCAGCAGTCACAGACCTGAAGAAGAGAAGGGAATTCCAAAAGATGCTTTTTTGGACTAGGAGAGCAGGTTTTGGTCTGCAGCTGCTCCACCAGCGAGAAGAGGGTCCCTGTAACTGTGTTGTCTGAAACTGGCCCTGTCTCCCACATTGTGCAAACTGAAGATGAGCGAGTGTGGAGACAACACAGATCAGTTGTTAGAGACATCCATCAATGTGCCAGTACCGTGTGTGCTAGAACTACCTCAGGATGAACCACCATCCATACTACCCGATCATGTGACCGCAACTTCTGGTCAATCTGCAGAAACCGAGATTGCTGAAGAACCCCTTGCTGCTCCTAATCTTCTGCAAAAGAGACGATAACACCTTCCAAGGGAGAGACATCTTCTGAAGACCCGGGGAGGACATCCAAGGTCAAGAAGAACCAAATCCCTGAAGTGAGCAGGCAACCAGTGCAGAATAGACACCCGCCCGATTGTCTTTCCTATTGACTGTATAATTCTTTGCCTGTTTTTGTGTATATGTTTTGATCATGATGTAAATGTAGTTTTTTTGATTTGATTTGATTTATTGTCACGTGTATTAGGATACAGTGAAAAGTATTGTTTCTTGCATGCAGTACAAACAATGCATACCGTAAATAGGGAAGGAAGGAGAGACTGCAGAATATAATGTTACGTTGTAGGAAGGTGTAGAGAAAAGATCAACTTAATACAGTGATTGAGGCTTTCTTAACCGGCCGAATTTTAGCGGGGTCGGTTCTATTCGGTTTTGTCCCAGGTGCTCAGAGGTTCACTGAAGGGGCCGAATTTTAGGGCAGCCCGATTTTGTGTAGCAGCAAACACCAAAAGGTTCATAAGTGTAAATAGCATGTGGGATCAGCCAAACATGACCTCCAAAAAGAGGAAAGAGAAAGGGAAGTGGAATGAGTCGGGTTATGGGATCAATACATTCTGCATCCCACAACCAAACTGTGGAGCAGCTCCCTCAATAAGTTCACAGCTGATCTGATTGTAACCTCAACTCCACATTCCCACCGATCCCCCGATAACCTTTCACTCCCTTGCTCATCAAGAATCTATCCAGCACTGCCTTCAAAATGGTCAAATCTCACCAGCTGATTATGGGAGGGGGTGGTGCGGATTTCAATTCTGTAAGGGAGCCAAGGTTGGATTGGTTCAGCCTTAATTTTCACAGTAACTTCATTGCAACGTTAATGTAAGCCTACTTGTGACACTAATAAGACACAGGTGCTGAATTAGGCCACTCGGCCCATCGAGTCTGCTCCGCCATTCAATCATGGCTGATATTTTCTCATCCCCATTCTCCTGCCTTCTCCCCATAACCTCTGATCCCCTTATTAATCAAGAATCTATATATCTCTGTCTTAAAGACACTCAGTGATTTGGCCTTGATCGATAATGTCCAATTAAATCCGTTACCTTGATGGTGGGGCTTGTCGCTACCGGCCATGTCTTTGGTGTCCGAGGCACGTGGGCCTTCCCAAATGAGGAAAGCTCAAATGGGGCAAAGAGTTGCACAGATTTACCACCCTCTGGCTGAAAAAAATTCCTCCTCACATTTGTTTTAAAGGATCCTCCCTTTAGTCTGAGATTGTGTCTTCTGGTTCCAGTTTTTCCTACAAGTGGAAACATCCTCCCCATGTCCACTCTATCCAGGCCTCGCAGTATCCTGTAAGATTCAATAAGATCCCCCCCTGATCCTTCTAAACTCCAACGAGTACAGACCCAGAGTCCTCAACCGTTCCTCATACGACAAATAAAGGGTTGAGCAAGTTTAATGGGCCAAATGGTCGACTGCAGCTCCTATTTGTTATGATCTCTGTGTCCAGGACAGGAAGCAGTGAGCAGGGATCTGTCAATCAGCCTGAATCAGCACCTTCTGGAGAATTGGGAGGGTGAATATTAGATACAGTGAATGGAGGGAGTGTGTGTGGGATGGAGATTTACAGCTTTTGGGGAATAAGGGAGGGAAGAATGTTCCAGAGAAACTAGAACTGTCTGTTCTGAGTTTCTATCCTGTATTTGCAGTGATGTATTTTGTAAATTGTTTTTCCAGGATATTAGAAAAGGAGGTATTACGGTCAGAAATCCCAAACATCACATCTTGATCTGACAGTCACTTGATTCTTTGGGTCACACACACCCGAGTGAGAGTGTTCCAGAGCACTGACTGTGGAAAGAGCTTCAACCAGTTACAGAGCTTCACAGCGGGGAGGGACTGTACACGTGTTCTCTGGATGAGTAAGGCTTCAATTGTCTAACCTGGAGAGACACAAGGAGACCCAAAACATGGAGAAACAGTGGAAATGCCGGGACTGTGGGAAGAGATTCAAAGCTCCATCTGCACTGGAAGCTCATTGGCGCATTCACACTGGGAGAGGCCATTCAGCTGCTCTCAGTGTGGGAAGGGATTCAGACATTTATCCACCCTGCGGAGACATCAGCCAGTTCACCCCGGGGAGTGAGCATTCACCTGCACTCAAATTGAGAAGGGATTCTGTGTTTCCTTGTACCTGCTGAGACACCAACAAGGTCACAAGTGATTACAGGGGTTGGATTCTGCTGTTATTGTTGCTACTCTCAATTACACCCAGAACAGCATTGTGTTCATTCTGTCAGTTGGTCAATGGGGAGGGTCGGAGGGATTTTGTTCTGCTGGACTGGCCGGTCTCACGACTTTGCCTCCAGTGGGCTGATGCTCTTGAGCCTTGTGGCAAATACTTGGCTTCAAATTTCACAAGGATCACAGAGTGAAAGGGTGTTTGGAAGGTAGATGACAGATAGTTCCTGTTCCTGTTTGGAACCCCAAAGCATGCAGTTCAGATGAAGATAGGCTTTGGTGGTTACATGGTTCTGTCTCAGAAGGAAACTGTCAAGCCATGAGGGGCAAGTTGTCTGCAGTTGGTTAGGAACTTACAATAAAATTTGTAATGATACAATTGCATTTAAAGAATTATCACATATTTACATAAAATATAGATTCCTTTAAGAAACAAATATCCAACAGGAAAAGTGACGCAACCGTGGTTAACAAGAAAAAGTAAAGATTCCATTAGGTCAAAGGAAGAGGCTCATTAATCGATGACAGATTTATTGCTTCACTGATTTATTGGTACCTTGAAGAATCAATGCAGTATAATTCTTAAATTCAGTATACATACAGACAGAAAATGGAATATCCACAAGGCAAAGTCATTGTTTCTGATAAAAATATGAGAATTGCTGTACAGCAACTTAATACGTGTCAGAATCTAACACGGTTTCAAGAAAAGTTGCATAAAAGCCCTCGTAATGAATAAACCGTTGTTCTACAAATACATCTCGTAATGAAAAAGTTTTGCAGCCTTAACAGAAACATTCACAAAATGTAGCAAAGCCTTAGCAACAAGCAAGGTTAATGCAGAACACCTTGGGGGCGATTCTCCAATATTGGGCCCAAGAGTTCGCGCCATCATGAATGCAGTCGTAAACCGGGCCCGGTTACGTACGATTCTGCCCCCCATAGGGGCCGGCACGGCGCTCGAGCAGTTCACGCTGCTCCAGCCTCCTTTCGCGGTGCCAAATGGGTGCCGCGCCAACCCACGCATGCGCAGTTGGGCCGCGCCATCCTGTGCATGCGCGGGGGACTTCTTTAGCACGCCGCTCCCGACTCAAGATGGAGTAGGTGTTCAGGGGCCGGCCGCGCCAGAAAATAGGCCCAGGGAGGGATTTGAAGAGGAGGCAAACCCCTCCACCCACTCCAGGTTCAGTCCTGGATGTGATTAACAGCAGGAATAACAGCAGAATCCAACCCGTCATCACTTGTGAACCCTTTGGTGTCTCAGCATGTTGGACGACTGAGTGAATCCCTCCCCACAGTGAGAGCAGGTGAATGGCTTGTTTCCAGTGTAAACTCGCTGGTGTCTCCGCAATGTGGATGATGTTTGAAACCACTTTGTGCAGTGAGAGCAGCTGAACGGTCTCTCCTCAGTGTGAATGCGCTGGTGGGACATCAGTACCTGAGAGCTTTTAATCCCACTCCCATAGTCAGAGCATTTAAAGGGTCTCTCATTGGTGTGAGTGACATTGTGGCTCAGCAAGTGATGACCGAGTTAATCTTTTCCCAGTCGGAGAGGTGAACAGGCTCTCCCCGGTGTGACCTCGCTCGTGTTTCATCAGGTTGGATGAGGTTCTAAAGCTCTTTGTGCAGTGAGAGCAGCTGAACGGTCTCTCCTCAGAGTGAACGCGCTGGTGGGACATCAGTAGCTGAGAGCTTTTGAAACCCTTCCTGCAGTCAGAGCATTTAAAGGGCCTGCTCTTGATGTGAGTGACATTGTGTTTCAGCAGGCTGTATAATTGAGTGAATCCCATATCACACACAGTGCAGATGAACGACTTCTCCCCAGTGTGAACACTCTGGTGTCTCTGCAGGCTGGATAACCGAGTGAATCCCTTCCCACAGTCAGAGCAGGTGAACGGCCTCTCCCCAGTGTGAACTCGTTCGTGTCTCCGCAGGTTGCCAATGTCATTGAATCCCTTTTCACAGTGAGAGCAGGTGAAAGGCCTCTCTCCAGTGTGAACTCGTTCATGTCTCTGCAGGTTGCCAATTTGAGTGAATTCCTTTTCACACTGAGAGCAGGTGAAAGGCCTCTCTCCAGTGTGAATTCGTTCGTGTTTCCGCAGGTTGCTAATGTCAGTGAATCCCTTTTCACACTGAGAGCAGGTGAAAGGCTTCTCTCCAGTGTGAACTCGTTCGTGTCTCTGCAGGTTGCCAATGTCAGTGAATCCCTTTTCACACTGAGAGCAGGTGAAAGGCCTCTCTCCAGTGTGAACTCGCTGGTGTCCCTGCAGGCTGGATAACTGAGTGAATCCCTTCCCACAGTCAGAGCAGGTGAACGGCCTCTCCCCAGTGTGAACTCGTTCGTGTCTCCGCAGGTTGCCAATGTCAGTGAATCCCTTTTCACACTGAGAGCAGGTGAAAGGCCTCTCTCCAGTGTGAATTCGTTCGTGTTTCCGCAGGCTGCCAATGTCAGTGAATCCCTTTTCACACTGAGAGCAGGTGAAAGGCTTCTCTCCAGTGTGAACTCGTTCATGTCTCCGCAGGCTGCCAATGTCAGTGAATCCCTTTTCACACTGAGAGCAGGTGAAAGGCCTCTCTCCAGTGTGAACTCGCTGGTGTCCCTGCAGGCTGGATAACTGAGTGAATCCCTTCCCACAGTCAGAGCAGGTGAACGGCCTCTCTCCAGTGTGAACTCGTTTGTGTCTCCGCAGGCTGCTAATGTCAGTGAATCCCTTTTCACACTGAGAGCAGGTGAACGGCCTCTCTCCAGTGTGACTGCGTTGATGCCTTTCCAGCTCGCACGGGGCTCTGAATCCCTTCCCACAATCCTCACATTTCCATGGTTTCCCCGTGGTCCGGATCATTTTGCTTCTCGCCACGTTGGACGATCAGTTGAAGCCTCGTCCACACACCGAATTCCTATTGTTGGACGTTCAGTTGAAGCCTCGTCCACACACAGAACACCTATACAGTCTCTCCCTGCTCTGAATGGTGAAGTATTTTTTCAGGCTGTGTCGCTGGTTAATGCTCTTTCCACAGTCAGTGCTCTGTAACAGTCTCACACGGGTATGCATGTGTGTCTCAGTGCTTTTCCAGACACACTGATGTTTAAAATCTCTTGAAACAGACAGAATAGACAAACATTTCTCCTTCTAGATTCAAAGGCCAATGATCCCAAGAATTGAGTGACTCAGTCAGTTCTTGACGTGATATTTAGTTTGAGATATTGGCCTCAAACTCCTCTCGTTCGAACTTCCTGTGAACAGATTTTACAATAGTAATCATTGTCAGTACAGGATAGAAACTCAGAACAGACAATTCTAGTTTCTATCGAACATTCTTTCCTCTCTCTTTCCCTGAAATGCTCTAAATCTCCATCCCACACACTCTCCCTCCATTCTCACTCTGCTGTATCTAATATTCACCCTCCCAATTCTCCTGAAGGTGCTGATTCAGGCTGATTGACAGATCCATGCTCACTGCTTCCTGTCCTGGACACAGAGACCTGAAAAACTTCATGCAGGCTGCCAGACAGATATATGTCTATATTACTGGATGAAAAATGGGTGTAATATACAGGCTGTATTCATTTACTTTTCCTCCCAATTTTCCTGAAGGTGCTGATCAACAAATCTAAACTCACTAAAACCTGTACAAGAGTAGAGAATCTCCATACAAGTATATTTACTGATTAGAGATGGGGAAATTCTGAGGAAGAATTTTATTTAGTCATGGAGTGGTCATGACAGGGAACTCACTGCCCACAAGGGTTGTGGAAGTCGAGATGATCAATAAATTAAAATAAAATAGGATGGTCACTTGAAGAAAATAAGCTTTCAGGGGAACAGGGATATCGAGGGGGAATGGGACTGACTGGATCGCTGTACAGAGAGTCAGCATTGACTTGAGTTCCCAAATGGATTCTGTCAGTGCTGCAATGACTGTATGACTGGAAATATATAATGTAGGTACAGTACTATTTACAAAACTAGAAATAATAATACATGTCTTTTATTACAGAACCATCAATAATATATATAATACATACCATATAACAACACTAGACATATCTCTGTCCGATATTAAATTTTTAAAAATAAATTTACGGGATGTGGACAATACTGGTTAGGCCGGCATTTATTGCCCATTCACAGTTTCCCTTCCGAAGTAGTGGTGAGCTGCCTTCTTGAACTGCTGCAGTACTTGAGGTGTAGGTACATCCCCTGTGCTGTTTTTTAAAAAATATTGTTTTTTATATATTTAAAGTTCCCAATTCATTTTTTCCAATTAAGGGGCAATTTAGCGTGGCCAATCCACCTACCCTGCACATCTTTGGGTTGTGGGGGCGAAACCCACGTAAACAAGGGGAGAGTGTGCAAACTACACACGGACAGTGACCCAGAGCCGGGATCGAACCTGGGACCTCGGTGCCGTGAGGCAGCAGCGCTAACCACTGCTCCACCATGCTGCCCTACATCCCCTGTGCTGTTAGGGAGGGAATTCCAGGATGTTGCCCCAGGGACAGTGAAGGAATGGCAATATATTTCCAAGTCAGGGTGGTGTCTAACTTGGAAACGAACCTCCAGGTGGTGGGGTCCCAGGTATCTGCTGCTCTTGTCCTTCTAGATGGTAGTGGCTGTGGGTTTGGAAGGTGCTGTCTGAGGAACCTTTATGAGTTATTGCAGTATACCTTGTAGATGGTATACACAGCTGCTACTGTTTGTTGGTGGTGGACGGTTTGAATGTTTGTGGAAGGCGACGCAATCAATCAGGCGGCTTTGTCCTGGATAGTGTCCAGCTTCTTGAGTGTTGTTGGAGCTGCACTCATCCAGCAAAGTGGAGCGTATTCCATTACACTCCTGACTTGTGCTTGTAGATGTCCGGTAGACAAGTTTTGGGGCATCAGGTGGTGTGTTACGCGCTGTAGGATTCCCAGCCCTGGGAGCTACAGTATTAATATGGTTAGTCCAGTTCAGTTTTGATCAATGGTAACCCCCAGGATGTTGGTTGTGGGGGATTCAGCAATGAAAATGCCACTGAATGTCAAGGGGTGGTGGTTAGATCCTCTCTTGTAGGGGATGGTCATTGCCTGGCACTTGTGTAGCACGAATGTAACTTGCCACTTATTAGGCCAAGCCTGGATATTGTCCAGGTCTTACTGAATTTGGACATGGACTGCTTCATTATCTGAGGAGTTGAGAATGGTGCTGAACATTGTGCAGTCATCCACAAACATCACCACTTCTCACCTTATGATGGAAGGGAGATCATTGATGAAGCAGCTGAAGATGGTTGGGCTGAGGAAACTGTCCTGAGGAACTCCTGCAGTGATGTCCTGGAGGTGAGATGATTGACCTCCAATCACGACAACCATCTTCCTTTGTGCCAGGTATGACTCAAACCAGTGGAGATTCCCATTGACTCCAGTTTAGCTAGGGCTCCTTGATACCATACTCGGTCAAATGCTGCATTGATGTCAAGGGCAGTTACTCTCACCTCACTTCTGGCATTCAACTCTTTCGTCCAAGTTTCAACTAAGGCTGTAATGAGGTCAGGAGCTGAGTGACCCTGGCGGAACCCAAACTGAGCGTCCAGGAACAGGTTATTGCAGAATAATTGCCACTTAATAGCAACTTTGATGACTCCTTCCATCACTTTGTTGATGATGGACAGTAGACCTACAGAGAAGTAATTGGCTGAGTTGGATTTGCCCTGTTTACTGTCATCTTAAATGTCCGTCATCTCCTGGGGAAACCAGACCTTTAATTTTGAACATTAGGAAAGAGACCATCCTTTAACCCAGACAAATAAATGTGTCAAGCTGAGGGAGCAAAGGATGTGAATGTCTTTGAGTGAGAGAGAGAGAGAGACCTGGGCCAAGCTTTCCAGGGTCAGCACCCTCTCTGGATTCACTTCCTTTCTCTTCAGTTGCTGCAAATCACCAATTGAAGACAATAAATGGAAAGAGGGAGAAAAGAAAGTGTTTTACAGACAGATGTTGGAGACAGGAGGACGTTTCAGTCTGTGTGAAGCCCAATCTCCTTTCACATGAAGCCCGCGCTGATTGGAGGACCAGCGTCCTTCCGGTCCTAACTCTATCCATTAGCCAACACCTCACAGGAAGGTCAGGGGCTGGGCTTTCCTCCACACATGCGCAGCTTCCCCTCACCCTTGGACATGCGCAGTACCTGATCACCCGCCCGTGCGGCGGATAGAGCGGGTTCCCCAGCGCGGGGGATTGTGGGAGCTATGGCCGACACTGTCCAAACTCCTGGGGTGAAAAGTGGAGGAGGCTTGGGCGGTTGTGTGCGAGCTTGGTGTCCGCCCCCGGGCCGATTCGAAAGGCAGGCCGCCTCTGGGAGCTTCCTGGATGGGGTGAAACAGCAACTCGGCGCCCATTGCTCCTGGTCCCCGAGGGAAGGGGAGAAGACCGGTTTCGGAGTACTGCGACCAGTCGTGTTTCAAGTCAGCGGTTGAGCTGCGGAGACGCTGCTTCGGACTGCGAGGTTTGCTGTCGGCGGTTTTGAGTTCGCCCAATGGAGGACGAAGGAATGGAGGAAGGATGGCAGCTGGATAGGCTGCTGGAAGCAGCGGGTCGGAACCGGGAGTGGATACCCAATGGGCGGCCCGCGGCCTGCAGCCCGGGGTGGGTTGCTGCCGTTCCTGGGGTCTCCGGGGGTTTGGCCCCCCTGGACGCCCTGTGGGCGGTTGGGACTGACTCTGGGACTTTCTTCCCCGTTGTCGACTGTTGCCAACATTGGAGCGACTCTGGCCGCTGCCATTGGAGGACTTTGAGGACATGTTGTTCCTTGTGAAATTTCGGCAGGAGCGCCGGGGTCATGATGTGGAACGTGCAAAATTAATGGACTCTTTTTTATGGACTTTTCTATGAGTACTAAGGGATTTTGTTTTCATGTTTTCTTTGCTTTCGTTTTCTTTAGCAGCCTATGACATTCAACTCATTTCGGGTTTTCCCTGAAATGGTAATTAGTAATTGTGGTGGAACGCTAGTTGGTGTGAAACTGCTCTCCCTCCGAATGGTCCCGTGCCTTTGGGCGGGGTCCAGGAGGGGGGAACCCTCTCTCCTCCGCCGCGCCCGGGTCTGGCTCTCCGGAGGTCTGTGCTCTTAGCGAGGAGGGGCCTTTCCCCCGGGGTGTCGGCTGCAGGGCGGGGTGAACGGGGGTGGGTGAGCGGGGATTAGTGTTCGGTGATTGATTCTATCCTGTTAAATCTTTTCTGGGGTGAATTGAGGCCTGGTGATTGGGTTTGATATGACACTGTTAAAATGTATCGAGGCCCTGTGGGTCATATTTGTTTCCGAAGTGGCCGTATTGTATCGGGGCCTTGTGCCTCGCGACTGCTTGTCTTGTGTGTTTAGAGGTCGTCACCTTGAAATGTACTTGTGTTTTGTGGATTTTATTTTTGGTTTTTTATTTCATCACTTTTGGAGTGGTCGTATGGTTCCGAGGCCTTGTGCCTCGCGACTGCTCGTTTTATGTGTTTAGAGGCCGTTACCTCAAAATGTACTCGTGTCTTGTGGTTTTTTGATCCTTTTTTCTTTGGAATGTGTGGCGCACAAAGACTCCGTGAGACGAATAGAGTGAAGTCGATGAGGCTTTATTAAGCGTGTCTGTTCCCCAGCAGCCCGATAGTAAACTGGCCTGCGGGGGAAGGCACCGGCTTCTTATACTTCGCCTTCAGGGCGGAGCATGAGGTCAACGGCCAACCAGGACCCGGGATCTGTCAGCCAATGACATTAGGGCTTCCAGTCCCACATGACCCCCAATACATACTACCACAGAATGGTCGTTGGGTTTCGAGGCCTTGTGCCTCACGACTGTTTGTGTTATGTGACTGTTCGATTGTTACTTGAACTATGCGTAGGGCCTGTGCCTTGTGGCTGGTTGTGATAAGTGACTGGTTAATTGGTATTTGGAAACGTATTTTGGCCCTGTGCCTTGCAGCTGTTTGTGTTCAATGACTGTTACAACGTTACTGTGAAATGTAATTGGACCTTGTGCCTTGCAGCTGTTTTGTGTTCAGTGACTGTTTAATCGTCAATTTGAAGTGTGTTTAATCGTCAATTTGAAGTGTAATGAGGCCTGGAGCCTTGTAAATTGGTTTCTGTAATAATTGTGACGACAATAAAAGAGTTACTCACAGAGGCAGGAGGGAGTTTCAGTCCGTGTGCAGCTCAATATCCAGCTACACAAAGCCCGCGCGCTGATTCACGGGAGGACCAGAGTCCTTCCGGTCCTACAAGTCTTCCCTTTGACCTGAGCCGGGCAGAAGCTCTGAATTGAAGGCGCGCGCATATTTTGGGGGTGATGCGCATGTGCAGGTTGGCTGGGGGCCGGGACAAAGCGGTGCACTGTCAATTGTGTGTCCGGGTCTTCCAGCCTTTCCCATTGGACACCAGCTCAGCGCGGCTGGAGGGAAAAGTCACTCCCACCCCCACGTGGGGTTCCGCCCCTCATTATCTGTCAGCGGGGGACTGACCAATAGGAAATCGGGAGCACCGGAAGGACTCTGCTCCTCCAACCAATTAAAGCTTCCCCATTGTTTGAATGCGGAAGCTGGACAACGAGCAAAGCTGCTGCTTCTGTGTCTGAGCGAAGATTGAGCTTCACACAGACTGCATCTTCCTCCTGTCTCCCAAATCTGTCAGTAACTCTTTTATTGTCGTCACAATTATTACAGAAACCAATTTACAAGGCTCCAGGCCTCATTACACTTCAAATTGACGATTAAACAGTCACTTAACACAAAACAGCTGCAAGGCACAAGGCCCAATTCCATTTCACAATAACGTTGTAACAGTCATTGAACACAAACAGCTGCAAGGCGCAGGGCCGAAATACGTTTCCAGATACCAATTAACCAGTCACTTATCACAACCAGCCGCAAGGCACAGGCCCTACGCATAGTTCAAGTAACAATCGAACAGTCACATAACACGAACAGTCGTGAGGCACAAGGCCTCGAAACCCAACGACCATTCCAAAGAAAAAAAGAACAAGAAACCACAAGACACGAGTACATTTCAAGGTAACGGCCTCTAAACACATAAAACAAGCAGTCGCGAGGCACAAGGCCCCGATACAATAGGGCCGCTTCGGAATCAAATATGACCCACAGGGCCTCGATACATTTTAACAGTGTCATATCAAACCCAATCACCAGGCACCAGGCCTCAATTCACCCCAGAAAAGATTTAACAGGATAGAATCAATCACCGAACACTAATCCCCGCTCACCCACCCCCGTTCACCCCGCCCTGCAGCCGACACCCCGGGGGAAAGGCCCCTCCTCGCTAAGAGCACAGACCTCCGGAGAGCCAGACCCGGGCGCGGCGGAGGAGAGAAGGTTCCCCCCTCCTGGACCCCGCCCAAAGGCACGGGACCATTCGGAGGGAGAGCAGTTTCACACCAACTAGCGTTCCACCACAATTTCTAATTACCATTTCAGGGAATCCCGAAATGAGTTGAATGTCATAGGCTGCTAAAGAAAACGAAAGCAAAGAAAACATGAAAACAAAATCCCTTAGTACTCATAGAAAAGTCCATAAAAAAAGAGTCCATTAATTTTGCACGTTCCACATCATGACCCCGGCGCTCCAGCCAAAATTTCACAAGGAGCAACATGTCCTCAAAGTCCTCCAATGGCAGCGGCCAGAGTCGCTCCAATGTTGGCAACAGTCGACAACGGGGAAGAAAGTCCCAGAGTCAGTCCCAACCGCCCACAGGGCGTCCAGGGGGGGGCGAACCCCCGGAGACCCCAGGAACGGCAGCAACCCACCCCGGGCTGCAGGCCGTGGGCCGCCCATCGGGTATCCACTCCCGGTTCCGACCCGCCGCTTCCAGCAGCCTATCCAGCTGCCATCCTTCCTCCATTCCTTCGTCCTCCATTGGGCGAACTCAAAACCGCCGACAGCAAACCTCGCAGTCCGAAGCAGCGTCTCCGCAGCTCAACCGCTGACTTGAAACACGACTGGTCGCAGTACTCCGAAACCGGTCTTCTCCCCTTCCCTCGGGGACCAGGAGCAATGGGCGCCGAGTTGCTGTTTCACCCCATCCAGGAAGCTCCCAGAGGCGGCCTGCCTTTCGAATCGGCCCGGGGGCGGACACCAAGCTCGCACACAACCGCCCAAGCCTCCTCCACTTTTCACCCCAGGAGTTTGGACAGTGTCGGCCGTAGCTCCCACAATCCCCCGCACTGGGGAACCCGCTCTATCCGCCGCACGGGCGGGTGATCAGGTACTGCGCATGTCCAAGGGTGAGGGGAAGCTGCGCATGTGTGGAGGAAAGCCCAGCCCCTGACCTTCCTGTGAGGTGTTGGCTAATGGATAGAGTTAGGACCGGAAGGACGCTGGTCCTCCAATCAGCGCGGGCTTTATGTGAAAGGAGATTGGGCTTCACACAGACTGAAACGTTCTCCAACATCTGTGAGTAAAACACTTTCTTTTCTCCCCCTTTCCATTTATTTGCTCATTCTGACCTTCAATTGGTGACTTGCAGCAACTGAAGGGAAAGGAAGTGAATCCAGGGAGGGTGCAGACTCTGGAAAACTTGGCCCAGGTTCCGAAAGCTAGTGTTTGAAACAAACATGTTGGACTTTACCCTGGTGTTGTAAGACGTCTTACTGTGCTCACCCCAGTCCAACGCCAGCATCTCCACATCAAAGACAATGATAGCCTTTGCTCTCAGCTTGACACATTTGTTTGTCTGGCTAAAAGGATGGTCTCTTTCCTAATGTTCCCAATTAATGGGCTGGTTTCCCCAGGAGATGGCTGACATTTAAGGGGACAATAAATTAATATCGGTCAGAGATATATGTCTAGTTATAAGGTGCAGATTACAAATATTATTCATGGTTCTGTAATAAAGTATATTGATATTTCCAGTTGTGTAACATTGTACTGTAGCTACATTATATATTTGCATTCATCTCTTTCCTCAGGGGGTTGTTGATCTCTGGAATTCACTTCCAAAGGGACTAGAGGAGTCTGGGAGTCATTGAATATATTCAAGAATCAGTTGGACAGATTTCTGATTGACAATGGAGTTAAGGTTTATGGGGAACAGGCAGGAGGAGGGATTTCTTCACTCGAGGATGTGGTGTAGCTTTGGAATTCTCTACCCCAGAGGACTGTGGAGCTTCAGTCATCCAAGTATTTTCAAGACTGAGATTGATAGGTTTCTAAATATTGAGGATATCACGGGATGTGGGGGACAGTGTGGGAAAATGGTGCTGAGGTAAATCAGCCAATGATCTCATGAAATGGTTGAGGAGGTTCGATGGGCCTAATGGCTGACTGCAGCTCCTATTTGTTATGATCTCCCTATCCTGGAGAGGAAGCATGGATCTGTCAATCAGCCTGAATCAGCACCTTCAGGACAATTGGGAGGATGAATATTAGATACAGCAGAGTGAGAATGGAGGGAGAGTATGTGGGATGGAGACTTGCAGTTTTTGGGAATGAGAGGGGGAAAAATATTCCACAGAAACTAGAAATGTCTGTTCTGAATTTCTATCCTGTACTGACAGTGATGTCCTTTCCAAAATGTTTTTACAGGACAGTAGAAGAGGAGGAATTACAGACTGAAATCTCAAAACATCATGTCTAGATCTGACACAGTCTCTTGATTCCTTGGGACCCGAATACCATCCTTTGAATCCTGAAGAAATGTTTGACTGCTCTGTAGGCTTCAAAACATTTTAAACATTTATGCGACTTGAAAATCACCGAGACAACACACACCCTAGTGAGAGTGTTCCAGAGCACTGACTGCGGAAAGAGCTTTAACCAGTTACACAGACTGAAAAAACATCACACCATTCACAGCGGGGAGAGACTGTACACGTGTTCTGTATGTAGTTAAGGCTTCAACTGATTGTCCAACACGGAGAGATACAAGGAAACTCAAAGCATGGAGAAACCTTGGAAATGTGGGGACTGTGGGAAGGGATACAGGGCCCCATCAGAGCTGGAAGCTCATCGGCGCAGTCACACTGGGGAGAGGCCATTCATTTGCACTCAGTGTGGGAAGGGATTCAGTGATTCATCCCACCTGTTGAGGCACCATCAGGTTCACACTGTAGAGAAGCCGTTCACTTGCTCTCAGTGTGGGAAGGGATTCAATCGTTCATCCACCCTGCAGACACATCAGCGGGTTCACACTGGAGAGAAGCCATTCACCTGCTCAAGGTGTGGGAAGGGATTCAGACATTCATCCACCCTGCAGAAACATCAGCAAATTCACACTGGAGAGAGGCCATTCACCTGCTCTCAGTGTGGGAAAGGATTCACTCAATTATCCAGCCTGCGAATACACCAGCGAGTTCACACTGGGGAGAGGCCATTCATCTGCTCTCAGTGTGGGAAGGGATTCCCTCAGTTATCCCACCTGCGGGTACACCGCCGAGTTCACACTGGGGGGAGGCCATTCTCCTGCTCTCAGTGTGGGAAGGGATTCAGTGATTCATCCACCCTCCAGACACACCAGCGAGTTCACACTGGCGAGCGGCCATTTCTATGCTCAGTGTGTGGGAAAGGATTCACTCTTTCATCCATCCTGCTGACACACCATAGAGTTCACACCGGGGAGAGACCATTCCTCTGTCCTGAATGTGGGAAGGGATTCATGCATGAACGCAACCTGCGGAAACACCAGCGAATTCACATCATGGAGATGCCATTCGCCTGCTCTGAGTAGGAGAAGAGATTCACTGATCCATCCCACCTGCAGAGGCACTGGCAACTTCACACTGGGGAGAGGCCATTCACCTGCTCTCCATGTGGGAAGGGTTTCCGTGATTCATGGCGCCTGCTGAGACACCAACATGTTCACAAGTGATTACAGGGGTTGGATTCTGCTGTTATTGTTTCTGTTCTGAATTACATCCAGGGCTGCAATTTGTTCATTCTGACAGTTGGTCAATGGGGAGGGTCGGAGGGTTTCTTTCTGCTGGACTGGCCGGTCTCACAACTTTGCCTCCAGTGGGCTGATGCTCTTTGTCTTGTTGAGAAAACCTGGTTTCAGATTTCACCAAAGATCACAGAGTGAAGGGGTGTTTGGAAGTAGAAGATATTTCATTCTCATTTCTGTTTGGGAACCCCTAAAATTATGCCACCTTGCCATGAAGATGGGATATGGTCGTTATATGGTTTATTTCTTTAACTTATTTAAGTGTTTTCGTCTGTGAGAAATAATCAGAGGATGAGGGGCAAGTTGTCTGAGGTGAACTGGGAAACTGATGGGAGACAGGGAATAGCTAATATTTACGGAATTATTACATATTTACCAGGGGGCCAATTTTCTCAGTTGGCTGGACGACTGCTTCATGATGTGAAATGACACCAACGGTGCGGGTCAACTCCCATACCGGCTGAGGTCATCCATGAAAGCCCCGCCTTCTCAACATTGCCCCTCGCCTGCGGTGTGGTGATCCTCAGGTTAAATCACCACCAGTCAGCTCTCCATCTCCTAAATACATACATAGATACATCGAAAATAGAAGCAGGAGGAGGCGATTCAACCCTTCGAGCCTGCTCTCCCTTTCATTATGATCTGGGTGATCATCAAGCTCAATACCCTGACCCTGCCTTCTCCCCATATTCTTTTAGCTACAAGAGCTTTGACTAACTCTTTCATCAAATTACACAATGCTGTTGTCTCAACTAATTTGTGTAGTAGCGAATTCCACAGATTCTGGGTGAAGAAATTTCTCCTCACCTCAGTCCGAGAAGGTTTACCCCTTATCCTCAAACTATGACCCCTAGTTCTGGATTCCTCCACCATCAGGAACATTCTTTCCGAATCTACCCTGTCTAATCCTGTTGGAACTTTCTAAGTTTCTATGAGATCCCCTCTCACTCTTCTAAACGCCAATGAATATAATGCTAACCGACTTAGTCTCTCCCTCAATGTCAACTAAACGAAGGAGATTGTCATCGACATCAGGAAGCGTAGTGGAGAACATGCCCCTCTACATCAATGGGAACCAAGTAGAAAGGGTCGAGAGCTTTAAGTTTTTAGGTGTCCAGATCACCAACAACCTGTCCTGGGCCCCCCATGCCGACACTATAGTTAAGAAAGCCCACCAAAGACTCTACTTTCTTAGAAGACTGAGGAAATTTAGCATGTCAACTACGACTCTCACCAACTTTTACAGATGCACCATTGAAAGCATTCTTTCTGGTTGTATCGCAGCTTGGTATGGATCCTGCTTTGCCCAAGACCACAGCAAACTACAAAAGGTTGTGAATGTAACCAATCCATCATGCAAACCAGCCTACCATCCATTGACTCTGTCTATAATTCCCGCTGCCTCAGAAAGGCAGCCAGCATAATTACTCTATTCCACCTTCTTCCGTCAGGAAAAAGATACAAAAGTTTGAGGTCACGTACCAACCGACTCAAGAACAGCTTCTTCCCTACTACCATCAGACTTTTGAATGGACCCTGCCTTGTATTAAGTTGATCTTTTCTCTATACCCTAGCTATGACTGTAACATTACATTCTGCAGTCTCTCCTTCCTTCCCTATGTACGGTATGCGTTGTCTGTATAGCATGCAAGAAACAATACTTTTCACTGTATAGTATACATGTGACAATAAATCAAATCAAAATCCTCATATGAGAGTCCGTTCCCAGGATCCAGCCTGTTAAACCTTCGCTGCACTCCCTCCATAGCAAGAACATCCTTCCTCAGGTAAGGACAACAAAACTGCACACAATACTCCAGATGTGGCCTCACCAATGGCCTATACAACTGCAATAAAACATCTCTATTCCTATACTCCAATCCTCTCACTATGACACCCAACATACCATTTGCCTTCTTTACTGCCCGTTGAACCTGCACACTTACTTTCAGTGACTGATGCCTGAGGACACCAAGCTCTCGCTGTATCTCCACCTCTCTCAATTTACACCCATTCAAATCATAATCTGCCTTTCTACCTTTGCTACCAAAGTGGATAACCTAACATTTATCCAGGTTAGACTGCAGCTGCGATACATTTGCCCACTCACCCAGCCTGTCCAAATCACGCTGACGCATCTCTGCATCCTCACAGTTCACCCTCCCCGCCAACTGTGTCATCTGCAAATCTGGAGATAATACATTTACTTCCCTCGTCCAAATCATGAATACATAATGTGAACAGTTGGGGTCTGAGCACAGATCCCTGTGGCACCTCAGTAGTCACTGCCTGCCAATCAGAAAAAGACCCATTTATTCCAACTTTTTGATTCCTGTCTGCTAGCCAGCTTTCTATCCATTGCAAGACACTACCCGCAATCCCAAATGCTTTAACTTTACACAGTAATCTGCTGTGGGAGACATTGTCGAAAGTCTAAATAAACCACATCCATTGGGTCTCCCTGGTCAAATCTACTAGTTACCTCACGGCGCTGAGGTCCCAGGTTCGATCCCAGCTCTGGATCACTGTCTGTGTGGAGTTTGCACATTCTCCCCGTGTTGGTGTGGGTTTTGCCCCCACTACCCAAAAGATGAGCAGGATAGGTGGATTGGCCATGCTAAATTGCCCCTGAATTGGAAAAAATGAATTGGGCACTCTAAATTTATTTATTTTTACAAAATCTACTGCTTACATCTCAAATAATTCTAGTGGATTTGTCAAACATGATTTCCCTTTCATAAATTCTTTGGCAATCTCGGTTTCTGCGGCTTGACCAGAAGTCGCAGCCGCATGATCTGACAGTATGGATGGCGGTTCATCCTGAGGTAGTTCCAGCACACACGGTACTGGCACATTGATGGGTGTCACTAACAACTGATCTGTGTTGTCTCTACACTCGCTCGGCTTCAGTTTGTACAATGGGGCACGGTGGCACAGTGGTTAGCGCTGCTACCTCACAGCACCGAGGTCCCGGGTTCGATCCCAGTTCCGGGTCACTGTCCGTGTGGACTTTGCACTTTTTCCCTGTGTCTGCCTGGATTTCACCCCCACAACCCAAAGATGTGCAGGGTAGGTGGATTGGCCACGTTAAATTGCCCCTTAATTGGAAAAAAAAGAATTGGGTACTCTAAATTTGTATTTTAAAAAATGTTCAGTTTGTACAGTATAGGAATCAGGGTCAGTTTCCATAAGACTAGGGATGGGCAATAAATACTGGCCCAACCAGCCCGCATCCCGTAAATGAATTAAAAAAAACATTGGAGCAGAATTAGGCCATTCGGCCCATCTAGTCTGGTCTGCCATTCAATCATGGCTGACATGTTTCTCATCCTTATTCTCCTGCCTTCTCCACATAACCCCTGATCCCTTTATGAATCAAGAACCTATGTGTCTTAAAGACACTCCGTGAATTGGCCTCCACAGCCTTCTGCGGCAATGTGTTCCACAGATTCACCACCCTCTGGCTGAAGAAATTCCTCATCTCAGTATTGAGAGATTTTCCCTTAAGTCTGAGGCTGCGGCCTCCGGTTCTAGTTTTTCCTACTGGGGGAAATATTCTCTCCGTGTCCACTCTATCCAGACCTCTCAGTATCCTGTAAGTTTCAATAAGATCCCCCCTCATCCTTCTAAATTCCAACAAGTACAGACCCAGAGTCCTCAACCGCTCCTCATACGTCAAGCTCTTAATTCCAGGGATCATTCTTGTGAACTCTTTCCCAGGCCAGCACATCCTTCTTTATGTACAGGGCCCAAAACTGCTCACATTACTCCAAATGGGGTCTGACCAGAGCCTTATACAGCCTCAGAAGTACATCCCTGCTCTTGTATTGTGTCCCTCACGACATGAATGCTAACATTACATTTGCCTTCCTAACTGGCAACTGAACCTGCACATTATCCTTAAGAGAATCGTGAACAAGGACTCCAAAGTCCCTTTGTGCTTCTGATTTCCTCAGCATTTCTCCGTTTAGAAAATAGTCTATGCCTCCATTCTTCCTGCCAAAGTGCATGACCTCATACTTTTCCACATTGTATTCCATCAGCCACTTCTTTGCCCACTCTCGTAGCCTGTTCAAGTCCTTCTGCAGCCCCCTGCTTCCTCAATACTAACTGTCCCTCTGCATAGCTTTGTATCATCTGCAAACTTAGCAACAGTGCCCTTAGTTCTTCTTCCAGATCATTAATGTATATTGTGAAAAGTTGTGGTCCCAGCACAAACCCCTGAGGCTCACCACTGGTCATCAGCTGCCATTCTGAAAAAGACCCCTTTATCCACTCTGCCTTCTGCCAGTCAGCCAATCCTCTTATCAATGCCAGTATTTGTCCTTTAACACCACGGGCTCTTAACTTATTTAACAGCCTCCTATACGCCATCTTGCCAAAGGCCTTCTGGAAATCTAAATAGATCTCGTCCACTGGTTCTCCTTTGTTTAACTTCCTTGTTACATCATCAAAGAACTCTTAACAGATTTGTTAAACATGACTCCCCTTGACGAAGCTGTGCTGACTCAGCCCTATTTTATCATGTACTTCCAGATACTCCACAATCTCATCTTTAATAATGGACTCTTAAAATCTTATCAATGACCGAAGTCAGAAACCGGCCTATGATTTCCCGTCTTCTGCCTCCCTTCTTAAACAGCGGTGTTACATTGGCCATTTTCCAGTCCTTTGGGACCCTCCCTGCCTTTAGTGATTCCGGAAAGATCACCAGGAATGCCTCCACAATCTCTTCAGCTATCTCCTTTATAACCCTGGAGTGTAGTCCATCTGGGCCAGGTGATTTATCCACCTTCAGACCTTTCACTTTCCCCAGAACCTTCTCCTTCGTGATAGCCACTACACCTCTGCCCCCTGATTCGCCTGAAGTTCTGGTATCCCACTAGTGTCTTCCACCTTGAAGACTCACACAAAGTAACTTCAGTTCCTCTGCCATTTCTTTGTTTCCTGTTACTATGTCTCCAACCTAATTTTCCAGTGGTCCAACGTCTATTCTTGCCTCGCTGCTCCCTTTTATATATTGTAAAAAAACTCTTGTTATCTTCTTTTATATTATTTGCTAGCTAACATTCATATTTCATCTTCTCCCACCCACCCCCCCCCCCCCCCCCCGCCCCCTTATTGTTTTTTCAGTTGTCCTCTACTCACTTTTAAAGGCATCCCAATCCTCTGGCTTCCCACTAACCCTCGCCAGCTTGTATGCTTTTCATTTGCTTTTATGCTATCCCTGACTTTCTTTGTCAGCCACGGTTGCCTCATCCTTCCCTTAGCATCTTTCCTCCTTCTTGGAATGAATTTCTGTTGTGCCTCCTAAATAAATAACCCCCAAAACCCCTGCCATTGCTGTTCCACTGTTTTCCCTGCTAGGCTCCCCTTCCAATCAACTCTGGCCAGCTCCTCGCTCATGTCTTTGTAGTTACCTTTATTCAATTGTAATACCATTACATCTGATTCCAGCATCTTCCTCGCAAACTGCAGGGTAAATTTGTTCATATTTTGGTCACTGCCCCCTAAGGATTCCTTCACCTTATGTTCCCTAATCAGGTCTGTCTCATTACATAGCACCAAATCCAGAACTGCTTGTTCCCCAGTGGGCTCTACCACAAGCTGCTCCAAAAATTCCCTTTCTTGGGATCTGCTACCAACCTGACTGCAATATGCAGTCCACCTGCATATCGAAGTCACCCATGATTATTGTAATATGCCAATACGGTTACAGGAACCCACTTCTCGCTGGTGGTACCACTGTGCACCAATACTTGCTGTCCTTGTCCAATCAAGCACCTTTTGGGATTACCTTCTCTTCAGGTTTGCGACTGCTGATTGTGTTCCACTGTCTCAGACGTCT
Organism: Scyliorhinus torazame; assembly: GCF_047496885.1. NCBI lineage: Eukaryota > Metazoa > Chordata > Chondrichthyes > Carcharhiniformes > Scyliorhinidae > Scyliorhinus > Scyliorhinus torazame. The sequence goes on from NC_092711.1 coordinate 148,180,556, forward strand.
CCAGGGGAAATGTTGATCAGATGTTGTTCTCAGCTTCCTCTTCAGTAGCAGTAAAACTGGGGGACTCTGAGTGGTTGTGTGTGTGGTGTTGCGCGAAGTAGCCAGGAAACTGTTTAGATGTTCTTTGAAGAGATAACAAATAGGTTATACCAAGGAGAGCCAATGGATGTTATCTATCTTGACTTCCAAAAGGCCTTTGATAAGGTGCCTCACGGAAGACTGCTGAGTAAAGTAAGGGCCCATGGTATTCGAGGCAAGGTACTAACATGGATTGACGATTGGCTGTCAGGCAGAAGGCAGAGAGTGGGATAAAAGGTTCTTTTTCGGAATGGCAACCGGTGACGAGTGGTGTCCCGCAGGGTTCAGTGTTGGGGCCACAGCTGTTCTCTTTTATATATTAACGATCTAGATGACGGGACTGGGGGCATTCTGGCTACGTTTGCCGATGATACAAAGATAGGTGGAGGGACAGGTAGTATGGAGGAGGTGGGGAGGTTGCAGAAAGATTTAGACAGTTTAGGAGAGTGGTCCAAGAAATGGCTGATGAAATTCAACGTGGGCAAGTGCGAGGTCTTGCACTTTGGAAAAAAGAATAGAGGCATGGACTATTTTCTAAACGGTGACAAAATTCATAATGCTGAAGTGCAAAGGGACTTGGGAGTCCTAGTCCAGGATTCTCTAAAGGTAAACTTGCAGGTTGAGTCCGTAATTAAGAAAGCAAATGCAATGTTGTCATTTATCTCAAGCGGCTTGGAATATAAAAGCAGGGATGTACTTCTGAAGCTTTATAAAGCATTAGTTAGGCCCCATTTAGAATACTGTGAGCAATTTTGGGCCCCACACCTCAGGAAGGACATACTGGCACTGGAGCGGGTCCAGCGGAGATTCACACGGATAATCCCAGGAATGGTAGGCCTAACATACGATGAACGTCTGAGGATCCTGGGATTATATTCATTGGAGTTTAGGAGGTTGAGGGGAGATCTAATAGAAACTTACAAGATAATGAATGGCTTAGATAGGGTGGACGTTGGGAAGTTGTTTCCATTAGCAGGGGAGACTAGGACCCGGGGGCACAGCCTTAGAATAAAAGGGAGTCACTTTAGAACAGAGATGAGGAGAAATTTCTTCAGCCAGAGAGTGGTGGGTCTGTGGAATTCATTGCCACAGAGGGTGGTGGAGGCCGGGACGTTGAGTGTCTTTAAGACAGAAATCAAGATAAATTCTTGATTTCTCGAAGAATTAAGGGCTATGGAGAGAGAGCGGGTAAATGGAGTTGAAATCAGCCATGATTGAATGGTGGAGTGGACTCGATGGGCCGAATGGCCTTACTTCCGCTCCTATGTCTAATGGTCTTATGGTGCACAGAGAACACCTGACAAGAACCAGAATGAGCAGGTTCTTCCCGGAGGTGGAGGACAAATGTGAACTCTGCCAGGGGGGCTCGGCCAATCATGCCACGTGTTCTGGGTTTGCACCAGACTTGTCGGGTTCAGGATAACCTTCAAAATAATCAAAAGAAGAGGCGGGGGTGTTTAGGGAATTGGGGTTTGGGGTGTTTAGGGAGTTGGGGTTCGGGGGGGGGGGGTTCCTTCCAAGGTTGGGTTTTTGCAAACTATCTGCTCTGCACAAATTTGTTTATTCTGTATTGTATAAAACTTTTATAAAAACATTTTCATTAACATTCTCAACTTTGCCCCTCACCTCGGGCTGGATTCTCTGTTTTGGAGACGATGTCCCCATGCCGTCGGGAAAACTGTGGTCTTTTACCCCAGGAAAACTGGCGGCAAAAGGCCACAGATTCCCCGTTTTGCTGGGGGCGAGCAGGCAGTCGTCATAGAGCTTGCAGCTCTAGCTGCCGATATGGCCCCCAGCACTTCCGGGTCAGAGGATGTGCATGTGCACAGCAGCGTCCGCGCCGTGCTCCATGGCGAACTCAGACAGCGGGCCTGGACCGACAAAATTGTGCCCCGCATCAGCCGCCACGGACAGCCCACACACATTGCCCCCAACACTCCCCTGCCCGCTAATCGGCCCTTCCCCGACTGCAGCGACCCCGGACTGAGTCCAAAGCGGCCTCGCGAGGTTCCTGTACGGCTGGGACCATGAGAGTCCCGCGCCTTCGGGAATTTGGCCGGTCGGGGACAGAGTATCACGGGGTGGGCCTCAGGCGGTGGATTCTCGGTGCGGCGTACTCCACGAGTACAGCCATTATTGGGGGGGGGGGGGGGGGTGGAGAATTTAAAAACCGGCGCCAGGCCCGATTTCGACACCAAAACGGATTCTCCGCCCCATCACCGAATGCGATTTTGGTGTCGGGGGGGGGGGGGGGGGGGGGGGGGGCAGGGGGGCAGAGAATCCGGCATCGGGGGCGCGGAGAATCCAATCCTTGGTGTGGTGACCCTCAGGTTAAGTCACCGCCAGTCAGCTCTCTCTCAAACTGGGAGAGAAACCTATGGTCTTCTGGGGCGACGGTGACTTTCATTTCAATCTAACTGCATACGTGGTGAGCTCAGCAGCCTGAACTCCTCGGGGGGCCTGTTTTAATTATTTGTTCTGCACAACCATCTGATAAATCCAATGCCAGGTGAAATCGGCTGACCTGCTGTTAATTCTGTCTCAACATCGAAAGCTTCAATTTTCTTTTCTTGCTTGAAAACAATTTAATCCATTTCTCTTCACCAGTATTCTTTTTATCTTATGTTCTGCACACTCAGGGCAAAAGAATGAAGCTGTAGCATGTGGGGTTGAATGCAGATAACGCAGGTTTATTGAAGAGATAATCATAATCTTACACTAATCTTTCTTGTCACAAGTAGGCTTACATTAACACTGCAATGAAGTTACTGTGAAAAGTCCAGAGTTGTCACATTCCGGCGCCTGTTTGGGTACACAGAGGGAGAATTCAGAATGTCCAAATTACCTAACAGCACATCTTTCTGGACTTGTGGGAGGAAACCAGACCACCCGGAGGAAACCCACACAGTCACAGGTAGAACGTGGAGACTCTGTAAACACACAGTGACCCAAGCCAGGAATCGAACTGGGACCCTGGAGCTGTGAAGCAACAGTGCTAACCACTGTACTACCGTGCCACCCGTAACTCGACAAAAGTTTGATCTAGAAGTTTGATAAAGCCCACGAAGCAGCCAATGACATTACAAACTATACATGTGACTAGATTTTTAAAGTGATCACGTAACAACACAACGATAACCCCAAATATATAACATTTATGACTTCATGTGGGTGATCAGTCTGTAGAAGCGTAACCCTCTGAGGCTCCTTCTTTGACAGTAATTTTTGTGGAATTCAGCCTCAGGAGTCTGGCTCCTTTTTTGACAGTAATTTCCTTTGGAACTCGGCCTCGGAATCTTCAGTACTTGGCCAGCAAGGAAGACCTTCAGAACCTCTACTTTTATCCCCAAAGTGACCATTACATCACGTCACTGTTGGACCTGTTGTAATATGACAATTGGTCAATTTGGTCACTAGATTAATTTAATTGGGTCTTCAATTACTGACACCACCTTCTCTCATTATCTCAATGAATGTAATAGAACTGTTTCATACTGTCCCTTTATCTGATTCAAGCAATCCCTTATTTATACAGTTTCAAGTGTTGAGGCTAATAAGAGCTTGAAGGTCTCTCTTGCCAGTACATTTATCTTCATTGCACATTCTTTACATACACAGCAATTAAGCTTTTATATTTTTACAGCAAATAAAATTCAGTCTTTCATTACAACTATTGATTCATTAATTGTAACTTGATTAAGGTTCATTACTTATTAAGTCATCTGTTACTGACTGGTAGGTAATTAATACAGTAATCTTTGATTAATACTGTTGATTAATACAAGTTACATTAGTTAAAAAAAACTATTTTGTGGAAGGTAATACCTTTCTTTCTTATGAACCTTGATTGGATTGAACTTGAGCCAGACTTTAGCAACATATGATGTCCAAAAGCTTCACAAAATTATGGAACTATATTAGTTTAAACAATTTCCATGAGTTCAGCAAGTTTTGGAAACATTTTGGTTGATACAGTATTAATTTTAAAAATAAAGGTCCAGTCACATGTTGGATTTTATCATGGCTTCCTTGACCTTATTACATTTAACAATTGATTGTCATTGAAGAGTCATTGATTTTAAAAACAAAATATCATTTTTTAATATGTTCATGGGGCGTGAGCATCGTTGGTTGTGCCAGCATTCATTGCCCATCCCTAATTGCCCTTGAGGGGGCAGTTAAGAGTCATCCACATTGCTATGTGTCTGAAATCACATGCAGGTCAGACCAGGTAAGGACAGCAGATGTCCTTTCCTGAAGTACATTGGTGAACCAGATGGGTCTTTATGACAATCAACAATGGTTTCACGGTCATCATTAGACTTTTAATTCCAGATTTTTATTGAATTCAAATGTCATCATCTGCGGTGCGGGATTTGAACCTGGGTCCCCCAGAGCATTACTCTGGGTCTCTGGTTAAGTAATCAATTGACAATACCACTACGCCACCCCCTCCCCTAGAACTGAGGCATACCTACAGTTTCTGACATTACAACAGTGACTACATCTCAAAAGTACTTCAATGGCTGTAAAATGCTTTAGGAGAACCTGTGATCATGAAAGATGCGATAGAAATATAATTTATTTTTAGAATTAATCCCTAAACAAGGTGGCACAGTAGTTTGCACTGCTGCCTCACGGCGCCACGGACCCAGGTTCGATCCCGGGTGACTGTCCATGTGGAGTTTGCACATTCTCCCCGTGTATGCATGGGTCTCACCCCCGCAACCCAACGATGTGCAGGGTAGGTGGTTTGGCCACGTTAAATTGAGCCTTAATGGGAATTTTTAAAAAAAAATTATAAACAAGTATTGGTCCCCAAACTGAGCCCACTCATGAAAATCATGAATAAAGACGGAGTCTTGATTTTGTGCAACAATCATGTCTTTCTCTCCATTTCAAATCCCCTGTGAAAATCCAAACACAGCATATTGTAAATCATTCGATTTAAAACAGAACGAGTTGTTGTGATTTGGGATTCGCTGCCTGATGAAGGTGCAGGAACTTTACAGATTCTGTAGGAACAGAAACTTGCCGGGCGATGGGACTATATAAAGAATCTGTAAAGTTCCCCTTTGAAAGTTACAGTTGAATTTACTTCCTGCACCTTTGTCAGGCAGAGAATCCCAAATAACGACAACTTGTTCTGTTTTAAATCTAATAATTTCACAATATGCTGTGCAGAGAGCACAGGAGGCCATTCTGCCCATTAGATTTAAAACAGAACGAGTTGTTGTGAGCTGGGATTCAAAATAAACTTGGAAATAAACTAGGAAAATAAACTTGCAGGGCGGTGGAATTAATTTGATAGTTAATCCAAAGAGCTAGCAAGGGAACAATGGGCAGAATGGCCTCCTGTGCTCTCTGAACCTCATTTACATTTGAAGAAAGTGGGAAATATCTGGAACCCACTTCCGTCGTGCGGGATAGAAGCAGAGATGACGGAATGTTTCCCAAAGGAAATTTGATGGGCACTTGAGGGACATAAAGCGACAAGGATACGGGGAGAGAACAGGGAAATGGTTTGACCTACATAGATCAACAAGTTGTGAATCTTTGAAATTCTCCACCCCAGAGGGCGGTGGAAGCTCAGTCATTGAGTGTGTTTAAAGCAGAGACTGACAGATATCTAAATACCAATAACACAAAGGGATATGGTGATAGTGTGCGTAAAAAGGCACTGAAGTGGATGATCAGCTATGATTGTATTGAATGGTGGAGCAGGCTCGTTGGGCTGAATGGCCAAAGATAGGTAGGAAAGTAAATTGTGAAGAAGACATAAGGAGGTTAAAAAAGTATATTTGAAATGAATGGGATAACATCTGGCAAATGGGTAACAATGTGCGAAAATGTGAAATTGTTCATTTTGGCAGGAAGAAAAAGAAGCTTCTCATCGAAATAGCGAGAGTTTGCAAAGTTCCGAGACTCAGAGGGATCTGGATGTCCAAGAGCAGGAATCACAAAAGGAGAGTATACAGGTACAGCAAGTAATTAGGAAAGCTAATAGAATGTTATTGTTTGTGAGGGGAATTGAATACAAAAATAGGGAGGTTATGTTTCAGTTATACAGGGCATTGGTGAGACCACATCTGGAGCACTGTGTACAGTATTGCTCTCATTTAAGGAATGATGTTAATGTGTTGGAAGCAGTTCAGAGAAGGTTTACTGGATTCATACCTGGAATTGGAGGCTGGTCTTATGAGGAATGATTGGACAGGCTGGGCTTGTGTCCGATGGAGTTTAGGTGACTTGATTGAACGTATAAGATCCTGAGGGGCCTTGACAGGGTGGATGTGGAAAGGATGCTTCCTCTTGTGGGAGCATCTAGAAATTGGAGTCACTTTAAAAGTAATAACTTGTCCATTAAAGGCAGAGAATAACTTTTTTCTCTCCGAAGGTTTGGAGTCTTTGGAACTCTCTTCCACAGAGGGCAGTGGAAGCAGAGTCTGTGAATATTTTCAAGGCAGATCTGGATAGATTCCTGTTCATCAAGGGGGTGAAAGGTTATCGGATGGGGGTGGGGCAGCAGAAATAGGAACAGGAGTAGACCATTCGGCCCTTCGAGTCTGCCCCACCATTCAATCATGGCTGATCCAACATTTCTCTTGGCCACTTTCCTGCCCTTTCCCTGTAATGCTTGATTCTCTCGCTGATCAAGAATCTATCTCAGCCTTAAATATGGACAAGGACTCTGTCCCCACAGCTCTCAGTTCAAAGACTCACAACCCTCAGTGAAGAAATTTCTCCGTATCTCAGTCTTAATAGGCACCTCGTTATTCTGAGACGGGTCCCTCTGGTCCACAGCTGGAGCAAGACTTCCCGACTCTTATACTCCAATCCCCTTGGAATCAGGGCCAACATTCCATTAGCCTTCCTGATTACCTGCTGCACCTGTCTGCGAGCTTTCTGTGTTTCGTGCACAAGTTCCCCCAAGTCCCTTTGTGTTGCAGCTTTCTGCAGTTTTTCTCCATTTAAATAACACTGATCTTTTGTTCTCCCTTCCAAAATCAACTTCACATTTTCCCACATTATACTCCATTTTCCAACTTTTTGCTCACTTACTTAACCTATCAATATCTCATTGCAAACTGTGTGTATCCCCCTCACAACTTGTCTCTGTGGAGTTGAGGTTACAATCAGATCAGCCGGGAACTTATTGAATGGTGCAGCAGGCTCGAGGGGCCGAGTGGTCTACTCCTGCTCCAAAGCCGTATGCTATCGTGTTCGTCATAATATTTTTTTCTTTAAATTTAGAGTGCCCAATTCATTTTCTCCAATTAAGGGCCAACTTAGTGTGGCCAATCCACCTACCCTGCACATCTTTGGTTTGTGGGGGTGAAACCCACGCAAACACGGGGAGAATGTGCAAACTCCACACAGACAGTGACCCAGAGCCAGGATTGAACCTGGGACCTCAGCGCCGTGAGGTAACAGTGCTAACCAATGCACTACCGTGCTGCTCTGCATCCGTCATAATGGATTGTAGCATTTTCCTTCCTACTGATGTCAGGTTAATGGGTCTGTGGTTCCCTGTTTTCTCTCTCTCCTTAAATATTGGGGTTACATTTACCACCTTCCAATCTGCTGGAACCAATCCAGCATCTATAGAATTTAGTAAGATGATCACCAATGTATCCACTATCTCTACAGCCACCTCTTTCAACACTCTGGGATGTAGAGCAGCAGCTTTTGGGGATTTATTAATTTTTAATCCAATAAATTCTCCAGTACTACTTTTTCACGAATACTAATCTCTTTCAGTCCCTCCTGCTCACTACTCCCTTGGTTCTCTTGTGTAACAGCAGAATCCAAAAGCTGTAATCAGGTGTGAAGAATTACTGCACCACTTTCCTGTGGATTTGTGTTCCTGAAAGGAATGTGTATTTGTTGCAAATATGTAATAATTTCTTCAATGCGAGCAATTGTCTGCCTATTGTCCAACCTTTTATTGTAATTTCCCAACCTACCACAGACAACCTGTCCCTCATACCTCAACATTTCCTTCTTTGAGAAAGACCCAGAAAAATTAAACAAAGAAACATATAACCACCATATCCCATCTTCATGGCAACGTGGCATGCTTTGGGGGGTTGCAAACAGAAATAGGAATTAACTATATTTTAACTTCCCACACATTTTCACTCTGTAACCCTTGTGAAATTGGAAATCACGTAGTCGCAACAAAGCTCAAAGAGCATCAGCCCACTGGAGGAAAAGTTGTGAGATCAGCCATTCCAGCAGAAAGAAACCCCGATCATCCCAATTGACAGGATGAATAAATTGCAGTCCGAATGAAATGGAGAGTAGAAACAATAACAGCACAATCCAATCCCTGCAATCAATTGTGAACTTGTTGGTGACTCAGCAGATGGGATGGATCATTCAACGTCTCCCCTAATCAGAGCAGGTGAATGGCCTCTCGGAGTGTGAACTCGCTGATGTCTCTGCAGGGTGGATAAATGTCGGAATCCCTTCCCACAATGAGAGCAGGTGAACGGCCTCTTCCCAGTGTGAACTCGCTGGTGACGCTTCAAGTGGGATGAATCACTGAATCCCTTCCCACACTGAGAGCAGGCGAACGGCTTCTCCCCAGTGTGAGCTCGCTCATGTTTCCACAGGGTGGATGAATGACTGAATCCCTTCCCACACTGAGAACAGATGAACGGCCTCTCCCCTGTGTGAACCCGCTGGTGTATCTTCAGGCTGGATAACTGAGCGAATCCCTTCCCACACTGAGGGCAGGTGAACGGTCTCTCCCCAGTGTGAATTCGCTGGTGTGTCCGCAGGGTGGATAAATCTCGGAATTCTTTCCCACACTGAGAGCAGTTGAATGGCTTCTCCCCACTGTGAACCCGCTGGTGTGCCTGCAGGTGGGGTGACTGAGTGAATCCTTTCCCACACTGAGAGCAGGTGAATGGCCTCTCCCCTGTGTGAATTCGCTGATGTGACTTCAGGCTGAATAATGCAGTGAATCCCTTCCCACACTGAGAGCAGGTGAATGGCTTCTCCCCAGTGTGAACCCGTTGGTGTGACTTCAGGCTGAATAACGCAGTGAATTCCGTCCCACACTGAGAGCAGGTGAATGGACTCTCCCCAATGTGAATTCGCTGGTGTGTCTTCAGGTTGGATACCTGAGTGAATCCCTTCCCACACTGATCGCAGGTGAACGGCTTCTCCCCAGTGTGAACCCGTTGGTGTGACTTCAGGCTGGATAACGCAGTGAATCCCTTCTCACACTGAGAGCAGGTGAACGGTCTCTCCCCAGTATGAATTCGCTGATGTGACTTCAGGGTGGATGAATGTCTGAATCCCTTCCCACACCGAGAGCAGATAAACGGCTTCTCCACAGTGTGAACTCTTGCATGTGACTTCAGGCTGGATAATTCAGTGAATCCCTTCCCACACACAGAGCAGGTAAATGGCCTCTCTCCAGTGTGACTGCGTCGATGAATCTCCAGCTTAGATCGGACTCTGAATCTCTTCCCACAGACTTCACATTTCCACAGTTTCTCCATGTTTTGGGTCTCGTCGTAACTCTCCAGATCAGATAATCAGTTGAAGCCTTGACTACACACACAACACGTGTACAGTCTCTCCCCGCTGTGAATGGTGTTATGTTTTTTCCGGCTGTGTAACTGGTTAAAGCTCTTTCCACAGTCAGTGCACTGGAACACTCTCACTCGGGTGTGTGTGTCTTGGTGCTTTTCCAGTCACAATGATGTTTAAAATCGTCTGTAGCGAACAGAACAGACAAACATTTCTCCTTCTCGATTCAAAGGCCGATGATATTCAGGCCCCGACGAACCGAGCGACTCTGGCAGATCAAGATGTGACTTTTGAGATTTCTGTCTGTAATTCCTCCTCTTCTAATATCCTGTAAAAACAATTTACAAAAGACATCATTGTCAGTAAAGGATAGAAACTCAGAACAGACAATTTTTATTTCTCTGTAACATTTTATCCTCTCTCACTCTGCAAAAGCTGTAAATCTCCATCCCACACACTCTCCCTCCATTCTCACACTGCTCCACAACGAGTGAAGAAATCCCTCCTCATCTCTGCTTTCTCTCCATTTTCCTGCCTGTTATCCATAACCCTCGACTCCCTCGTCATCAGAAATCTGTCTGGGTGGGAACCATGTGATGCGGTGCAGGAGTAGCTGCTTTTCCGCAGATTCTGATGCCACTCATCTAGAATCCGTAATTTATCCTGATTGCCCGACACTCATCTACCTGATCCTTGAATTAATATTTGTTCTCATGTCTCTGGAAGACATTGGGATTAGGTAAGGCAAGATTAAGAAATCCGTCGATAAAAGAGGGAAGGTTGATTCAGTGGAAATGGAGCTGCCTTTTCAACATGGCGGCCTGACCCTCAGGAGGTCTCTCGACCCCGCGCTCTCAGGGACTCTCTCGGAGGTCGACTGCCGACATTCTCCGTGTTATTGACCAGCGGCTGAGTGAGCTGATTCAATACCTCTCATTGAGCTCATGAGGCCGAGCTGCAAAACACCATGAAGAGGCTCATTGATCCCGGGGCTGCGAGGGAGACCGGGAAAGTGAAGGACGTAGGAGGGAATATGGTCTTGGAGCCGATGGGTGAGAATGGGGAGTTTTGGGACTTCTATAGCAAGCTGTACGAGTCAGAACCCCCTGCCGGGGCGGGGGCGATGAGGCAGACCTTAGAGGGGTTGGAGTTCCTGAAGATGGAAGAGGAGCAGGTGGAGGCCCTGGGGGCCCCAATTGCACTGGTAGAAGCATCCTTCACTTTCCCGGTCTCCCTTGCAGTCTCCTGCTTCCTCAACTGGTGCCCTAGCATCCTGCTCGCCTTCTCCCCCTACTCATACACCACCCTTCTTACCCTTCTCAACTGCCCCAGCGCCTTTCCCGTAGATAGAAGCCTAATGGATCGCTGTGTCTATTCGGAATCCTGGATATCCGTTATCCCTTCTTAGTTCCCAAATAACAGAGATCAAGTCTGTGCTTTTTGGCAAAGTTCAGTTGAACTTTGTCAGCTTGTGCCACTGGTAAACTTTGTTTGTCAACACAAGGTTAGGTCAGATTGATTGTCTTTAGCAAATACAGTAGTTGAGTTTTCATTCAATTACAAATTGTGATAATTCTTCAAATTATAATACACAGTATAAAATGACTGAGTGATTTAAAAAAAAGAAAGATGGCGATTTAGCAAAAGCAAGTAAAGGAAATAGGTTTCAGAAAGTGATAGATAGAGGGACTGGAGGTGATGCAACTGGGCAAGGTCCCTGGTCTGGAGGGGTACCTGGTGAAATTTTATAAGAAATTCTCTGGGGTATTGGGGCCAGGGGTGGTAAGGGATTTTAACGAGGCAAGGGAGCTGGGAGTGCTCTCCCAACGTTGTTGCAGGCTTCGATCGCCCTCATTTTGAACCAGGAAAAGGACCTCGAACAATGAAATGAAATGAAAATTGCTTATTGTCACAAGTAGGCTTCAAATTAAGTTACTGTGAAAAGCCCCTAGTCGCCACATTCCGGCACCTGTTCGGGGAGGCTGGAACGGCAACGCGAGTCATACAGACCGATTTCCCTGCTAAATGTAGATGCCAAACTATTGGCTAAGATCTTGGCCTCGAGAATAGAGGATTGTGTCCCAGGGGTGATAGGGGATAACTAGAGGGGTTTGTGAAGGGGAGGCATCTGGCGGCCAACATCAGGAGGCTACTCAATGTGATCACGATACCTCCAGAGGGACGAGAGATAGAGGTGGTGGTCGCCATGGATGCAGAGGTCTTTGATCGAGTGGAGTGGGACTATTTGTGGGAGGTCCTGGGGCGGTTTGGATTTGGACAGTGTTTTGTGGACTGGGTCCGGTTGTTATACCATGCACCGGTGTCGTGTGTACCGACAAACCAATTGAGTTCAGATTATTTCAGGCTGCACGGGGGGCAGGGGTGCCCGCTCTCCCTACTGCTGTTTGCCCTGGCTATAGAACCATTTGCGATGGCACTGAGAGCGTCAGGGGATATTGGGATGGTGGACAGTATGAAAGAGACCATTCGTTTAGCCAGACAAATAAATGTGTCAAGCTGAGGGAGCAAACGGTGTAAATGTGTTAGAGAGAGACCTGGGCCAACCTTTCCGGAGTCTGCACCCTCCCTGTAATTACTTCCTTTTCCTTCAGTTGCTGCAAGTGACCAATTGAAGGTGAGAATGAGAAAAGAAAGTGTTTTACTCACAGATGTTGGAGACAGGAGAGCATTTTAGTCTGTGTGAAGCTCAGTCTCCATTCACACAAACGCGCGCTGATTGGCTGGAGAACAAGAGTCCTTCCGGTTCTAATTCTTCCCATTGGTCAATACCTCAGCAGGAAGGTCAGGGGTGGGCCTTCTGTCGCACATGCACACCCTCTCCTCTTTCTTGGACATGCGCAGTCCCGTGCAGGGGGAGGGGAAATCATCCAGAGGCTTCTCGCTCTCGCCGCAGCTGTCAGCCGGAGCCGTCAGGCGGTTGCCTGGAAACCTTGCCTCGAGGAGGGGGAACAATGAGTGGGGAGGAGCTGCAGTGTCCGCGCGCCGGACCTGCGCACTGGAACCGTGAGACGTCTCCGCGGATTCCTTTGCGTGCGCCGGAAGAGTTGGTGATCCCCTATCCAATCAGCTCCCCCGTTGTCTGAAGGCAGAAGCTGGACACTGAGCAAAACTGGGACCTCACAGACGAAAAACGTCCTCCTGTCTCCAACATCTGTGAGTAAAACACTTTCTTTTCTCCTCCTTTCTATTCCTTTTCTCATTCTGACCTTCAATTGGTGACTTGCAGCAACTGAAGGGAAAGGAAGTGAATCCAGGGAGGGTGCAGACTCTGCAAAGCTTGGCCCAGGTCTCTCTCTCTCTCTCTCTCTTAAAGACATTGACACCCTTTGCTCCCTCAGCTTGACACATTTATTTGTCTGGCTAAAAGGATGGTCTCTTTCCCAATGTTCACAATTAAAGGACTGGTTTCTCCAGGCAATGGCTGACATTTAAGGGGACAGTAAATTAATATCAGACAGAGACATGTCTCCTGTTGTTATATGGTAGAGATTAGATATATTATTTATAGTTATGTAATAACGTACATTTATTATTATTTCTAGCCTTGTAATTTTGTACTGTAGTTATGTAATATATTTCCGGTTATTAGTCCACGGGGACCAGTGGGGTGTGGGAGTCATTGAATATATTCACGGATGAGTTGGACAGATTTTTAATAAATTGTTATGTTTTAATTCGTTTTGAAACATTGAGTGCAACAGAGTAACAGAAAAAATTGTGGGAAATGGGCACAGAGCAGAACAAGAGATATTGCCAACATAAATCCAAGCAACACATTGCAGAATTAATTTGGAACAAGATATTTGAGTGATGAAATGCCAGATCAATTGAACAACCAGTTAACAGGTTAAAGTAGTGAGTGGGGAAAGAACGTAAGATTATATCACAATTCATAGATTATTATAGAATTTACAGTGCAGAAGGAGGCCATTCGGCCCATCGAGTCTGCACCGGCTCTTGGAAAGAGCACCCTACCCAAGGTCAACACCTTCACCCTATCCCCCAAACCCAGTAACCCCACCCAACACTAAGGGCAATTTTGGACACTAAGGGCAATTTATCATGGCCAATCCACCTAACCTGCACATCTTTGGACTGTGGGAGGAAACCGGAGCACCCGGAGTAAACCCACGCACACGCGGAGGATGTGCAGACTCCGCACAGACAGTGACCCAAGCCGGAATCGAACCTGGGACCCTGGAGCTGTGAAGCAATTGTGCTAACCACAATGCTACCGTGCTGCCCGACCAATCCACTTAGCCTGCACATCTTTGGGTTGTGGGGGCGAAACCCACTCAAACACGGGGAGAATGTGCAACCTCCACACGGACAGCGACCCAGAGCCGGGATCGAACCCGGGACCTCAGCGCCGCGAGGCTGCAGTGCTAATTCAGTTTGTAAACCCAAAAATATTACAAACAGACTAACAGCATAATCAAATTAATATGGTACGAAGTCTTACAACACCAGGTTAAAGTCCAACAGGTTTGTTTCGATGTCATTAGCTTTCGGAGCGCTGCTCCTTCCTCAGGTGAATGAAGAGGTCTGTTCCAGAAACATATATATAGACAAATTCAAAGATGCCAAACAATGCTTGGAATGTGACCATTAGCAGGTGATTAAATCTTTACAGATCTTTACAAATTAATATGAATCACACAACATAGATGACATAGAACTCCTATAGTGCAGAAGGTCATTTGCCCCTTCAAGTCTGCAGTGAGCCTCAGAAAGAGCATTTCACTTTAGACCACGCCCCATCCTATCTTCGTAACCCGGTGCATTGATCATGGTCAACCCACCTAACCTACACATCTTGGACACTAAGGGGCAAATTAGCGTGATCAATCCACTTTCACTGCACATCTTTGGACTGTGGGAGCAAACCAGAGCACCCGGAGGAAACACACATAGAGACGAGGCGAATATGCAAACTCCACACAGACAGCCCCCCAAGACTGGAATTAAACCTGGGTCCCAGGCGCTGAGGTAGCAGTACTAACCACTGTGCCCTACTCTGGGCCTAAGTTAAATTGAATTCACTCATGGAAAGCCCAGGAGGAACAAGTAAGTCAAATTGGAGCCTATGTATTTGAGATAGATTAACTGCCGCCATTAGTTAGGCGACAGAGAGAACAAAAGAACAGATTTTCACGCCACAATCGGGCGTGCTCCATTACCCCCTCCTCCAACTCACTTTACACCACAGGCACCAAAGTCTCCTCAAACTGCTCCTTTCACGGATAAAAGCCCCGTCTGTACCAGAGTAGGATAAAGTCAACAACACATAAACCCTCCCATAATAAGAAAAATACAAAAGAATCACAACCACAATAGATCCAAGGGGACATTCCTCAATAAGACTGAGGACCCGGAGGATTAACCCCACGGCCAGACTGTCGTTACCCTCAGGACATCTTCTCCAAAATGAGAAGAAAAGAAGGGCCAACAAGGGAATGGGGATCGAATGTCCCTCCCGCATTTTAGACCCACCTGTGAAGACCTGCATCCACCATCCACCCTTCAACAATGGTGCCACTCGGTTTTGCCATGATTAACGCTCGGATAATAGAAGACAACGGATAATAAGCACACGGCACATCTACCATAACTGAGATAAGATAATCCGAGTCCCTGCAACACTTGAGGAGAAGATATTCAATGGCGCTCACAGAATAACAACTCCCTTCACCAGGATAAAAGATAACAAATTCAGACAACGAAACAGTGATAAGGAAAGAGTCCAGATTAGAGCCCAAGTTAGTCTGAGCTGCAACCATCCCTCCAAATCCTTGCGCTTCATGGATTTAATGAAGGCAAAGGCAGTAGTCGGATTATCGAAAGTCTTGACGGAGTTGTCGGATACAATTTTCAGGGTCGCTGGTAAAGCGACATAATTCACTCCCGCAGCCTTCAGTTCCCTTCAAACTTCATCGAAGCCTCGATGCTTCGTTTGCGTTGCTGTTGAAAAATCCTGGAAGAAGGAAAATCCTCATTCCTTATGCAGCCAGGTCCCACCTCATCTTACCCGTTTCCAGGACCTACTGCTGTCTTTCAAGTTGTGGAAGTGAATGATTACAGGCCTGGGATGAAAACTATCCTTCGGCCTCAAAGACAGGATCCAATGCCCTTTCTAATTTGAAACACCCAGACTTCACATCCAGCTTGGGAAAACGTGGCAGCCGGTCCTCGAAGAACCTAACGGGAGCTTCACCCTCCACACCTTCTGGCAGGCTGACGACTCGGATGTTCTTTCTCTGACCCTCGGTTCTCCAAGTCCGCCAGGCTTCTCCCACGCCACTCAGCTGGTTCTCCAAGGATTTAATTCTTGCCTCCTCCGAGGAGGCATCTCGCTCAATGTTCAGGATTCTCTCTTCCGGATCGTCGAGCCTCTTCATGGTGTTGTTCAGCTCGGCCTCCTGAGCTGACAGATATTGAGTCAGCACACCCAGCCTCTGGTCAAGAACACGGAGAATGTCGCTGACATAGATCGGCCAATGATCCCACAGAATAAATGAGCAGGTTCGATGGGCCAAATGGCCAACTGCAGCTCCTATTTATTGTGATCTCTGTGCCCAGGACAGGAAGCAGTGAGCATGGATCTGTCAATCAGCCTGAATGAGCACCTTCAGGAGAATTGGGAGGGTGAATATTAGATACAGCAGGGTGAGAATGGAGGGAGAGTGTGTGGGATGGAGATTTTGGGGAATGAGAGAGGAAAGAATGTTATCTAGGAACTAGAATTGTCTGTTCTGAATTTCTATCCTGTATTGACAGTGATGTCTTTTGTAAATTGTTTTTACAGGATATTAGAAGAGGAGGAATTACAGACAGAAATCTCAAACTTCATGTCTCAATCTGGCTGAGCCTCTTAATTCCTTGGAACTGGATATCACCGGACTTTGAATCTCGAAGGAGAAATGTTTGCTCAATCTGTCGGCTTCAAAAGATTTTAACCATCAGTGTGACTGGAAAAGCACCGAGAGACACACAACCGAGTGAGAGTGTTCCAGAGCACTGACTGTGGAAAGAGCTTTAACCAGTTACACAGCCTGAAAAGACATCACACCATTCACAGTGGGGAGAAACTGTACACGTGTTCTGTGTGTGGACGAGGCTTCAACTGATTGTCAAACCTGGAGAGACACCAGGACACCCAAAACATGGGGAAACCGTGGAAATGTGGGCACTGTGGGAAGGGATTTAGTGCTCCATCTCAGCTGGAAGCTCATCGACGCAGTCACACTGGGGAGAGGCCGTTCACCTGCTCTGTGTGTAGGAAGGGATTCATTCAGTTATCCGCCCTGAAGTCACACCAGCGAGTTCACACCGGGGAGAAGCCGTTCACCTGCTCTCAGTGTGAGAAAGGATTCACTACTTCATCTAACCTGCTGACACACCAGCGAGTGCACACTAGGGAGAGGCCGTTCACCTGCTCTCAGTGTGAGAAGGGATTCATTGCTTTATCGAACCTGCTGACACACCAGCGAGTGCACACTGGGGAGAGGCCATTCACCTGCTCTCAGTGTGAGAAGGGATTCACCACTTCATCGAACCTGCTGACACACCAGCGAGTGCACACTGGGGAGAGGCCGTTCACCTGCTCTCAGTGTGAGAAGGGATTCATTGCTTTATCGAACCTGCGGATACATCAGCGAGTTCACACTGGGGTGAGGCCGTTCACCTGCTCTCAGTGTGAGAAGGGATTCACTAGGTTATCCAGCATGCAGATACACCAGCGAATTCACACTGGGGTGAGGCCGTTCACCTGCTCTCAGTGTGAGAAGGGATTCACTCGGTTATCCCACCTGCAGAGACACCAGCGAGTTCACACAGGGGAGAAGGTGTTAACCTGCTCTTCGTGAGAGAAGGTATTCAGATATCCATACACCCTGCAGGAACACTAGCGAGTTCATACCTGGAAGAAGCCATTCACCTGCTCTGAGCAGGGGAGACATTCAGTGATCGGTCCCAACTCCGGAGACACTAGCGAGTTAATTCTGGGGAGAGACCATTCATCTGCTCTCAATGTGGGGAGGGGTTTTGTGATTTGTGACTCCAACAAGTTCACAATAAATTACAGATGTTGGCTCCGCTGTTATTGTTTCTGCTCTCACTGACATCCAGGACTGCATTCTGCTCATTGACATCTGGTGAATGGTGATGATTGGAGGGTTTCTTTCTGCTGGACTGGCCGGTCTAACACCTCTGCCTCTGGTGGGCTGATCATTTTTGAGGCTAGTTGCGATTACCTGGTTCCAAGTTTGTCGAGGAGCACAGAATGAAAAGGTGTTTGCACGTTGGAAGATATTTAGTTCCCAAAGCAGCCATGTTGCCATGAAGATGGGCTATGGTGGTTACAGGGTTCTTTTGTCTAATTTATCTGGGTGTTTCTCGCAGAAGGAAACTGTCATGGTCTGAGGGGCAAGTTGTCTGTGGTAGATTGGGAAATTACAAGAAACATATCACTGAAAGTGGCAACGCAAGTGGATAAGGAGCTAAGAAGGCAGACGGCATGCTTGTCTTCATTGGTCGGGGCATTGAGTTTAAAAATTGGCAAGTCATGCTGCAGCTGTACAGAACCTTAGTTAGGCCACACGTGGAATATTGCCTACAATTCTGGTCACCACATTACCTAAAGGATGTGGAGGCTTTGGAGAGAGTACAGAGGAGTTTTACCAGGATGTTGCCCGGCATGGAGGGTATTAGCTGTGAGGAGAGGTTAGATTAAAGTCAGATTGTTTTCACTAGAGCGACGGAGGTTGAGGGACAACCTGATAAAAGTTTACAAAACTGAGTGGCATGGACAGAGTGGATAGTCAGAAGCTTTTTCCCAGTTTGTAAAAGTCAATTACCAGGTGACATAGGTTTAAGGTGCGAGGGGCAAAGTTTAGCCGAGATGTGCGAGGGAGTTTTTTTTACACAGAGGGTGGTGAGTGCCTGGAACTCGCTGCCGGAGGAGGTGGTGGAAGCAGGTACGATCGTGACGTTTAAGAGGCATCTTGACGAATACATGAATAGAATAGGAATAGACGGATACAGACCCTGGAAGCACAGAAGGTTTTAGTTTAGTCAGACATCATGATCCGAGCAGGCTTGGTGGGCCGAAGGGCCTGTTCCTGTGCTGTACTGTCCTTTGTTCTTTGTTGTTCTTTGAATGCCGATAGACAGGCAACCACTCGCATTTTATTTACATAAAATATAGATACCTTTAAGAAGCAAAAATTAAACAGCAAAATGAAGCTATCGTGACTAACAAGAAATGTTAAAGATTCCATTAGATCAATGGAGGAGGCAATATAGTAGTGAGCCTGGGGATTGGGAACTTGTTTTAGAATTCAGCAAAGGATCAAGAAACTGATGAAGAGAAAATAGAATATGAGAGCAAACTGGGGAGAACTGGAAAAGCTTCTATTGGAATGTGAAAAGGAAAAGATTAGCAAAGACCAATGTGGGTCCATTCCAGGCAGAGACAGGAGAGTTTATAATGGGTAATAAGGAAATGGCAGAGAAACTAAACAATGTGTGTCTGTCTTCACAGAGAAAGATACAGAAATTGTCTGAAAAATATCAGAGAACCAAGGGACCAGTGAGCAGGAGGAACTGAAAGAGATTAGTATTAGTGAGAAAGTAGTACTGGAGAAATTAATGTGGTTGAAAGTTAATAAATTTCCAAAAGCTGCTGCTCTCCATCCCAGAGTGTTGAAAGAGGCGGCTGTAGAGATAGTGGATACATTGGTGATCATCTTTCACAATTCTACAGATTCTGGAATGGTTCCTGCAGATTGGAAGGTGGTAAATGTAACCCCACTATTTAAGGAGGGAGAGAGAAAACGGGGAACCACAAACCCATTAGCCTGATATCAGTAGGAGGGAAAATGCTACATTCTATTATAAAGGATGTGATAACATACGAATTAGGAGCAGGACTAGGCCACTCGGCCCCTCGAGCCTGCTCCACCATTCAATAAGTTCCCGGCTGATCTGATTGAAACCTCAACTCCACAGAGGCCCCTTAGAAAATACGTCTGAGGAAATAGTAAGAATATTCTTTATTATTATAATCTTTATTATTGTCACAAGTAAGCTTACATTAACACTGCAATGAAGTTACTGTGAAAATCCGCTAGTCGCCACACTCCAGCACCTGTTCGTGTACACAGAGGGAGAATTCAGAATGTCCAATTCACCTAACAAGCACGTCTTTTGGGACATGTGGGAGGCACCCGGAGGAAACCTACGCAGTTTTGGGGAGGACGTGCAGACTCTGCACAGGCAGTGACCCAAGCCGGGAATTGAACCCGGGTCCCTGGAGCTGTGAAGCAACAGAGCTAACCACTGTGCCTTCATGCTGCTGTGTCAGTTATGGGGAACAAGGAAATGGCCGAGGAGTTAAACAGACATTATGCATCAAGATACTTCGAATATCCCATTAATATTAAAGAATACGGAGGGAGCAATTAAGTACCATCACTGGAGAAGTCGTATTGGACAAACTAATGGGGATAAGATAAGTCCCCTGGATGGCTGCATCCTCGGATCTGCAGGGATAGTGGATTGATTGTAATTTTAAAAAAATCCTTGGATTCTGGAGCAGTACCAGAGGATTGGAAAACTGCCAATGTGACAACCCCCCGATTCAGAATGGGAGGGAGGCATAAAATGAGACACTATAGGACGATTAGCCTAACATTTATTATTTATTTGTTGTTTTTTTTAGCTTAACGTTTATTATTGAAAAAATGTTGGAATAAATGAGGAAGTAATAGCAGCACATTCAGAAAATCTGAAGATATTAAGGCTGAGAGATTTTTAAAAAAATGTAAATTTAGTGTTCCCAATTCATTTTTTCCAATTAAGGGGCAATTTAGCGTGGCCAATCCACCTACCCTGCACATCTTTTGGGTTGTGGGGGCGAAACCCACGCAAACACGAGGAGAATGTGCAAACACCACACGGACAGTGACCCAGAGCCGGGATCGAACCTGGGACCTCGGCGGCGTGAGGCAGCAGTGCTAAACACTGTGTCACCGTGTTGCCCAGCTGAGATAGATTCTTGATCAGTCAGGGAACCGAGGATTACGAGGAAAGGGCAGGAAAGTGAACGTGAGGAATGTTGGTTTCAGCCATGATCCGATTGAAATGTGCAGCAGGCTGGAAGGGCCGAATGGCCTACTCCTATTCCTTATGGTCTTATTCCCACCTACCCCTGATAAATTTTCACCCCCTTGCTTTTCAAGAATCTATCCAGCTCTGCCTTCAAAATATTCACAGACTCTGCTTCCACTGCTCTTTGAGGAAGAGAGTTCTAAAGACTCACAACCCTCTCAGAGAAAAAAGTTCTCCTCTGCCTTAAATGGGCAAGTTATTACTTTTGAAGTGACTCCAATTTCTAGATTCTCCCACAAGAGGAAACATCCTTTCCACATCCACCCTGTCAAGGCCCCTCAGGATCTTTCACGGTTCAATCAAGTCACCGAAACTCCATCGGACACAAGCCCAGCCTGTCCAATCATTCTTATAAGATCAGCCTCCAATTCCAGGTATGAGTCCAGTAAACCTTCTCTGAACTGCTTCCAACACATTGACATCATTCCTTAAACGAGAGCAATACTGTACACAGTGCTCCAGATGTGGTCTCACCAATGTCCTGTATAACTGAAGCATAACCTCCCTACTTTTGTATTAAATTCCCCTCACAATAAACAATAACATTCCATTAGCTTTCCTAATTACTTGCTGTACCTGTATACTCGCCTTTTGTGATTCATGCTCTTGGACACCCAGATCCCTCTGAATCTCAGAGCTCTGCAATCTCTCACCATTTAGATAATAAGCTTTTATATTCTTCTGGCCAACATGGACAATCACACCTTTTCCCACGTTCTCCAATTGACAGATCTTATTCCACTCATTTAACATCTACCTTTGTAACCTCAATATGTCCTCTTCACAATTTACTTTCCTACCTATCTTTGTATCATTGGAACATAGGAGCAGGAGTTGGCCATTCAGCCCGTCGAGCCTGTTTCATCATTCAATACGATCATGGCTGATCATCCACTTCAATGTCTTTTCCCCCACACTATCCCCATATCCATTTGTGTTATTGGTATTTAGAAATCTGTCTCTGCTTTAAATACACACAGTGACTGAGCTCCCACAGCCCTCTGGGGTAGAGAATTCCAAAGATTTACAACTTGTAGATCTCTGTAGATCAAACCATTGCCCCGTTCTATCCCCATATCCCTGTCAGTTTATTTCCCTCAAAAGCCCATCCAATTTCCCTTTGGAAACATTCCAACATCTCTACTTCTACCCGCATCATAGGAAGTGGCTTCCAGGTATTTCCCACTTTCTTCAAATGCAAATGAGTCTCAGAGAGCACAGAAAGAGGCCATTCTGTCCATTGTTCCCATGCTAGCTCTTTGAATGAGTTATCTAATTAGTCCCATCGCCCGGTGAGTTTCTTTTTCTACAGAATCTGTCCAGTTCCCTTGTTAAAGTTACAGTTGAATTTACTTCCTGCACCTTTGTCAGGCAGTGAATCCCAACAACTCGTTCTGTTTTAAATCGAATAATTTTACGATATGCTGTTTGGATTTTCACGGGGGATTTGAAATGGAGAGAAAGACATGGTTGTTACACAAAATCAAGACTCAGTCTTTATGAGTGATCTTCATGAATGGGAAGAGTGTGAAATACCCAGGTTTGCGGTGCCAAGGTGCCAGTCTGCCAGTGTCAAGGTGCACACGTTCCAGGGGCTGGGCTGGAGAGCCACCCTGCCCTATCCCTGACCACTCAGGGGCCTCCAATGGCCCGGGAACCCCTCAGGTACCGTGATGCCTGGCCCATGTCTGTGTGGGCCAATACTAATCGGCGTCCATGTGACCGATGGGGACTCGGACTCTCCTGCGATCTAACTGGCGCACTTGGATTCGCGCCTTGCGCATCGTGGCCATGAGATTGTGCCCTGATTCTCATTTGCTGTAAAAATGTCAAAGGTTAATTGCTGTGTATGTAAAAAATGCGAAATGAAGATAAATGTACTGGCAAGAGAGACCTTCAAACTCAGATTAGCCTCAACATTTGAAACTGTATGAATAAGGGATTGTATAGAATCAGATAAAGGGATAGTATGTAACAGTTCTATTGTATTCCTGTCTAAGATAATGAGAGAAGGTGGTGTCAGTAATTGGGGATCCAATTAAATTAATCCAGTGACCAAATTGACCAATTGTCATGTTACAACAGGCCCAACTCTGACGTGAGGTAATGGTCACTTTGGGGATAAAAGTAGAGGTTCTGAAGGTCTTCCTTGCTGGAGACTCCTTTACTGAAGACTCCTGAGGCCGAGTTCCAAGGAAATTACTGTCAAAAAAGGAGCCAGAGAGGGTTACGCTTCTACAGACTGACCACCCACATGAAGTTGTAAAAGTCAATGTCTTTTGTTCAGTAAACCTTATTTATTTAATAAACCTATTTTAAAATCTACTATCCAGAGAATTCTGCCTTAGTCTTAATTGGTTAATTTATTAAATGGTAGGTTGGGTGGTGTGGCTGAAAACAATTAATTTCCAGAAAACAAGATCAGATAACCAAAATCTTCAATTTAAAAACTTGCATTTCTATAGCGCCTTTCACAACCACAGGATATCCCAACGTGCTTTCCAGTCAATTAAATATTTTTGAAGTGTCACTGCTGTAATGTAGGAAAAGCAGCAGCCAATTTACACACAGCAAGATCCCACACACAGCAATGTGATAATGAGCAGATGATGTGTTTTTGGTGATGTTGATTGAGGGATAAATATTGACCAGGACACCGGGGATAACTCCCCTGCTCTTCTTCAAAATAGTGGCTGTGGGAACTTTTACACCCACCTGAGAGGGGCAGACAGGGCCTCAGTTTAACATCTTATTTGAAAGAAGGCTGTTCTGACAGTGCAGCACTCCCTCAGTGCTGGGGTGAGAAATGTTGGATGTGATTTTTGTCTTCAGGTGCCTGGACTGGGATTTGATCCCACAACCTTCTGACCTAGACTTAGTGTCAGCCATGGCTCAGTGGGCAGCTCTATCGACAATTCAAAGTTAGAAAGGGAAAGTTACCCTTTAAACGCCCACCCTTTGCCTCCAGTGCCCAAATATAATAATAAAAACCCCAGTATAAATAACATATTTGACTGACAAATGTTGAAGTGTTGATTTAGAGACACAAGTTTTAACTTCCCATTTGAGCCTCGGGCACCTTTCTGTCTCTATTGCTCGTGTCAATGACAGGCAGGAGCTGAGGACTGAATTTAACTGAGAATAACGGGACCTGCACCCCAGTTGAGAAACTGCCAAGGATGTCGCACTAATGGAGGACTGACTGGGAAATGGGCCTCCAACCAATTGTTATATTGATCACTCAGAGCTAAAGAGAAACCCGTCTCTTCAAATACATATACAGGGAAGAGGCTGCAATGAAATCTGTCCCTTTTAACCTGCACAAAAGCAGGAGGCTCAGATTCACAGACTGCAGGAGGAGTCCATTCAGCCCATTGTGTCCCTGCTATCTCTTTGAAAGGACTCTCTGATTTATCCAACTGCTCTGCCCTTTCCCCACAGCCCTGCAAATTCTTCCCTTTCAAGTATTTACTCTTTGGAAATATACAATTGAATCTGATTTCAGACAGATCAGAACAACTCACTGTGTCATAAAATAAAATCTCATCTCCCCTCTGGCTCCTTTGCCAATTACCTCAGAGAGACTCACTTTCTGTTAAAGAGCCTGTCAACCCCTCACCCACTTTCCCTAAAGTGCATCAAACTAATAATGAAAAATCCAGAAAAATCTTAATATTTTTGCTGATAAAAGTTTATTAATGAAACAAAACATGGTTAAAAGACGCAAATTGACTTGGGGATCAAAGACAACCAGAGTAAAAGATGTTCACAATGTTCTGGACCCAAATGGTTTCTCTTTAATTCATCTGTAGCCTGTTCCCTGCCCTCTTTGTGGAACACCTCCGCTCAGTCCACAAGCATGACCCTGACCTTCCACTTGCTGCCATTAGAATTCACCACCTTGCTCTCAGGCTCACATTTCTGTCCTCGGCCTGCTGCAATGTTCCGGAGAAGCCCAACACAAGCTGGATGAACAGCCCCTCATCTTCTGATGAGGCACTTTACAGCTTCTGGACTCAACATTTGAGTTCAACAACTTCAGACCGGAACTCTCCTCCATTTTGATTTGGTTTTTTTACCGGGTGCCAGTCTGCATCACTTCCAGAAGGAGCTGTCCTTTATTCTGCCACTAACATTTACTCTGGACCAATGCTTTGATTCTTTATGACAACCATTACCTCTCCCTTTACCTTTTGTTCCAGGACATTTTTGTCATTTAATCTCAGCCACCCTCGAACCAGTCCCTGACTTTCTCTTTTGTTCTGCCTGACCCTCCCCCAATGAACATTCACCTGAGGAAGGAGCAGTGCTCCGAAAGCTAGTGTTTGAAACAAACCTGTTGGACTTTAACCTGGTGTTGTAAGACTTAAACTCATTCGTGGAAATACACAGGATTCCCCAGGTTCATTGTTCTTTGGGACATTCCTGTCAAACCAACTGTTCACCCACGACAGAGTCTGATGGCCTCTGTCCGTCAATGAGAGGTCAGTTGCACATCAATATCATAGCTCTGTTCTTCTGCATAAGGAGCTTGGCAGCGGTTAGAGAGAGAGAGAGAAAGAATGCGGTTCTGAATAGTTACATACGAGAAGGCTTTGGAAATTGACCAAGAGAGGTCATGAAAGTTGCCACCGAGGCAGGCTTTCGAAAACGGTTATGAACGAATATTCCCAACAGAAGAAAAATTGCTTTGTTAAATGCAAGTATTGCCTTTGCCTGTTTGTGTCAGGGGAAAGAGAGCTGCATGTTCACATAAAGTGTTGCTTAATGAGAACTGACACCTTACATTTAAGAAACTATATGTAATGGGGGGGAGGGAAGGTTAAAACTACAAGAAGTATAACCAAAGCAGGTCAGCATGTGAGAAGAAGTTAGAGGATTTTTGTTGTTTTTTTAATAAATATTTTTATTCTCCTTTTTCACATTTTCTCCCACATTTACACCCATCAACAATAAACAATAATCACCAAGATATGTGAATCCCCATAATAACAACGATCCGCCCACCAACCCCCAAACCTCAGCCCACATGTTTACATAAACAAATGACAAAAAGTAATCAGGGATTACTCGTAGTCACCCTTAATCTACACAGCCCCCCCCCCTCTCACACCACCCACCCACCCCCTCAACTAATGTTCGATGTTATCCAGTTCTTGAAAGTGCATAATAAATAGTGCCCATGACTTGTAGAACCCCTCCGAGCTTCCCCTCAGTTCAAACTTAAACTTCTCAAGGGTCAAGTATGCCAACAGGTCCCCCCGCCATGCCAGGGCACTGGATGGAGAGGCTGCTCTCCATCCCAGCAGGATCCGCCTTTGGGCGATCAACGAGGCGAAGGCTATGATATCTGCCTCCGCTCCCATTTCCAACCCTGGCTGGTCCGACACCCCGAATCTGGCCTCCTGGGGACCCGGGTCCAGTTTCACACGCACCACCTTGGAAATTACCCTAAACACCTCCTTCCGGTACTCCCCTAGCTTTGGACAGGACCAAAACATATGAACGTGATTCACCCTCCCCCACACAACGCTCACACATATCCTCTACTCCTTCAAAAAAATCGCGCCCCCCCCGGCAACGCTCACACACATCCTCTACTCCTTCAAAAAATCGGCTCATCCTCGCCCTCGTGAGGTGCGCTCTATATACCACCTTCAGCTGTATCAGCCCCAACCTCGCACATGAGGTGGAGGCATTCACTCTCCGGAGCACCTCACACCAGGCCCCCTCCTCTATAACCTCTCCCAACTCTTCCTCCCACTTTGCTTTGATCCCTTCCAGTGGTGCCTTATCCTCTTCCAGAATAGCTCCGTACACCGCTGACACTGCCCCCTTCTCCAGTCCCCTTGTCGTCAACACCACCTCCAGCAATGTGGAGCCTGGTTCCTCTGGGAAGCTCTGTATCTCCTTCCTGGCAAAATCCCGAACCTGCATGTGCCTAAACATTTCTCCCTGCTCTAGCCCATACTTCACTTCCAGCTCCCTCAATCCTGCAAACCGACCCCGAAGAAACAAATCTTTTAGCGTCTTAATCCCCTTCTCTTCCCATTTCCGAAAACTTCCATCCCACCTCCCTGGCTCAAATCTGTGGTTCCCCCGAATCGGCATTTCCCTTGACCCTAAACCCAACCCGAAGTGTTGGCGAAACTGCCTCCAGATTTTCAATGAAGCTATTATTACCGGACTCCCTGAATATTTCCCCGGAGCTATTGGGAGCGGCGCTGTTGCAAGTGCCTTCAGCCCCGACCCCCTGCACAAACTCTCCTCCATTCTGACCCACTGAGAGTCCACCCCTCTGACCCAGCTCCGCACTTTCTCCACATTCGCCGCCCAGTAGTAGTACAACAAGTTCGGGAGACCCAAACCCCCTGCCTGCCTTCCCCTCTGTAGCAGCACCTTTCTCACTCTGGCCACCTTCCCTCGCTATATGAATGAGGTAATCCTTCCCTCAATCTCACTGAAAAAAGTATTTGGCAGGAAAATCGGTAGGCATTGAAAAATAAACAGGAATCGTGGCAACACATTCATTTTAACCGCCTGTACCCGACCCGCCAGTGACAGAGGAAGGCCGTCCCACCTTGCCAGATCGGCTTTCACTCTCCCCACCAAACTAGTGATGTTGTACCTACGAAGCCTCCCCCACTCCCGGGCAACCTGCACCCCCAGATACCTAAAATGAGTCCCTGCTCTACGGAATGGCAACCCCCCCCACCCCTGCCCCCACCCCCGGCCGAGACACCACAAAGTACTCACTCTTGTCCAGGTTCAACTTGTACCCCGAGAAAGACCCAAATACCCGCAGTAGCTCCAATATTCCTCCTATCGACGCACTCGGCTCCGACACATACAGCAGCAAGTCATCGGCATATAAGGACACCCTATGCTCTATCCCCCCCCACACCCCCCCCAACCGGCACTATTCCTTTCCATGCTCCCGAACTTCTCAATGCGATGGCCAGCGGCTCAATCGCAAGTGCAAACAGCAGGGGGGACATAGGACATCCCTGTCTCGTCCCACGGTGGAGAGAGAAATATCTCAAACTGATATTATTTGTGCGGACACTCGCCTTTGGATCCTTATATAATAGCTTTACCCAGTTCACAAACCTGGGTCCAATCCCAAACCGCTCCAGCACTGCCATCAGGTACCCCCATTCTACCCGATCAAACGCCTTCTCGGCATCCAATGCCACAACTACCTCTGTTTCCTTTCTTTCCACCAGTGCCATAACAACGTTCAAAACCCTCCTAATGTTCGAAAACAGCTGCCTCCCTTTCACGAACCCCGTTTGATCCTCCCCTATTACCTTCGGAAGGCACTCCTCCAGCCTACCTGCCAGTACCTTCGCCAACACTTTTACGTCCACATTCAGAAGTGATATGGGCCGATACGACCCGCACTCCGTCGGATCCTTATTTTTTTTTAGTAACAGGGAAATCGATGCCTGCCCCAAGGTTTGTGGCAACACCCCCATCCCTATCGCCTCCTCAAACATGCCCATCATCAGGGGTGCCAACCTATCCTTAAATTTTTTATAATATTCCACCGGAAACCCATCCGGCCCTGCCACCTTCCCCGACTGCATCCTCCCAATCGCATCCTTTATCTCCTGCTCCACTATTGCTCCTTCTAATGTAGCCCTGTCCCCCTCCCCTAGCCTCGGGTACTCCAACCCATCAAGAAATTCCTGCATCTCACGGTCTCCTCCGAGTGGCTCTGACTTGTACAACCTCCCATAAAACTCCTCAAAAACCTTGTTAATCAGCACTGGGGCCACCACCAACTTCCCTGCCCTATCCTTCACCTGAAGAATTTCCCTTGCCGCTGCCTCCCTCTGGAGCTGACCTGCTAACATACGCCTTATCTCCATGTTCATAAACTGCACCCCTTGCTCGTCTCAGTTGGCGCACCGCCTTCCTGGTGGACAGTCGGTCGAAGCTCGCCTGTAGTTCCGTCCTCTTTTCCAGCTTCGCCGGGTCCCCATCCTCTGCATACCTCCTATCTACCTCCAACATCTCATCTATTACCCTCTGCCGCTCCAACCTCTCCTCCTTATCCACCCTAGCCTCAAACGAAATTACCTCACCTCTCACCACCGCCTTTGGAGCCTCCCAGACGACTGCCTTCGACACCTCACCCGTACAATTGAAACCTACATATTCCTTAATTACGTTTTCAATTTTCTCACAGAATACTTGGTTCCCCAAAAGCCCCACATCCAGTTTCCACCCCGGTCTCTGCGCTGCCCCCTTCTCTAGCACCATATCCACCCAATGTGGAGCGTGATCTGACACTGCAATTGCAGAGTATTCCGACTCCTTGACTCCAGCCAGCAAAGCCTTCCCCACCACAAAAAAGTTGATCCGCGAGTATACCTTACGGACCGCTGAGAAAAACGAATACTCCCATTCCCTTGGGTGCAGGAACCTCCAAGGAACCACCCCTCCCATTTCCACCATTAGCCCAGCCAGCGCCTTCGCCCCCCCCCCCCTGATGGGACCAGCGAGCGCGGCCGTGATCTGTCCAACCTTGGCTCCTGCACCAGGTTCCAGTCCCCCCCCCCCCCCCCCCCAATCAGCTACTCTAAATCTTTTTTAAAGAAGTTTGGGAATCTTTATTACAAGCACGCAGGGGAATGCTTCAGTGAACCAAAGTATCTGAAGGAGCAGTTACAATAACACACATTTATACACAGTCCAGTTGCAGCTGGCCAGGCTGTTTTATCTGCAAGTTAGTGGGAAAGTACAGGACTTACGGAAAACAAAATATAACTTGATAACAGCTCATGCTTATCGGCTAGAATGACTTCATCTCTCACAAGACACATCTGGGAAATCAAAAGCCGGACTAGCAATCCAGAGACCCAGGGTAATGCAATAGGAATTCAGGTTCAGCAGATGGTGAAATTTGAAGTTACAAAAAATTTGGAATTTAAGTTGATGACAATGAAAGCATTGCCGATTGTTGTAAAAACCCATCTGGTTCACTGATGTCTTAGAGAAGGAAATCTGCCATGCTGACCTGGTCTGGCCTACTTGAGACTTCAGACCCACAGCAATGCAGTTGACTCTTAGCTGCAGCCCCTCAGTTCAAGGGCAATTAGGGATGGGCAACAAAAGCGGCCCAGCCAGCGATGCCCACATCCCATGAATGGAATAAACAAATAGAAGATGTGCAGGTCAATGGTTCTGGTGGAAAATACAGTGAGATAGAGTCTATGAATATAACTCACTTTCCTTATCTGGATGGAGCAAGGAAGTATGTGGGGTTGATCACACACTTCATGGTCAGGGATGTGGCCAAATACTGCCAACGATGAATATAGTGCACCCTGGTGGAACCAGGCCGTCCCTGCACGATCAAAGTCAGCCCCGGCCCAAACGACCCTGGGAAAACCTGCAACTAGATTTTCCTGGACCCTTGCCTGGAATACAGGGTAAAACATATTGTCTGCTGGTTCTACGTCAATTCACCGGTGGGTGGAAGCATTCCTGTATAAGGACGCCACCGCTGGCACCATGGCTTTGATATTGGCTAACAAAATAATACCAAGGTGGGAGGGTGCCCCTCCAACTGGATTCTGACCAAGGGACCCACTTCACGGGAAAAGCCATGGAGGAGGCCTGTAAAGTTTTGGAAATCGAGCAGAGATTCCACATCCCATACCATCCTCAGAGTTCGGGAATGGTAGAGCGGATGAACAGAAGCTTAAAAAACAGCCTAGCCAAAGCCATGCTGAAGGAAGGGAATAATTGGGTACGGGCCTTGCCCGCAATATTGTTGTGTCAAAGAGCCACCCCAGCCGGGGGAACAGGATTAACCCCTTTTGAGTTAATGGCAGGAAGAGCAATGCGCCTCCTGGAGGAGGTGATAACCGGAGGGGTGGAACTTCAGATAAACACAGGAACTGTGCTCCAATGTATGAAAGATCTGGTAGACCGCCTGCTGGTCCTGAAAGGTCAAGTAATCACACAGCAACAGCATAGAGACTGGACCAAACTGACAGGAGAGGAAACCCCTAAACTACCCATGCCAGGGGCAGGGTAATAGTCAAAGACATGACAGGTAAAAAGGGACTAGGGGTTTGATGGGAGGAACCCTATGAATTAATAGTCACTGGACAAACGTGTCCTAATAGATGAAAAACCCACTGGAGACAGTTAAAAATCATACCCCAATGAGTAGTCCCATAATCACAAACATTGAGAGACCCTCCGATAGGTCAACGAACCCACGGAACTGGGGGTAGACGTGGCTTTTGCAGCCGCTGCATTTGTGAAAGGAATCATCTGGATTTGTAAGTGGGCCACGAGTGCAGCCCAGATTATGGGACAACGGAACCAAAAGGACAAAGAAGAGGAGGATTGGAAATGATACAAATGATATAATACTAACTGAGATCCGGAAGGCGTCTCTTTATACCTCCAGAATTGTATTGCCAGCGCGCTTTGGGGCCCCATCCCATATCTGGTTTCAACCACTGACATCGACCTCCTCACCATGGACACAGAAGGAGCCGGACATCACTGACACGAAAACCAATGATCACATGTATACTAATGTCACGTGGGTGTGTTGGGCCACAAGAATTGCAATAAGAGACATAAGGGGAAGGAGCGGTATAGGTTTTTATTATGACGAGACCCAGGATGTATGTACCAATGGGACTTTATACGTCCTGCGGGGCAGCTTTTACCAATTACCTGCAGTTCTGAAATACCTCGGCCCTATATCAGTTGGGGAACCCAGGATCAAGGGAATTACAGGTAATAGGGAAAGCTGGGACACAGGACCCTTCCCCCCAGGCAAGATGACAGTGTATTTTAAAATGACGGAGCAGAAAATACAGTGCCCTCAACAACCCCTATCGCTCTATTGTGAAATATAAAGTTAGAGGGGACTGTATAGAAATGTATTGTATAGACCCCTGCCAGGCACCTCAATGTACTAAGAATCAAGAGGTGAGATGTGAGAGACTGATTGCTTTGTACCAGGGAAGAGAATCAGAGGCAGAGCAGGCAGGGTGTGGTTGCTGATCAAAGCGGGTCTGGTGGACTGAAGTGCATTTGTTTCAATGCAAGAAGAGTAACAGGTAAAGCAGATGAACTTAGAGCTTGGATTAGTACTTGGAACTATGATGTTATTGCCATTACAGAGACTTGGTTAAGGGAAAAACAGGATTGGCAGGATTTCAGGCGGGATATAGAGGGATGTAAAAGAGGTGGGGGAGTTGCACTACTGCATAAGGAGAATATCAGAGCCGTATTGCGGGAGGACACCTCAGAGGGCTCATACAACGAGACAATATGGGTCGAGCTCAGGAATAGGAATGGTGGCTTCACAATGTTGGGGGTTTAGTATAGGCCTCCCAACAGCCAGCGGGAGAGAGAGGAACAGATATGTCAACAGATTTTGGCAAGGTGTAAAAGTAGCAGGGTTGTTGTGGGTGATTTTAACTTCCCTTATATTGACTGGGACTTACTTAGCGCTGGGGGCATGGATGAGGCAGAGTTTGTAAGGAGCACCAATGTTTGAAACAGTATGTTGATACTCCAGCTAGGGAAGGGGGTGTACTGGACCTGGTATTTGGGAGTGAGCCCAGCCAGCTGATCGACATTTCAGTGGGGGAGCAGTTTGGGAACAGTGACCACAATTCAGTAAGCTTGAAGGTACTGATGTATAAAGATAAGTGTAGTCTTCAGATGAATGTGCTAAATTGGGGGAAGGCTATTTCCCACAACATTAGGCAGGTACTGAAGGATTTAGATGGGGGCAGGTGTTTGAGGGCAAATCAACATCTGGCTTTTGGGAGGCTTTCAAGTGTAAGGTGATAGGAATTCAGGACCGGCATGTTCCTGGAAAGGAGGAAGGATGAGTATGGAAAGTTTTGGGAACCTTGGATAACGAGAGATATTGTGAGCCTAGTCAAAAAGAGAAAGGAAGCATTTGTCAAAGGTAGGAGGCTGGGAACACACAAAGCAAGCGTGGAATACAAGGAAAATAGAAAGAAACTTAAGCAAGGAGTCAGGAGGGCTAAAGAGGGTCACAAAAAGTCATTCGCCAGCAGGATTAAGGAAAATCCCAAGGCTTTTTATACATATATAAAGTGCAAGAGGGTAGCCAGGGAGAGGTTGGCCCACTCAGGGACAGGGGTGGGAATCTATACGTGGAGCTAGAGGAAATGGGTAAGGTATTAAATGAGTACTTTGTGTCAGTATTCACCAGAGAAGGGCTTGGTGGATGATGAGTCTGGGGAAGGGTGTGTAAATAGTTTGGGTCATGTTGAGATCAAAAAGAAGGTATTGGGGGTCTTGAAAGACATTAAGGTAGACAAGTCCCCAGGGCCTGTTGGGATATACCCCAGAATACTGAGAGAGGCAAGGGAGGAAATTGCCGGGGCCTTGAGAGAAATCTTTGTATCCTCACTGGCTACAGGAGAGGTCCCAGAGGATTGGAGAATAGCCAATGTTGTTCCTTGGTTTAAGAAGGGCAGCAAGAATAATCCAGGTATTTAAAGGCCAGTGAGCCTTATGTCAGTGGCAGGATTATTGGAGAGGATTCTTTGAGACAGGATTTACTCCCACTTGGAAATGAGTGGATGTATTAGTGAGAGGCAATATTGTTTTGTGAAGGGGAGGTCGTGTCTCAGTAAATTGATTGAGTTTTTCGAGGAAGTGACGGAGATGATTGATGACTGTAGGGCAGTGGATGTTGTCTACATGGACTTCAGTAAGGCCTTTGACAAGGTCCCTCATGGCAGATTGGTATAGAAGGTGAAGTTGCACAGGATCAGAGGTGAGCTGGCAAGATAGATACAGAACTGGCTCGGTCATAGAAGACAGAAGGTAGCTGTGGAAGGGTGCTTTTCTGAATGGAGGGCCATGGCGTTCCGCAGGGATCAGTGCTGGGACCGTTGTAATAGATATAAATGATTTGGAGGAAAATGTAACTGGTTTGATGGTAAGTTTATGGACGACACAAAGGTTGGTGAAATTGCGGATAGCGATGAGGACCATCAGAGAATACAGCAGGATATAGATTGGTTGGCGACTTGGGCGGAGAGATGGCAGATGGAGTTTAATCCGGACAAATGTGAGGTAATGCATTTTGGAAGGTCAAATACAGATGGGAAATATGCAGTAAATGGCAGAAATCTTAAGAGTATTAAAAGCAAATTACTGCAGATGCTGGAATCTGAAACCAAAAGAGAAAATGCTGGAAAATCTCAGCAGGTCTGGCAGCATCTGTAGGGAGAAAAAAGAGCGAACGTTTCAAATGTTTCAGATTACCCTTTGTTAAAGCTAAAAGGCTTAGAAAGTGGGAGATATTTATACTGTGGGGTGAGGGAATGAAAGATGAGTCATAGCCACAGAAACCAAGGGAAAAGAGTGCTAATGGCAGTCCCCAGCGAGAATAAAAGATGTGAAAGGCCAAACAGCAGAGAAACTAAAATCAGAGGGTAAAGTGTGACAGATGTAGGGGGGAAGCAAAGGGGAGAAAAGGTAAGGAGAGGGGGAAAAGATTGGAATTGAGGAAGTGAGTAGGGTAGGAGAAGAGCAATTAAAGGAGGCCATTGGGACCCTGTTTCTCGATGGGATCCGGCAGTGGAATCTATGTGATGGGTAATGAGAGCAATGATGGTGTAAAAAAAACATACAGTTTAGCTGCTGTTCATGGACAGAAGGACAAAGCCTCTTATTCAAGAATATACCAATGAGTCACTAACAACAAAGTCGTATTTCTGACACCTCCACCAACTGGATTACCGATTCTTATTCAAAGAGAAAAATAAGAGTCCCTATACCCATTATAAACTCTCCTGTCTCTGCCTGGAATAGACCCACATTGGTCTTTGCTAATCGTTTCCTTTTCACATTCCTTTAGGAGCTTTTCCAGTTCTCCCCAGTTTGCTCTCATATTCTATTTTCTCTTGATCAGTTTCTTGGTCCTCCTTTGCTGAATTCCAAAACAAGTTCCCAATTCTCAGACCTGCTACTATATTGGCCACATTATGAGCCTCTTCCTTTGATCAAATGTTAGCCACGGTTTCCTCACTTTTCCTGTTGGATTTTTGTTTCTTAAAGGAATCTATATTTGTTGTATAAATGTGAAGTGAAAGTCACCAGAGTCTGAGAGGCCTGTGGGCTGCTCTCCCCTTTGAGAGAGAGAGAGAGAGAGAGAGAGAGAGAGAGAGAGAGAGAGAGAGCTGGACTTCCAGTGATGGGGATGTGCTGAGAAGTCCCACATCAGGTGGCTCTCCTCCCACGAACCTGAAAAATAGGCTCTTTTTGACCGAAAAATGCGAACACCAAAAAACACCCCCACACCAGTTCCACAACACGGCAGAGAGAGAATAATACCAAACAGCAGCCAATCCAGAGGACAAGTGGAAACCAGGAGTGGAAAAAGCCTGGACAAGCAAACGACCGAACCGGCTGACACACGAGGCAGTGAAACGCAGGCTTCGCCAGAGCGAGAGGGACCGGCCTGCCACACGAGAAGCCCCCCCCCACTCCACACACCAGGGGATGGGTGGAGGATGTTTCTCTCAACAGAAATGAGACAACATTGGGAGGAAACTAAACTGGACATCCAAGCTGTGGTGAAGAGTATGGTTGCCAAAGTGATGGCGACCATGCAGGTGGACCTGGACAAGGCGGAAAGGCACCTGGAAGTCCAGGGGGAAATATCAAGGAGCTGGAAAGGGCTGCATCAGATCAGGGCGACCGGATCATTGCCCTGGAAAAGGAGGTGGTAAGGTTGGTCGCGACTCTGGGGAATTTAAAAGGGGAAATCAAGGACCAGAAGAACGGGTCGAGGTGGCAAAACCTACGAATCGTGGGCCTTCCGGAGGGGATTGAAGGTAGGAACCCCACAGACTTTGTGGCCCAATTGCTGGGTAACCTGCTGGGAAGGGACAGCTTCCCCAAACCACCAGAAATCAACACAGTGCACCGGTCGCACCGACCAAAGCCCAAAATCGGGGAACAGCCTAGGGCGATAATCGGCAAGATGCACCGGTACCAGGACTGGGAAAGAATCCTGCGCTGGGCCAGGCAGTCCACAAACTGCAGCTGGGAAGGCCACCGGATTTGGATTTATCAGGACATTGGGGCTGACCTGGCCAAGTGTCGGGCTGAATTTAACACAGTAAAGGCCGCATTGTACAAAAACAGTGTGAGGTTTGGGATGCTGGACCCAGCCAAGCTCTGGGTCACGTCCCAAGGCAGAGAGACTTCTTCACGGTCCCTGCGGACGCGGACAAGTTCGTCGCGGAGAATGGACTGGAGAAGCGACAGCAGGGACAGCGATGGAGAGCCCATAGAAAGACACTCTTAATGCTTAGTGTTTATTTGTTACATTCTGTACAGCCAACTGTGAACCATCACATCGGCCACGTGGTGCGGGAGCGTACTGCCTCGTTCTAGGGACCAAGGAGGAAAGAGAGGGGGGCATGAACGAGGGCAGCAGAGAGAAGCTGTGGGGAATGGCGGACAGGGAGCCCAGGGATCGGGCGACAGAGGATGCATAACTCACCACGGGAAAGGGGGCCACCACACTAAAGAGGTAGTTAGCACCGGGAAGCGTGCAGGAAAGAGTCTGTGGTGCGTCTCCTGCAAGGGGGAAAGCGCCTGGTGAGGGGGGGCCAGACATTGTGAATTGGAGGACAATCAGGGGAAGTAACCACAAGGGAGAGACAGATAAAGATTTAGGGCATTAGACCGGCTACATTAGGTCACACGTGGGGACTTGGAACAAAATGGCTCTGCAAGCAACCACTTTGGAGGGTCCCTGAACAAAGGGAAACCCCAGAGTTCAGGGGCTCACCCACGTGGAGAACTCACAGTTGGCGGCCATGTTCGGTGTCCCCTGGACAAAGGGAAACCCCGGAGCGCAGGGGCCCGACCTCATGGGGAGAACAGTGACCGCGGCCATCTTGGACGACCCCCAAACAAAGGGAAACCCCGGACTGCAGGGCGCATCCACTAGGTAAGTATTGATCCCGCAGTAACGGGGGGAGAGAAACCCCCCATCAGGACAATCACCTGGAACGTCAGGGGATTCAATGGCCCAGTGGAAAAACCCAGAGTCTTCGCCCACGTGAAAAGTTTGAAAGCCGACATAGTCTTCCTCCAAGGGACACACCTGAGGGAGAAGGACTGACTGTGGGTAAGGAAGGGCTGGGTGGGACAGACCTACCATCCCTGCTAATCTCCGACCACCTCCCCAAAGGAGGTTGGACATGGCCCTCCTGGCCAATAAGGCTTTCTGCAAAAACATTTCACAGGCCATCGGCAAATATATGACTAATAATCAGAATGTGGAGGCTGTGGTCAGGGGTGAAATTATAGCTTACAAAGAATGAAGGGATAGGGGTGGCTAGGCAACAGCTAGTCGCCTCCAAACTGGAGGTAGACCGGCGATACTCCGGGGCCCTGATTGTAGAGCTCCTGGCAGAGAGGAAAAAGCTACGGATGGTCTTTGACCTGATCTCCACGAGGAAAGCAGTGCACAGGGGACCCTGTACGAACACGGAGAGAAGGCCAGCCGCCTGCTGGCTCACCAGCTGAGAAAGCGGCAGCAATGAGGGAAATAGCCCAGATTAGGGACAGCGGAGGCAAATTAGTAGCGGAGTCGGTAAAGGTCAACAAGGCATTCGAGACCTTCTACTGGGGGCTGTACACCTACGAGTCCCCAGCAGGTGACTTGAGGATGAAGCAGTTCCTCGATGGACTGGACGTGCCCATTGTGGGGCAGGATAGGAGACGGGGCCTGGAAGCACCGTTAGAACTGGGAGAGATCATGAGAATATTAGCTCCATGGAGGCGGGGAAGACACCGGGACCGGACGGTTTCCCGGCGGACTTCTACAAAAGATTTGCGACAGCTCTGGCCCTGCAGCAGCCGGAGATGTTCACAGATTCACTGGCAAGGGGCACCCTGCCGCCTACACCAGCACCAGCCTCAATCTCGCTGATACCCAAGAAAGACAAAGACCCAAAAGAATGCAGTTCCTACAGATCCATCTCGCTGCTAAATGTAGACACAAAATTGCTGGCCAAGATCCCAGCCTAAAGGCTGCAGAACTGCCTACCAGAGGTGGTATCAGAAGACCAGAGGGGCTTTGTTAAGGGTAAGCAGCGAACTCGAACATCAGGCACCTGCTGAATGTGATCATGACACCATCTGGGGAGAGAAAACCTGAGGTGAACATCTCCCTGGACACAGAAAAGGCCTTTGACACAGTCGAATGGAAGTACCTCATCGAGTTACTGGAGCGGTTCGGGCTTAGAACAGGATTCACCGCCTGGGTGAAACTCCTGTGCAACGCTCCCACGGCGAGCGTTCGGATAAACACCAGCAGCTCTAAGTATTTCCAACTGTACAGAGGCACAAGGCAGGAATGCCCATTGTCCCCGCTGTTGTTTGCATGAACGATCGAGCCATTAGTGATCGTGCTTAGGACAGCAAAGAACTGGAAAGGGCTCCGGAGAGGAGACACAGAGCACAGAGTCTCACTCTATGCAGATGACCTCCTCTACATCTCGGACCCGCGAAGCAGCATGGGAGGAATAATGGTGCTTTTGAAAGAGTTTGGAATCTTTTTGGGCGACAAACTTAACCTGAGCAAAAGCGGGGTCTTCCCATTGAACCCGGAAGGGGGAGGAGCAGAGCTGGAGTGGCTGCAGTTTAAACAGGCCCGGCACAAATTCCACTACCTGGGGATCCAAATCGCTCATCACTGGACTGGGATCCACAAGTGGGACCTGACCAGCCTGGCGGAGTACCTGCAGAGATGGAACACATTCCCACTCACCCTGGCGGCGAGCCACTGCAGCACTCCCATCCCCACCTAATAAATACTCAACTAGCCCAGTGGCAGCAACTCTCCTGTCATGGAACCAACCGCGACAGCATTTCAGGCTAACTGAGATGTTCGATAAAGCCCCATCTGCAACAACCACAGGATCGCACCGGCGACCATGGACTCTTCCTTCAAAAGGTGGGGACAGGACGGGGAGACACTGACAGTTCAGGACTTTTACACCAACAACAGGCTAACAACGCTCGAAGAACTGACTGAAAGATTCCAGCTGACAGGGGGTAATGAACTTAGGTACCTCCAACTGAAAAACTTCCTATGAAGGGAAACATGGACGTATCCACGACCACCACGACAGTCACTGCTGGAGGACCTGCTGGACGCAGAGAGCTGAGGGAAAGGGAACTGTGGTGACATGTACGGGCGACTGCTAATGGGGGCCAACATCCAACTGGATGAGACAGGGAACAAGTGGGAGGAGGACTTGTGGTTTGAAATAGGGTGGGGACTCTGGAGCGAAGCACTGCACAGGGTCAACTCTACCTCCACATGCGCAAGACTAAGCCAAATGCAGCTACAGGTTTTACACAGAGACCACTTAACCAGAACCCAAATGAGCAGCTTCTTCCCGGAGGTGGAGGATAGATGTGAACGGTGCCAAGGAGGCCCAGCCAACCACGGCCACATGTTCTGGTCTTGCCCCAGACTTGCTGGGTATTGGACAGCCTTCTTCGAGGCAATGTCCAAAGTGGTGGGGATGAGGGTGGAGCCATGTCCGAGAGTGGCAGTCTTCAGGGTATCAGAGCAGCCAGATCTCTTCATGGGGAGGAGGGCGGTCGCCCTTTCCTTTCGCCGGAGAATCCTGCTCGGCTAGCGGTCAGCAGCACCACCCAAAGCTGCAGACTGGCCGTCCGACCTATCGGAATTTCTCCAAATGTAAAAAATTAAGTTTGCCATCCGAGGTCGGAAGAGGGCTTCCACAAAACGTGGGAGCCATTCACCCGACTGTTCCGAGACCTGTTAGTAGCTAATAGCTTAGAAGACAAAGAACAGGAGAAGGCAGTCATGACACAGTAAGGAAGGGGGGGGTGGTGGGATAGGGGAATGAGAGGGGGGCAGGAGACATGGAACCCAACCATGCCCAACAAAAGAAGCATGGGAAACAAGGGGGGGCGGGCAGGAAAAGAGAAAAAGGGGGGGTGGGCCGGGGCAACAGCCGGAACAAAAATAAACAGTGGGGAACGAAAACCAGGAAACCACCACTGTGAATAATGCGAAAGAAAGAACAACCGTGTCTGTACGTACACA
Source organism: Scyliorhinus torazame (assembly GCF_047496885.1). NCBI lineage: Eukaryota > Metazoa > Chordata > Chondrichthyes > Carcharhiniformes > Scyliorhinidae > Scyliorhinus > Scyliorhinus torazame. Next base: position 148,220,505 of record NC_092711.1, read on the forward strand.
CTGATCCTTCTTCTGTATACCACAAAAGACTCAATAGAGAGAGAGCCCCTGGTAAATATGTAATCATTCCTTAAATATTAGCTATTCCCTGTCTCCCATGTAGTTTCCCAGTCCACCTCAGACAACTTGCCCCTCATACCCTGATGGCGTTCTTCTGTGAGCAACACCCAGATAAATTAAACAAAAAAAAAACCCATGTAACCATCACGGCCCATCTTCATGGCAATGTGGCATTGTTTTGGGGGATCCAAACAGGAATGCAAGCTGAATAACTTCTCTCTTGCAAAACATCCTTTTACTCTGTGATCCTTATGAAATTTGAAACCAGGTATTCGCAACAAGGCTCAAAGAGCATCAGCCCACTGGAGGCAAAGTCCTGAGACCGGCCAGTCCAGCAGAAAGAAACCCTCAGACCCTCCCCATTGACCAACTGACAGAATGAATGAAATGCAGTCCTGGATGTAACTGAGAGCAGAAACAATAACAGCAGAATCTAACTCCTGTAATCACTGGTCAATTTATTGGTGTCTCAGCAGATGCAATGAATCATGCTTTCCCTTCCCACATTGAGAGGAGGTGAATGGCCTCTACCCAGTGTGAATTCGCTGGTGACTCTGTAGGTTGGATAACTGAGTGAATCCCTTCCCACACCGAGAGCAGGTGAACGGCCTCTCCCCAGTGTGAACTCGCTAGTGTTTCCGCAGGGTGGATGAATCACTGAATCCCTTCTCGCACTGGGAGCAGGTGAACGGCTTCTCCCCAGTATGAACCCGCTGGTGTGTTTTCAGGTTAGATAACCGAGTGAATCCCTTCCCACACTGAGAGCAGATGAATGGTCTCTCCCCAGTGTGATCTCGATGGTGTGTCTTCAGACTAGATAAATGAGTGAATCGCGTCCCACACTGAGAGCAGCTGAACGGCCTCTCCCCAGTGTGAACTCGCTGGTGTGTCTGCAGGTGGGATAACCGAGCGAATCCTTTCCCACACTGAGAACAGGTGAATGGCCTCTCCCCAGTGTGACCTCGCTGATGTGACTTCAGGCTGGATAACTGTCTAAATCTCTTCCCACACTGTAAGCAGATGAACAGCTTCTCCCCAGTGTGAATGCGCTGGTGTGACATCAGACTGGAGATTTGAGTGAATCCCTTCCCACACTGAGTGCAGGTGAACGGCCTCTCCCCAGTGTGAACTCGCTGATGTACCCGCAGGGCATATAACCGACTGAATCCCTTCCCACACTGACAGCAGTTGAACAGCCTCTCCCCAGTGTGAACTCGCTGATGTATCTGCAGGTCAGATAACCTACTGAATCCTTTCCCACACTGAGAACAGGTGAACGGCCTCTCCCCAGTGTGAATTTGCTGGTGTTTCCTCAGGTCAGATAACCGACTGAATCCCTTCTCACACACGGAGCAGGTGAATGGCCTCTCCCCAGTGTGACTGCGTCGATGAGCTTCCAGGGGAGATGGGACTCTGAATCCCTTCCCACAATCTCCACATTTCCACGGTTTCTCCATGTTTTGGGTCTCCTCGTGTCTCTCCAGGTTGGACAATCAGTTGAAGCCTCGTCCACACACAGAACACGTGTATGGTCTCTCCCCGCTGTGAATGGTACAATGTTTATTCAGGCTCTGTAACTAGTTAAAGCTCTTTCCACAGTTAGTGCTCTGGAACACACTCACTCGGGTGTGTGTGTCTCGGTGCTTTTCCAGTCACACTGATGGTTTAAATGATTTGATGGCGACAGATCGGGTAAACATTAATTCTTCTGGATTCAAAGGTCGATGATATTCAGATCCTAACAAATCAAGTGGCTCTTTCAGATCGAGAAGTGACGATTGAGATTTCTGTCTGTAATTCCTCCTCTTGTAATATCCTTAAAAGGAGTTTACAAAGTCAACTCAGTATCGGATAGAAATTCAGAACAAACAATTCTAATTTCAGAATAACATTCTTTCCTCTCTCATTCCCCAATACCACATCTCTAATACCTATTCCCCAATACCTAGTCTCCAAGGAGGAATGGAGTGTTGGAGCAGTAAGTATAACAACCGTACCTCGGGGATTCGCGGCCAAGTCTCCAGGGAGCGGACTCGGAGGGGCAGGGTATCGGAGCAGTGACTGTAGGAAGGATGAGCTCGCTGACCACTGCACCCTGGTACAGGAGGCCATTCAAGTGGAAGGGGGGGGGATGGAAGTGGTAGTTGTCAGGGATTCTATAATTAGGGGAACTGATAACATCGTTTGGAATATGGACCGAGAGTCCCACATGGTATGTTACCTGCCCGGTGCCAGGGTGAGGGGCATCTCTAACCGGCTTGAAAGGATATTGGAGAGGGAGGGGGAGGATCCAGGTGTTGTGGTCCAAATTGGGACAAACAACATCAGCAAGACTCGGAAAGAGGATCTGTTTGGGAATGTCAGGAACTAGGAACAAAATTAAAGAACAGGTCCCAAGGGTTATAATCTCTGGGTTATTCCCCGAGCGGTGATGGGGAGTGTGCCTTTTGTTTCTCTTTGTTTGTTGCTGGTCGGGAGGGTTGAGGGAAGGGGTGGACTGGAAGGGCGAGAAGAAGTCAGAGGCCTTGGGCAGGGACCGCCATGCGAGCTGGGCAGGGTAGTTAATGGGAGTGAAGTGGGGGGTTGCTCGATGGAAGGCATGGGGGGGGGGGGGGGAAAGGAGATATTGGGTTGGTTCTTTGTTTGGTTGTGAGAGTGCGAAAGGGGGAGGTGCTGACGTGGGTGTGGTTGGTGTGGTAAAGGGAGAGATGATGGTGAACATCCAAGGGCGGGCCTGGAGGGGTGCATGCTGGGGGCTGGCTTAAAAGGGGATCTGGCTGACCGGCAGGGGAAGGGAGCGGGGCCCCCCTCCCTGACCAGGCTGGTCATGTGGAACGTGCGAGGGTTGAATGGGCCGGTTAAACGATCGCGTGTTTTTGGTCATTGGAGGAACCTGAAGGCGGACGTTGTGCTCTTGCAGCAGATGCAGCTGAAGTTTGGGGATCAGACGAATGGGTGGGGCAGGGGTTCCACTCGGGGTTAGACACGAAGACGAGGGGTGGCAGTGTTGGTTAATAAGAGAGTGGCTTTTGAGGTGGGGGTGCATTGTGGCCGATCCGGAGGGTGGGGGTAGCTCTGGGATGGTCAGTGGGAAGCTAGAGGGAATGCCAATGGCCATGGTGAATGTTTATGCCCTGAATTTGGGACACTGTGGCCTTTGTGAGGTGGGTGTTAGAGAGGATCCCGACTCGGAGTACTCGGCCATTGTGTTTTTTGACCACGCGCTGCATTGGGTGGATTTGAGGATGGGGGAGGGGCAACGGTTGCAGTGGAGGTTGGATGTGGGGCTATTGGCGGATGAGGGGGTGAGTGAGTGGGTTACAGCTGCTATGTCGAGTAGAACGATATGGAGGACGTCCCAGCCACCACGCTGTGGGATGCAGTAGTTAGGGAGGAATCCGGGTGGATAGGGAGAGGGTTCCCACCTCTCCCACCCTTTCAGGCAGTGAGTTCCAGATTTCAACAAACCTCTGGGGGAAAAGCTTTTCCTCACATCTCCTCTAAACGTCCTGCCCATTTCTTTAAATCTGTGCCCCTAGTTATTGACCAGCTGGGGTTTAACCAGCATTTTATACAGCTCCAGCATAACCTCCCTGCTCTTATATTCAATGCCTCTGTTAATAAAGGCAAGAATCCCATTGGCCTTCTTAACCAGCTTATCCACCTGCCCTGCTGCCTTCAGAGATCTGTGAATATGCACACCAAGTCACTTTGCTCTTCTGTACTTCATAGGGTCCGACCATTCATTGTATATTCCCTTGCCTTGTTAGTCCTACCAAAATGCACAACATCACACTTTTCTTGTTTAAATTCCATTTGTCACTCTTCTGCCCATCTTTTTTTCAAATAAATTTCGAGCATCCAATTACTTTTTTCCATCTTTTGGGTTGTGGGGGTGAGACCCAAGCAGACATGGGGAGAATGTGTAAACTCCACACCAACAGTGACACGGGCCGGGATTGAACCTGTGCCCTCGGCGCCGGGAGGTGGCAGTGCTAACCACTGCACCATCCTGCTGCCCCCTCTTCTGCCCATCTAACCAGCCCATCTATATTGTCCTGTAATCTAAGGCCTTGTTCCTTACTATTTACCACACCATTTTTTGTGCCATCTGTGAACTTACTAATCATACCTCCTACGTTCACATCCAGATCATTAATGTATACAACAAACAAGTGACCCAGCACTGATCCCTGCAGAACACCGCTGGACACAGGCTTCCAGGCACAAAAACAACTTTCAAACATCACCCTCTGCCTCCGACCACTAAGCCAGTTTTGGATCCAGTTTGCCAAATTGCCCTGAATCCCCTGAGCTCTTACCTTCTGCATCAGCCTCCCATGTGGGAGTTAGTCAAAAGCCTTACTAAAGTCCGTGTAGACTACATCAACCACATTACCCACATCGACAAACCTCGTCACCTCTTCAAAAGATTCAATCAAATTTGTAAGACATGCTCTCCCTTGTTTAATCTTTGCCTCTCCAAGTGGAGATTAATTCTGTCCCTCAGAATGTATTGCAGTAGTTTCCCTGGCAGTGAAGATAGACTCACTGGCTTGTAATTTCCTGGTTTGTCCCTACTTGCCTTCTTGAATAATGTCACCACATTACCTGTCTCCCAGTCCTCGGACACCTCTCCTGTGGCCAGAGAAGATTTGAAAATTCTCAGAGCCTCTGCAATCTTCTTCCTTGCCTCCCACAGCAGCCTGGGATACATCTCACCTGGCCCTGGGGATTTATTCACTTTCAGACCTGGTAAAACTGTTCATACCTTCTCCCTCTCAATGTTAAGTTGTTCAAGCAAATCACAATGTGCCTCTATGATTTCTATACCTATATCATCCTTCGCCATAGTGAACAAAGTGCTCATTTAACACCTCACCTGTGTCTTCCACTTTCATACACACATTGCCACATTGGTCCCTACTCTTACCCTGGTCAACCTGCTGCTCCAAATACACTTATAAAACATTGTTGGATTTTCCTGTATTTTACCTGTCAGTGCTTTTCCATGCTCCCTCTTTGCTCTCCTAATTCCTTTCTTAAGTAATCCTTTGCACTTTATCTGTTCCTCTAGGACTTCTGCTTTGAGTCCTCGGTATCTGTGATAAGACTCACCTTTAATTCCTTATCCAACCCTGGATATCCCTTGACATGGGACCCTGGAGCTGTGAAGCAAAGCGCTAACCAGGGCTACCGTGCCGCCATGTGCGCTGATTCGGTCTTATGTTTTTTAAACCCCCCCCCCCCCCCCCCACACACACATTCTGTAACGTACGAGATCCCAACCTCAAATTCAGATGTTTCAATTTTATTGGCTTGCTCCTCCTGGGCTTTCCATGAGCGAATTCAATTTATCTATTTCAAGTTGACTATGTTGTTCGTCAGTTTGCCAATACTTTGGGGTGTGTGAGCTGCATTGTTATCCTCCTGTTTTTATAGAATCTAACCCTCTTTCCCCACTCACTGTGTGAACATGGTGACTGGTTGTTGAATTGCTGACATTTCATCTGGAGGCTGTGCTCCCTCAGATATCCTGTTCTGAATGAATTCCCAATGTCTGGTTGTATTTCTGCGGCAATATCTCTTGTTCTCGGGGCCCATTTCCCGCCAGTTTTTCTGCTGCTTTCATTGTTTGAAAAATGGTGAAACGAAAATAAATAAAAATATTTACATTTGCGGGTGTCTGGCGGGAGGTGCGCGGCTTCCCTTCCGACAGGGAGTCAGGGAGCCGCTTCAAGTCTTTCCGTGCAGCCTGGTCAAGCTGCCGAGAGCCTCGGGACTCACTGCTCGGTGTCGCCGGTCGGTGCTGCGGGTCTGACGGGAGGACAACCCCAGTCAGTGACCTTCCCCTCCCCCGGCCCGGGACTGCGCATGTGCGGTGGAGCCCCCCCTCCTGTGACGTAATGGCCAATGGGAAGAGTTGGAGGACCGGAAGGTCGCTGGTCCTCCAGCTAATCAGCACGCGGGCTTTGTGTAAATGCTATTGAGCTTCACACAGACTGAACATTCCTCCTGTCTCCAACATCTGGGAGTAAAACACTTTCTTTTGTCCCCCTTTCCATTTCTTTTCTCATTCTCACCTTCAATTGGTCACTTGCAGCAACTGAAGGGAAAGGAGGTGAATCCAGGGAGGGTGCAGACTCTGGAAAGCTTGGCCCAGATCTCTCTCTCTCTCTCTGAAAGACATTGACATCCTTTGCTCCCTCAGCTTGACACGGGGAGAACGTGCAGATGCCGCACAGACAGTGGGACCAGGCTTTTGGACCGAGCCCCTGGTTGGTTCCAATGTGCTTGGCCCAGCGGTTGCCTGAAGGGTCTCCTGTCTCCGACCCACACTTGGGCCGAGGTTATGTCCCTGGGTTAAGGGGGTCGCTCTGCCCACCTCATCCAGGTAGATTGTACTCGGGTGAGGCCTGAGGGAATTGGAGGTTGCAGATTCCTTGGCCTCCTGTAGGGTTACAATACTGGGGAAACTGGTGCTGAGGTAGAGGGGCCAATTATCTCATCGACTGGTTGAGCAGGCTTGATGGGCCTAATGCAGCTCCTATTTATTCTGTGTTAAAACGCATGAAAGCACAGTGATTAGCACTGTTGCTTCACAGCTCCAGGATCCCAGGTTTGATTCCCTGCTTGGGTCACCGTCTGTGCAGTCTGCACGTTCTCCCTGTGTCTGCGTGGGTTTCCTCCCACAAGTCCCGAAAGACGTGCTGATCGTGAAATGAAAAATGAAATGAAAATCGCTTATTGTCACAAATCGGCTTCAAATGAAGTTACTGTGAAAAGCCCCTAGTCGCCACATTCCAGCATCTGTTCGGAGAGGCTGGTATGGGAATTGAACCCGCACTGCTGGCCTTGTTCTGTTTTACAAGCCAGCGCTTTAGCCCTGTGCTAAACCAGCCCCTCAGTGATTTGGACATTCTGAATTTTCCCTCTGTGTACCCGAACAGGCGACGGAATGTGGCGACGCAGGGTTTTTCCACAGTAACTTCACAGCAATGTTAATGTAAGCCTACTTGTGACAATAAAGATTATTATTATAAAGCAGTGAGCGTGGATCTGTCAAACAGCCTGAATCAGCACCTTCAGGAAAATTGGGAGGTTTATATTAAATACAGCAGAGAGCGAATGGAGGGAGTGTGTGTGGGATGGAGATTTACAACTTTTCGGAACATAGGAACTGGAGCAGGCCATTCAGCCCCTGGAACCTATCCCGCTATTCAATTAGATCATGGCTTATCTGTGACCTAACTCCATATACCTGCATTTGGCCCATATTCCTTCATACCTTTGATTTACAAAAATCTAACTATCTCATTTAAAATGAACAACTGATCTAACTTCAACTGCAGTTTGTGGGAGAGAGTTCCAAACTTCTACAACTCTTTGAGTAAAGAAGTTCTTCCTAACATCTCTCTTGAATGGTCCAGCCATAATTTTATTTTTTAATAAACATTTTATTGAGGTATTCTTGGTGTAGAAACAACAAAATAGAAAAGATACATGAAACCATAAACATCGTGCAAAAACCGTTTACCTTTCGTACAGGTCTCACCCTCATTGACCCCTGAGTCTAACTTAACCTACTCTCCCCCCCTCCCCCCGTCTGCTGACATTTAATTTTCTGCAAGGAGGTCGACGAACGGTTGCCACCTCCCAGTGAAACCTAACAGTGAACCTCTCAAGGCAAACTTAATTTTCTCCATACAGAGAAAGCTAGCCATGTCCGATAACCAGGTCTCCGACTTCAGGGGCTCTGGGTCCCCCCCATGCCAAAAGTATCCGTCTCCGGGCTACCAGGGAAGCAAAGGCCAGAACATCCGCCTCTCTCTCCTCCTGGATTCCCGGAACTTCCGACAACCCGAAAATCACCACCTCTGGACCTAGCGCCACCCTTGTTTTTAACACAGTGGACATGACGTTCACAAACCCCTGCCAGAATCCCCAAAGCTTTAGACATGTCTAAAACATGTGGACATGGTGCACCTATCCTCCACCTAAAAGAATCTGATCATCCGGGCCACTGTCATGTGAGCCCGGTGCACAACCTTAAATTGTATCAGGCTGAGCCTGGCACATGTGGCAGACGTGTTGACTCTAAACGCGTCTGCCCATAAACCATCCTCTATCTCACCTCCCAGCTCCTCCTCCCACTTACGCTTCAGCTCGTCGGTCTGCATCTCCTCCGACCCCATAAGCTCCTTATAGATGTCTGAAACGCTCCCCTTCCCTACCCACCCTCTGGAAATTACCCTGTCCTGAATCCCTCTCCGCGGTAGGAGCGGAAAGGTTGACACCTGTTTATGAAGGAAGTCCCGCACCTACAGATACCTGAATTTGTTTCCCCTCGCCAGCCCAAACTTTTCCTCCAGCACCCTCATACTCAGGAAACTCCCCTCTATGAACACATTCCCCATCCTCTCAATCCCCGCTCTCCGCCATACCCGGAACACCCCATCCATACTCCCCGGGGCAAACCGGTGGTTAGCACAAATTGGGGCCCAGACCGATGCTCCCACATGCCACGTCCACTGGCCCCAAACTCTCAGGGCCGCCACCACCACTGGACTCGTGGAGTACCGTGCTAGCGGGAATGGCAGAGACGCAGACTGGTGCTCTTACAAGAAGCCGCCTCCTTACGCACCCACGCCGACCCCTCCCCCACCACCCACTTCCTGATCATGGCTATGTTAGCTGCCCAGTAATAATTGCTAAAATATGGCAGCGCCAGCCCACCCTCTCCCTGGCTCCGCTCGAGCATTACCTTCCTTACCCGCGGAGTCTTGCCCGCCCAGATGAAGCCCGAGATCACCGTGTTGACCCGCTTAAAAAAGGAACGCGGAATAAAAATGGGGAGACATTGAAATACAAATAGGAACCTCGGGAGGACCGTCATTTTCACCGTTTGCACCCTCCCGACCAGAGACAACGGGAGCGCCTCCCATCTCCGAAAATAGTCCTTCCTTTGGTCCACTAGCCGGGCCAGATTCAAGTTATGCAGCCGGTCCCATTCCTGTCCCACTTGGATGCCCAGGTACCTAAAACTACTCCCTACCTACCTGAACGGCAGCTCCCCCAGTTGCCCCTCCTGTCCCCGCGCCTGAACCACAAACATCTCAGTCTTATTCATAGAACATACATTACAGCGCAATACAGACCCTTCGCCCCTCGATGTTGCGCCGACCTGTGAAACCACTCTAAAGCCCACCTACACTATTCCCTTATCGTCTATCCAATGACCATTTGAATGCCCTTAGTGTTGGCGAGTCCACTACTGTTGCAGGCAGGGCATTCCACGCCCTTACTAATCTCTGAGTAAAGATCCTACCTCTGACATCTGTCTTATATCTATCTCCCCTCAATTTAAAGCTATGTCCCCTCATGCTAGACATCACCATCCGAGGAAAAAGGCTCTCACTGTCCACCCTATCCAATCCTCTGATCATCTTGTATGCCTCAATTAATTCACCTCTTAACCTTCTTCTCTCTAACGAAAACAGCCTCAAGTTCCTCAGCTTTTCCTCATAAGATCTTCCTTCCATACCAGGCAACATTCTGGTAAATCTCTTCCAGTCTTCTTCCAGCTAGCCAATTTCTGATCCAAACTAAATCTTCCTGAATCCCATGCTTCCGTATTTTCTGCAGTAGCCTACCGCGGGGAACCTTATCAAACGCTTTACTGAAATCCATATACACCACATCAACTGCTTTACCCTCATCCACCTGTTTGGTCACCTTCTCAAAGAACGCAATAAGGTTTGTGAGGCACGACCTACCCTTCACAAAACCGTGTTGACTATGTCTAATCAAATTATTCCTTTCCAGATGATTATACACCCTATCTCTTATAAACCTTCCAGGATTTTGCCCACAACAGAAGTAAGGCTCACTGGTCTATAGTTACCGGGGTTACTCTACTCCCCTTCTTGAACATGGGGACAACATTTGCTATCCTCCAGTCTTCAGGCACTATTCCTGTAGACAAAGATGACTTAAAGATCTAAGCCATTGGCTCAGCAATCTCCTCCCTAGCTTCCCAGAGAATCCTAGGATAAATCCCATCCGGCCCAGGGGACGTAACTATTTTCACACTTTCCAGAATTGTTAACACCTCCTTCTCATGAACCTCAAGCCCTTCTAGTCTAGTAGCCTGAATCTCAGTATTCTACTCGACAACATTGTCTTTTTCCTGTGTGAATACGGACGAAAAATATTCATTTAGCACCTCTCCTATCTCCTCTGACTCCAAGCACAACTTCCCACTGCTGTCCTTGACTGGCCCTACTCTTACCCTCGTCATTCTTTAATTCCTGACATATCTATAGAAAGCTTTAGGGTTATCCTTGATCCTACCTGCCAAAGACGTCTCATGTCCCCTCCTGGCTCTTCTTAGCTCTCTCTTGAGGTCCTTCCTAGCTAACTTGTAACTCTCGAGCACCCTAACTGAACCTTCATGTTTCATCTTTACATAAGCCTCCTTCTTCCTCTTGACAAGTGTTTCGACTGCCTTAGTAAACCACGGTTCCCTTGCTCGACCACTTCCTCCCTGCCTGACAGGTACATACTTATCAAGGACACGCAGCAGCTGTTCCTTGAACAAGTTCCACATTTCCATTGTGCCCATCCCCTGCAGTTTTCCTCTCCATCCGATGCATCCCAAGTCTTGCCTCATCGCATCATAATTGCCTTTCCCCCAGATATAACTCTTGCCCTGCGGTATATACCTATCCCTTTCCATCATTAAAGTAAACGTAATCGAATTGTGGTCACTATCACCAAAGTGCTCACCTACCTCCAAATCTAACAACTGTCCTGGTTCATTACCCAGTACCAAACCCAATACGGCCTCGCCTCTCGTAGACCTATCTACATACTGTGTCAGGAAACCCTCCTGCACACATTGGACAAAAAAGGACCCATCTGAAGTACTCGAACTATAGCGTTTCCAGTCAATATTTGGAAAGTTAAAGTCCCCCATAACAACTACCCTGTTGCTTTCGCTCCTATCCAGAATCATCTTTGCAATCCTTTCGTCTACACCTCTGGAACTTTTCGGAGGCCTATAGAAAACCCCTACGAGGGTGACCTCTTCTTTCCTGTTTCTGAAGCAGTATACTTGTTACTAAGGGGAACGACCACAGGGGATCCCTGTACTGACTGCTTCCTCCCAGCCCCTCTCACCGTCACCCATCTATCTTTATTCTTCGGAGTAACTACATCCCTGAAGCCTCTATCTATGACCACCTCTGCCTCCCGAATGATCCGATGTTCATCCAGCTCCAGTTCCCTAACGCGGTTTCTGAGGAGCTGGAGATGGGTGCACTTCCCACAGATGAAATCAGCAGGGACACTGTCGGCGTCCCTCACCTCAAACATTCTGCAGGAGGAACATTGAACTGCCTTCCCTGCCATCCTATCTAGATTAAAAAAAGAAAACGAAAGAAAGAGCTTACCTGTTATTCACTCCCCTTCTCAGCAAGCACTCACTCAGCAACCTCTGCGCCCTGCACGATAACACCTGAGGGAAAAGAAAAGAAAAACTACTTACCAGTCACCAGCCAATCCCTTACCTGCAGGCTGTGATGTCACGGTTCAACTTCTTTCTACTTCTACCTGCCCTCGTGCCTTCCTCTTGATCTTTACAGCGGTTGGTTTTTTTTTGATTAGAGGAGGAGGTAGGGAGGGAAACACTGAAGAAGTGTTTCGGGTTTAAATGTCACTTGACAACAGCTCCTCCACAAACCACCTTCAAGTTAGGGTGACCACAATGGAGGTATGCAAATTTCCCTTGCAACAGTCAATCAGCAGCACCGCTCTACTGCCCTCTGTTGGATGTTTAGCTTACACCCTGAAAACCGGCCGAATTCCCCGAAAATCTTCATGATTTCCTTCAAGCCCTCTACTGGGTCAGAAACGTATCAAAGATCATCCACATAGAGCGAAACCCGTCCCAGTAGCTCCCGCAGATAATCCCATTCTACCGCATGAAAAGCCTTTTCTGCATCCATTGCGACCACTACCTCAACCTCCCTACCTTCCGGGGACATCATGATCACATTTAACAGCCTTCTTACATTGGCCACCAACTGCTTATCCTTAACAAACCCCTTCTGGTCCTCCCCAATAACGTCCGGAACACAATCCTCAATCCTGGAGGACAAGATTTTGGTCAGTAACTTGGCATCCACATTCAGCAGGGAGATCAGCCTGTCGGACCCACACAGATCCGGGTTCTTGTCCCGCTTAAGAATCAGCGAAATCATTGCCTGTGACATCGTCGGGCGCAGCACCCCTCTCTCCCTTGCCTCTTTGAACATCCGTAACAACACTGGCTCCAATATCCCTGAGAACATTTTATCGAACTCTGCTGGGTACCCGTCTGGACCCGGGACCTTACCCGCCTGCATGGCCTTCAAGCCGTCCACTATCTCTTCCAGCCCAATTGGGGCCCCCAGCCCTTCTACCCGCTCCACTTCCACCATTGGGAAATTCAGCCCCTCCAAGAAGCGCCTCATCCCCTCTGGCCCCTCAGGGGTTTCCGATCTGTAAAGCCTGCTGTAAAAATCTCTGAACGCCTTATTCACCCCTACCGAATCACCAACCAGGTTCCCATCTCCGTCCTTTACTTTCCCTATTTCCCTAGCTGCCTCCCTCTTCCTAAACCGCTGTGCGAGCATTCTACTGGCCTTCGCCCCATGTTCATAAATCGCCCCCCTCGCCTTTCTCAGCTGCTCCACCGCCCTCCCTGTGGTCAGCAAACTAAACCCCGCCTGCAACCTCCGTCGTTCCCTGAATAGCCCTGCCTCTGGGGTCTCCGCATACCTCCTATCAATCTGTAGTATCTCCTTTACCAGTCTGTCCATCTCTGCCCTCTCAAGCTTCTCCCTATGAGCCCGGATCGAGATCAGCTCCCCCCTTACCACCGCCTTCAGTGCTTCCCAAACCACCTCTGCCGAAGTTTCCCCCGTGTCATTGACCAGCAAGTAGTTCTGAATGCATTTCCTCAGCCGCTCGCTGACCCCTTCATCCGCCAAAAGTCCCACATCTAACTTCCAGTGCGGGCGCTGGTTACTGTCTTTGCTAACCTGCAGGTCAACCCAGTACGGTGCATGGTCTGAGATTGTAATCGCCAAATACCCCGTGTCCACTGCCCCAGCCAGAAAGACCCTGCTCAAAATAAAGAAATCAATCCGGGAATACACTTTATGCACGTATGAGTAGAAGGAGAACTCCTTCACCCTCGGCTGTCTAAATCTCCATGGATCCACCCTGCCCATCAGCTCCATGAACCCACTTAGTTCCTTTGCCATTGCTGGCACCCTGCCCGTTTTTGAGCTTGACCGGTCTAAGCCAGGGTCCATAACTGTATTGAAGTCCCCTCCCATGACCAACCTGTGCGAGTCCAGGTCCGGTATCTTTCCCAGCATCCTCCAAATAAACTCCACATTGTCCCAATTTGGCACATACACATTTACTAATACCACCTACATCCCCTCTAGCTTCCCACTGACCATCATGTACCGACCTCCCACGTCCGAGACTGTTCTACCTGCCTCAAACACCACCCGCTTATTGATCAGGATCGCGACCCCTCTAGTCTTTCAATCTAGTCCCGAGTGAAACACCTGGCTGACCCAGCCTTTCCCCAATCTAACCTGGTCCGTTACCTTAAGGTGCGTCTCCTGCAACATTATCACGTCCACCTTCAATCTCCTAAATTGCGCGAGCACACGTGCCCTTCTAACTGGCCCATTTAACTCTCGAACATTCCAGGTGATCAGCCTAGTTGGGGGGCTCATTTGCACCCCCCCCCACCCCACCCCCTCCGCTGCTCAGCCATCCGCTTTTTTAGGCCCACCTCCAGCCCGTGTTCCGCGCCTCCACCGGTCCGCCCCCAGGCAGCCCCCGATCTCCTCTCTGTCCCTCAGCCCAAGTCCCTCCCTCGTCAGCAGAACATTCACCACCCCCCCCCCCCCTCCCCAGCAACAACACCCTGTAACCCAACCCCTTTCCTAAACCAAACATATGCACACCCCCCACTGCACTTCCGAGAGCCAGCCCTACCCAGCTAGCTTGGTAGCTTGGTGGCCCCCATCCCCAGCGGCAGATAGTCTTCCACCTATTGTTCTCTCTCCTTCCCCCCCCCACCCCCCGCCCATACAAACAAACTCCAGCATCAAACAATCCCCACATAATTGCCCAACAGAAAAAACACCAAGATCAAAACAAGCACACCTCCATCCCCCAACAGTGCAAATGAAAACCTTAACTCACTCAGCTCTACTCCTGGTTCCAAATCAATGCAAACGGCACCTCAAACCCATCTTCCATAAAACGGAGAACAAGAAACTTTTTACAAAAACAGAGAAACAAAAACATGAACATTGCAGCCAAGTTCAAAAGTTCTCAGTCCTTCGCCAGCCCTTTCTTTCTTGGAAAGTCCAACGCGTCCTCAGGTGACTCGAAGTAAAAGTGTTGATCCTCATGCGTGACCCAGAGACGGACTGGGTATAACAGTCCAAACTTCACCTTTTTCTTGAAAAGGATTGCCCTGATCTGATTGAAGCCTGCCCTCCTCCACTCTCAGGTCTTGGTAAACCCGCAGGATGCTATTGTCCGATTTACAGCTCCGTATCTGCTTGGCCCACTGCAGAATACGCTCCTTATCTGAGAACCTGTGGAATCTCACCACCATAACCTTTGGGGGGGGCCTCCCATCCGCGGCTTGCTCGCGAGTGCTCTGTGAGCCCTATCCACCTCCAAGGGCCGGGAGAATGCCCCATCCCCCAGCAGCTTCTCAAACATGCCTGCGACGTATGTCCCAGCGCCGTTCCTTCGGACCCCTCCGGGAGCCCGACAATTCTTAGGTTCTGCCAGCGGGACCTATTCTCTAGGTCCTCCACCTTCTCCAGAAGCTTATTTTGCTGGTCCCTCAGCATCCCCACCTCCAGTTCCACTGCAGTCTGATGCTTCCCCTGCTCAGCCAGCGCCTTCTCCACCTTCTGGATCGCCCGATCCTGGGTGTCCAATCTGAGCTCCAACCACTCAATCGATGCTTTTATTGGGTCCAAGCAATCCCGTTTCTGTGTCGCAAAGCCCTCCTGAATGACTTGCATCAGCTGCTCCACAGACTGCTGGGTCGACAAGCCAGAGGTTCGCCCCTCCGCCATGTTGTCTCCTGTTGCAGCTTCAGCCCAAGTCTTCTCTGTCTTTTTGATTCTGCCCTTACGAACACTTCTAGTCCTTTTCTCCATGCACCGAAATGGGAATTCAGTAGAGAATTGCCACTAACATCCGTTCTACAATTCAACTCCGTTAAAAAATAGGGGGAAAAGGTCCAAAAGTCCGACCAGAGCGGGAGCTACCAAATGTGCGACTTACTCCTTCTTGCCACCACCGGAAGTCCTCCGGGGCGAGAACTGGCCACACACCAGGCCGGGGGTTGCAATATAACTTGGGGGCTCAGGTCCCTGATCTTTGGAATGGCAGAGGGCGATGATTGGGTTACAGTATAAATTAAAAAGTCACACCAGGTTTGTAGTGGTATAAGGACGGCTCTGGAGGCTGCTGAGAGTTTTTTCAGGCGGATGACCTGTCTTTGGTTTCTTGAAAAGGGTTTCAAAACGGCAAGCT
The DNA here is from genome assembly GCF_047496885.1 of Scyliorhinus torazame. NCBI lineage: Eukaryota > Metazoa > Chordata > Chondrichthyes > Carcharhiniformes > Scyliorhinidae > Scyliorhinus > Scyliorhinus torazame. The sequence goes on from NC_092711.1 coordinate 148,236,198, forward strand.
GGTAAATTGGCAGGTGAATGAAATTAGAGGTGCCAGCTAAAGCTAGGAAAGCAGAGATATGTGATGTATTGGTTGAATATGTGGGTCTGTTAGAAACACAGGAGAGCTCACATGGTTCTGAGACTCAGAGGGATCTGGTTGTCCAAGAGCATGAATCACAAAAGGCGAGTATACAGGTACAGCAAGTAATTAGGAAAGCTAATAGAATGTTATTGTTTATTGTGGGGGAATTGAATACAAAAGGTAGGGAGGTTATGCTTCAGTTATACAGGACATTGGTGAGACCACATCTGGAGCACTGTGTACTGTATTGCTCATTTACCGCCAGTCCAGCAGAACAAAACCCTCCGACCTTCCCCATTGATGAACTGTCAGAATGAACAAAATGCCGTCCTGGATGTAATTGAAGCAGAAACAATAACAGCAAAATCCAACCCCTTGTAATCACTTGTGAACTTGGTGTCTCAGCAGGCGCCATGAATCATGGATTCCCTTCCCAGACTGGGAGCAGGTGAACGGTCTCTACTCAGCGTGAACTCGCTGGTGTGACTGCAGGCTGGATAACTGAGTGAATTCCTTCTCACACTGAGAGCAGCTGAACGGCTTCTCCCCAGTGTGAACTCGCTGATGTGTCCGCAGGTTGGATAACTGAGCAAATTCCTTCGCACACTGAGAGCAGCTGAACGGCCTCTCCCCAGTGTGAACTCGCTTATGTTTCCGCAGGTTGGATAACTGAGCAAATCCCTTCCCACACTGAGAGCAGGTGAACGGCCTTGCCCCAGTGTGAACTCGCAGATGTTTCCTCAGGTTGGATAACTGAGCAAATTCCTTCTCACACTGAGAGCAGCTGAACGGCCTCTCCCCAGTGTGAACTCGCTGGTGTGTCTGCAGGGTGTATAATTGAGTGAATCCCTTCCCACACACAGAGCAGGTGAACGGCCTCTCCCCAGTGTGAACTCGCTGGTGTGTCTGCAGGGTGCATAACACAGTGAATCCCTTCCCACACACAGAGCAGGTGAACGGCCTCTCCCCAGTGTGAACTCGCTGGTGTGTCTGCAGGGTGCATAATTGAGTGAATCCCTTCCTACACACAGAGCAGGTGAACGGCCTCTCCCCAGTGTGGCTGCGTCGATGAACATCCAGCTGAGATGGGACTCTGAATCCCTTCCCACAGTCCCCACATTTCCACGGTTTCTCCATTTTTGTTTGGGTGTCCTCGTGTCTCTCCAGGTTTGACGATCAGTTGAAGCCTCGTTCTAACACAGAACACGTGTACGGTCTCTGTCCGCTGTGAATGGTGTGATGTTTTTTCAGGCTGTGTAACTGGTTAAAGCTCTTTCCACAGTCAGTGCTCTGGAACACTCTCACTCGGGTGTGTGTGTCTCGGTGCTTTTCCAGTCACACTGATGTTTAAAATGTTTTGAAGCTGACAGAAAAGACAAACATTTCTCCTTCTAGATTCAAAGTCCGGTGATACTCAGTTCCAAGGAATTGAAAGACTCAGTTAGATTGAGATGTGAAGTTTGAGATTTCGGTCTGTAATTCCTCCTCTTCTAATATCCTGTAAAAACAATTTACAAAATACATCACTGTCAGTACAGGATAGAAATTCAGAACAGACAATTCTAGTTCCTCTGGAACATTCTTTCCACTCATTCCCCAAACGCTGTAAATCTCCATCCCACACACTCCCTCCATTCTCACTCTGCTGTATCTAATATTCACCCTCCCAATTCTCCTGAAGGTGCTGATTCAGGCTGATTGACAGATCCATGCTCACTGCTTCCTGTCCTGATCACAGAGACCATTACAAATAGGAGCTGCAGTTGGCTATTGGGCCCATCGAGCCTGCTCGTTTATTCTGTGGGATCATTGGTCGATCTATGTCAGCGACATTATCCGTGTTATTGACCAGAGGCAGAGTGAGCTGACTCAATATCTGTGAGCTCATGAGGCCGAGCTGTAAAACACCATGAAGAGGCTCAATGATCCGGAGGAGAGAATCCTGAACGTTGAGCCTTGGCGGAGGCAAGAATTCAATCCTTGGAAAACTGGCTGAGTGGCGTGGTGGACTCCTGGAGAACTTGGAGAACCGAGGGTCAGAGAAAGAACATCCGAGTCGTCGGCCTGCCAGAAGGTGTGGAGGGTAAGGCCCCCGTTCGGTTCTTCGAGGACCGGCTGCCACGTTTTCTCAAGCGGGATGTGAAGCCTTGGCGTTTCAAATTAGAAAGGGCATCGGATTCTGTCTTTGAGGCCGAGGGATAGTTTTCATCCCAGGCCTGTAATCATTCCCTTCCACAACTTGAAAGATCACCAGAGGGTCTTGGAGACGGGTAAGGTGAGGTGGGACCTGGCTCCCATCTCACCTTACAGTAAATTATGTCACTTTATCCTGTGACCCTGAAAATTGAATCCGACAACTCCGTCAAGTCTTTCAATAATCCTAATACTGCCTTAGTCTTCGCTAATATCCAACAAAAGCTCAGGATTGGTGCAGCACAGCAGAAATGTCTCAGCAGTACAGAAGTACAGGAGAGGACAGGAGGACGACAATACAGATGGATCAGTATAATCATTAAGCTTGGTGCAACCGTGTGTACCAATGGATATCCTGGAGAACAAGGGAGAAGAAGAAAAATGCCATGAAAACATGGTGAAACGGTGCACACCTTCCCACGTAGCGAGTGCTCGCATCGCCCACCAGAATCCAGGATAAGATCACCGTGCCAGGTTCAGGCGGGTGTCAGAACACATCTCCCCCAGCTCCAGTCATACCAGAGGCATCAATAACACATCCATATCTCCCCTTCTTGGGTACAAGACCTGTCTATACCTTTGCAGGAACCTTTCCCAACTCTTTCCCAACTGCATCCTGTTATTGCAAACTCTCTAGTGCAAAAGCAGAAGTGATTCATCTCGAAAGTCACGTACACAGTTACAAAGCTCCAGTCAACACCAAGCTCTATTTGACATTCCATTTCCCATCAAGCTCTATTCCTCTTGAGCCAAACTCTCATTCCCCCCTTTTATCATTTCATGATAACTTCTTCTAATCCATAGCCACTTGTCTCATTCTCTCCCATTCTATCTGCACTTCTATCATTTTCCTACGTACCTCTGCACCTTTTTTCACATCCATTAGCTATTCGAGGCTCACTTCATGTTGCTGTACTAACTGTTGGGAAATTACTGCTGCACCGACACTTTTACACAAGCATTTCATTAGGAAGCTAAGCATGATTATTACAAGTATTACAACTACCAGGATTATTAATCCATGCACCAGGTAAGACCCCCATGATCCGTCAAACAACCAATCTAACCACCCATCTCTTGATTTTTCATGCAGTTTCTTAACCTTTTTGCGGATATAATCCACGAGGTGGGTGATGTTCTCCGAACTATCGGGGATGTAAGTGCAACATTCCTAACCGATCACGGCACATGTCCCACCTTTGTTTTCAAGGAGGTAATCGAGGGCCATTCGGTTTTGTAGGGCTACGGTTCTTATTGCCACCATTTCATTATTTATCTCAGTCAATGCTTCAGTGGTGTCGTTTGCTACCTCTTCCAGGATTTTTGCTATCTTCCTTATTTCCTTTATTGCAAGAGCTACCCCGATAGGGGGAAGCAGGATCCCAAAGTATCGCTGCGTTTCAGTTATTGCTCTCTTTTCTCACTTCATCATTTGGTAATGGTCGCCTAAATTGGCGAGGTGGTGTATAAAGGGGACTACATACCCCAGATAACAGGATCCCGTCCAATTCTCTGGCAGCCAGGGATATGCCTTGTGGCAACAAATAAAGTACGTCCCATTGTATGAAGTGAGTTTGTCCACGTCAAACCCTTCAGCCATCAGGGAGTACTTGAAGGTACCTGTCCCGTTAGCGTATGGGACGTCCAGTGTACACCCATAAAACTGAGGAGACGTATATACGGGATAGACCTTGGATATGTTGGCCACTACAAATCTGTGCTCACATTGACTCGCATCTACGAATATCCCTTTAACCACATTCCTTACTAAACATATTATTCCCAGTGGTCTTCCCATGTTGGTGGTATTAGTGAGGGTAAGAAACGGAGGCTGGTGGGATCGGTCATAACTTGGTTGGTACCACATCTCAAAGGTATTCATTGGATAGCCCCCCTCTTTCCAAGGTCTTGGGGATATGGGGAGAAACGATAAACTAGAAGCTGCCCCGCCGTCTGGGTGTCTTACCACAGTTGCGATTCTTATTGTCCTCGGGGATTGACGAGTACCATTCTGGTAAATATACCATTCTACGGTTTCTGACAGGTGAAGGGGAACAAGTCTGAGGGGATCCCTCCCTTAGCATGGGTCGGGATATGTGTACATACCCAGCAACCAGAAACATTCATATCCTTTGCGTACACATATGACATATACAAATAAGTGTTCACATGCAATTCTCGTTTAGCCCGGGATGGTTGCTTCTGCAAGTCACTGATTTAGGGGCTGGTTTAGCACAGGGCTAAATCGCTGGCTTTGAAAGCAGACCAAGGCAGGCCAGCAGCACGGTTCAATTCCCGTACCAGCCTTCCTGAACAGGCGCCGGAATGTGGCGACTAGGGGCGTTTCACAGTAACTTCAGTTGAAGCCTACTTGTGACAATAAGCGATTTTCATTTCATTTCATTTTCATTTCATTTCACATTGTAACGGCATTGTTCTGTCTTTGTGCCTGCATTCATAATCTCATTTGCAGGCATGTTGGTCGCAGGATAGGTGATGTGTCGTATCCAAGGGCCAGTTTTGACCCTGGCGCAGGAACTGAGCCGAACATCGATCAACGGGCATCATGGCCCATGATCTCCTTTGCAGGACCCGACTGGCACAATGCAGGGTGTCCCCTTGGCAAAGATGGTGAGGGCTCCTCCTCTGGGGCTCACAGACTTTTCGTCTAGTTTCCCCTTTCAGGATTATGAGGCCAACCAAGGTCAGGGCGACGAGAACGATATTCATGACTGTAGTTCAACTTTATCGTTCCCCTAGAACTTAAGACAAAGAGTTTTAATTCCTACGACATTTTTACACTCTTACAATGATGAATATGAATCCAAGCATTCCGGCCTTCCACTTTCACGGCCGTGGGGGTGGTCAGGAGAACCTGAAACGGTCCCTCCCATCATGGCTCCAGCCCTTTCCGAACCCAGTTCCGGATCATAACGTACTCGCCGCGGTTAATAGTGACAGTACTGGCAAGGGGGGGTACTTCCCCACGGGCCGCTCAGACCCACGAGTGGAGACCTTTTAAAACCTTTGTCAGAGTTTTAACGTAATTGGCCATTTCCGTGGTCATGTGGTGAAAGTTTACATCTTTTGGCTTGTCTTGACCCCAGGGAGTGTGAAAAGGCCTTCCGTACAATATCTCAGCAGGGCTTAATCGAGTTTTTCCAGCTGGTGTAGCGCGAATTTGAAAAGGGCAATGGGCAATAGCTTGAGCCAAGTAGCACCTGTCTCAGCCTGTAATTTGGCTAGTTTGGTTTTCAATGTCTGGTTGGCGCGCTCTACCATTCCTGCTGCTTGTGGCCTATATGCACAGTGCAACTGTTGTTTTATGCCCAGCTGAGCACAAAATTCTTTGTTAATCTGTCCCACAAAATGGGGGCCATTGTCTGAACTTAGCCGATACGGGATCCCAAACCTGGGAACAATTTCCCGCATCAAGACCTTCACCACCGTGGTGGCTTTGTTGTCCACGGTGGGGTAGGCCTCTATCCATTTACTAAATACATCAACGATGACTAACACATGCTTATAACATTGACATCTTTCCAACTCAATGTAGTCCATCTGGAGGGTCTCAAAGGGACCTTCTGGTAGCGGGGTTTTACCCATTTCACAGGGTATTGCTTTTCCAGGGTTATACTGCTGGCATACCAGGCAACGGCTGCTAATATTTTGCGCTATACCTTGCAGTCTCGGATGCCACCATGTTTTGAGCAGCAAGTCACCTGTTGCACGTGCACCACAATGAGTTGCAAAATGAACACACTCAGTGACCCAGGCTGCTAATGCGTCGGGCATACAGGTTTGCCCTTCCGGGGTGACCCACAATTTGTTTACAGGATCATAACAACATCCCAATTCTTCCCACAATCGTTTTACACAAGCAGGAGCGTCCTCCTGTAATTGAATGACGTCAGTGATGGTCGGCATTGAATTTTCAGAGGGAGACTGACTTTTCCAGTTTTTAGTCTGACTCATCATTTTGGGCACCACCACGTCTTTTAGTCAAGAGGCCTCTTTGGCTTGGTGGTCCGCCTGCCGGTTGCCCACGTCCACCAAACCTTTACCAGTTGTGTGGGCTGCGCATTTTATCACGGCTATTTGTTTAGGGAGCATGAAGGCCTGCCATTGTTACGGGGGCCATGGGCGGGGACTGTGGAACGGGGACCGGTATTACGGCAACAGGAACAATCGAGACAGGGACCGGTCCCATTGCCACAGGGGCATAGTATGGTGGAGGCGATGGCTGAGGCAGGGGTGCAGTCGGCTGCCTCCTTCCCACTGGCCAATTTTCTAAATCGCTCTCGTCGTCTCCCTCGGTTAAGGCAAGGCCGGCCATTTGTCCGCACGGATTGGGTTGTGGTGGTTTAGACCTAGGAGATCGGGCCCGTTTCTTGTGGGCACACTCCTTCTTTAAGACCTCAGCGGTCTTAACAATCCCACCCTCCATCAACTCTATTCCCAATTTTAGAGCATTCGCTTGCCAGCAGAGACGCGTCTTTTAATTTTTGGCAGTACTCTCGCCATAGGACAATCAATTTTTTTTGCCTTGGAACTACGGTTATGCTGCCAAATAAGTTGTTGTGCCTCGAGAACAGTGGGTAAATCCTTTGGTCCTCCTAGGGGCCATTGTCCTTTTCCTAAGATCTTATGTAATTCTCCGGAGAGCTGTCGTAATTGTTTGGAATGTTCCGGATACTGCTCGCAAAGAACCTGAAGCGCGCTTCCACTATCAGAGGTACTATCCAGGGTATTACCCATTGTCTCCTATCCTTGTGGTTACCTACTTAATTTTGATAGCGATCCTAAATCACTTATTCAATCAAGAATTTAAACAGGGTTATCCTGCCCCGTTACCCAATCAGGAGGCTTAGTCAAATTGTTTGAGTGTTCCGACAGGGCACGCAACGGTCAAACCCTGTTTATTGTGAAGCTTAAGGCGTCATCCGCACCTGGTGAGAAGTACTATAACTTAGACGGAGTTATCCATTCTCCGCTGTAGCCAATAGTCAACCCGGAGTGTCGAACAAGTCAAGACACGGGTTGACAATCATTTGTTTTAATGCCAACCTTTTATCGCGAAGGTATCAAGCAACCAGAAGGATCATCATTCCCTACGTATCTCTTTTGGGCCGAGGGTCTCCTACCCTCGCGCACAGGTTTCCAACCCAGAATTCGAAGAGGACTCTAACCTCTTACGGGACTCCAAGCCTTCCTGTAACAGGTTCGCCGGACTAACCTGGATCTCCTAAGAGTCTCTTCAGAAACAGACAGCAGGACCTGGTTGCGCTCGGTACAGCGGAGGGGGAAACCAAAGTGGTAATAAGGGTACTCACATTTGGGGGCCCAATTCCTCCTCGGCGTCCAGGCATGATCAGTCAGTTACGCCGTCTGTCTCCGGCGAGGCTTCTTGAGATCCCACCGCTGCCACCAAATGAGGATTCGCTATTGTCAGTCCGGATGAAATGATCAATCGAACACCAAGTCACTTCAACGTATACCTTATTTCACTGCCGGGACCAAGATGCTATATCAGTAACAGCTACAGCACTCAGTCAGTCTTCAAACATTATACAGCAGGTTATATACAGCATCAGGGACAGCCCCTTTGGTTCCCAAAATTGGGAGGCCTCACTTGTGACATTCTGTTGCTCTCAGCTAAATTATAATTATCTTTAGAATGAGGAACCCATTCCCAACTGCATCCTGTTATTGCAAACTGTCTAGTGCAAAAGCAGAAGTGATTCATCTCGAAAGTCACGTACACAGTCACAAAGCTCCAGTTTACACCAAGCTCTATTTGACATTCCATTTCCCATCAAGCTCTATTCCTCTTGAGCCAAACTCTCACAATTACACAGAGTACACAGAGAAGACCAGCAAATATTCACACAATTGGTTCAAATTCTAATCGCTGCAGCTTCCAAGAGATTAACAATAACAGGATTTTTAAAAAGTACTACCAAAAGCAGAGGATCTCAGGATAACAGGGACCAAGATACAGCCCTGAGCACACGGACCCCTGACGTACGCCCCTCACAACAAGCTCATTTGAAACCTCACTCAGCCTCTCAGGACACCCCGGCCAAGAAGGAACCTCCCAAGCAAAAGAGGGCAACAGGAAAGTGACCACAGTACAAGACCTGGCCCGGCCCTGTACACCCTCGTACACAGGAGTCAGGAAAGCAAGGATAGCCACACTGTGCAGGACTCACCCAACCTCACTCCTCTCTCACCACACCCGAGGGCAGCGCACACAAGAAGATTCACCGTCCTCCACCAAGGAGATTCCACCCACAAGGAGAGGAAAATTCGTCAAGACACCCAACAACTCGGCACCTCGGGAGGGGTGCGATCCTCAATCCCCGCTCACGGCAAAGGAAACCCCCGAGATACAATATACCAAATCGGGGCCTACATCAGCACGCTACCTCCTCAAGGAAAAGTAACTCCAAAAGAGAGGAACACCAGGATTGGCCAAAGGATGCCAGACAAGAACCAGCACCATATGTGATAAGTAGATTGTCATCTATATTATCTGTACGTAAATAATAATATATGTATAACTGTTGTAGTTCCAACATCCGACCATCAGGTGGTGTGAGTATGCAGACACATGACCCGGACACACCATATGTTCCAGGAGGTGTTGGTAAGGAGTTTGCAGCAGTCACATATTAGAGTAGCTCTGTAGTATCTTAGTGTAAGTTAGTGTTAGACCATTATTTCCAACTGTATTAATCTTAGACATTTTAGTAATTAGTTAGTGTAGTGTTAGTAATAAATAACTATGTTTATGAAACAAAGTCTAATGTTCTTTATTCACACGACAATATAAAGATTCAACATCTGCCCAATCAAAGAACATTGCACCGTGCACCGTCACAAAAAGGATACTCGGGGCAGAGCTGCGTAGCCTCATTGGCGTCAAAACACTGTCTCCCCACGGGAGACCCTGCTTCAACAAGGAGGGCATTCAGGAAGTCACTATATAATCCCACTTGGAGCAGGGTGCCTATCCCCCCCCTCAGCCTCACCCTCAGACCCAATGAGGGCTCACACATCAATGATCCACAACTCAAACCCTCCAACCCACAGGTTACTACCTCCCAGTGGAACCTATACCGAGAGGATTGATTGATGATTTGATTGATTTGTTTTATTGTTACGTGCACCGAGGTACAGTGAAAAGTATTGTTCTGCGTACAGTCCATACAAATCGTTCCATACATGAAAAAAACATAGGACATAGATAAATACACAATGTAAATACATAGACACAGACATCGGGTGAAGCATACGGAGCGCAGTACTACTCAGTGGAGAAGGTGTGTGAAGAGATCAGTTCAGTCCATAAGAGAGTTATTCAGGAGTCTGGTGACAGTGGGGAAGAAGCTGTTTTTTATCTGTCAGTGCGTGTTCTCAGACTTTTGTATCTCACTGCCCGATAGAAGAGGTTGGAAGAGAGAATAACCCGGGTGGGAGAGGTCTTTGATTATGCTGCCCGCTTTCCCAAGGCAGCGGGAGGTGTAGACAGAGTCAATGGATGGGAGGCGGGTTCGCGTGATGGACTGGGCTGTGTTCACGACTCTCTGTAGTTTCTAATGGTCTTGCCCCGAGCAGTTGCCATACCAGGCTGTGGAGGACCAGAGGAGGAGCAGACCAGGGGCCTCCATAGGGGACAACACAGGGAGGGAAACTCACTCCACCACCCATCAGAACCTCCGCCCGACCCAATAAACACAGTTACTCCTGCCCTAGTCGATCAAGTGACCACTGCCACTCCCAGGCAGCCAAGAGAATATTGAAGAAGACAAGTGGAACAAGGATTAACTGACCACACCCAGTTCCTCGTGCTCACTAGTCCCCTTGGTGTTCTCGTGTTTTTGGGACGATTTCTGTATCTTCCTCCGTGAAGACAGACACACATTGTTTAGTTTCTCTGTCATTTCCTTATTCCCCATTATAAACTCTCCTGTCTCTGTCTGGAATGGACCCACATTGGTCTTTGCTAATCTTTTCCTTTTCACATTCCTATTGGAGCGTTTCCAGTCGTTTTTTATGTTTCTCGCCAGTTTGATCCCATATTCTCTTTATCAGTTTCTTGGTCCTCATTTGCTGAATTTAAAATCAATTCCCAATCCACAGGCGTATGGCTATTTTGGCCTCTTTTAAGCCTCTTCGTTTGATCTAATGGAATCCTTAAATTTTCTCGTTAGCCACAGTTGCATCACTTTTCCTGTGGCTGTTTGTTCCTTAAAGGAGAGTACATTTGAAGCCAACATGTAATAATACCTTAAAAGTTAGTGGATTGCCTGTCTATTGTCATACCTATTGTTGAAATGTCCCAATCTACCAGAGACAACTTGTCTTTCAAACCTCGCCAGTTTCCTTTGTGAAAAACACGTGGATAATTAAACAAAGGAACCATGTAACCACCATAGCCCATCTTCATGGCAACGTGGCATGCTTTCAGAGGTTCCAAACAGAAATGGGAACTAAATATCTTCCAACCACTGATGCTGTATTTACTTGCTGTAAATATGGCAGCTAATAAGGTTGCCCTTCTTAATCTCGATATGAATAGGAAATGCTTTCAGAGTCGCCAGGCATCAAATGATACCGCCACAAGGTTCAACCGGATATCGATCAAAGCCCCAAACAACCAGTTAGTTAGTTCAAGAACAATAATACTTTATTTATACACAAGATTAACTTACACATGCAACATAAAAACTAAGAGCTAAATTACACCTATCACTATGACAACCTGTACTTAACTTCTGGCACCCGGCTTAGGTCAGAGGAACAGTGGCCTTTGTTCGAATCTGGATCTGCTGGGTCTGGAAAAGGAACTGTGGTTCAGCTAGGCTCATTCATCTGGTAGCGAGTGTTGAACTTGACCGTGCTTCTGGTCGTGGTGCTGCAGATGGAGTCAGACATTGCCAAAGCGTCAGGTCCAAAAGAGACCGAACACATGGCAGTGTCTCTCTTTATCCTTGGGAGGTTTCACGCTCTTTTGGGTGGTCCTTAGGTTTAGACTCAATAATCCGGCAGTCCTCGATCACTGCTTTCGATCTGAGCCAATAAAGGGGCGGGTGCTTTGATGGCTGGGCGGGTCCTGAGCGGTCATTGACCTTGGCTGTTTATGCTTCCTGAGTAAAGGGAGTGGCACCGATGTGTCTGGAATTGTATCGGATACCCGAGTACCAGTTCCTTTGTCTTAGGGAAATGAGTCATTAGCATGCAAATCGGCTGGGGGTTTCGATCCTGTCTGGTTCTGCTTACAAATATATATTTAGGCTCTGAGCCTGCCTGAATCTTACATTGGCCATATTTCCCTTGAGGCTTTGCAAATGTCCATGTTTCTTTGTAAGTGGCCATCCCAGATGGCTACACCACCAAACACCCTTTCGCTCTGTGATCCTCGTGAAAGTTGAAGCCAGGAATTCACAACATGGCTCAATGATCATCAGTCCACTGAAGACAAATTTGTGAGACCAACCAGTCCAGCAGGAAGTAACCCTCCACCCATCCCTATTGATCAACTGACAGAATTAACAAAATGTAGTCCTGGATGCAATTGAGAGCAGAACAGCGGAATCCAACCCCTGTAATCATTTGTGAACTTGGTGTGTGAGCATGTGCGATGAAACACAAAACCTCTCCCACACTGAGAGCAGATGAACGGCCTCTCCCCAGTGAGAACTCGGCGGTGTTTCCATAGTTGGGATGGATCACTGAATATCTCACCTACTCAGAGCAGGTGAACGGCCTCTCCCCAGTGTGAACTCTCTGGTGTGTCCGCAGGCTGGATAACTGAGTGAATCCCTTCCCACACTGAGAGCAGATGAACGGCCTCTCCCCAGTGTGAACTTGCTGGTGGCTCCGCAGGTGGGATAACTGAGTGAATCCCTTCCCACACTGAGAGCAGGTGAACGGCCTCTCCCCAGTGTGAACTCGCTGGTGTGTCTGCAGGATGGATAACTGAGTGAATCCCTTCCCACACCGAGAGCAGATGAACGGCCTCTCCCCAGTGTGAACTTGCAGATGTTTCTGCAGGGCGGATGAATGTTTGAATCCATTCCCACACTGAGAGCAGGTGAATGACCTCTCCCCAGTGTGAACTCGCTGGTGGCTCCGCAAGTGGGATAACTGAGTGAATCCCTTCCCACACTGAGAGCAGGTGAACGGCCTCTCCCCAGTGTGAACTCGCTGGTGTCTCTGCAGGTCAGAGAATTGAGTGAATCCTTTTCCACACTGAGAGCAGGTGAATGGCCTTTCCCCAGTGTGACTGCGTCGATGAATTTCCAGCACAGACGGTGCTGTGAATCCCTTCCCACAGTCCTCACATGTCCATGGTTTCTCCATGTTTTGGGTCTCCTCGTGTCTGTCCAGTTCGGCCAATCAGTTGAGACTTCGTCCACACACAGAACACGTGTACAGTCTCTCCCCGCTGTGAATGGTGTGATGTTTTTTCAGGCTGTGTAACTGGTTAAAGCTCTTTCCACAGTCAGTGCTCTGGAACACTCTCACTCGGGTGTGTGTGTCTCGGTGCTTTTCCAGTCTCAATGATAAGAACATAAGAACTAGGAGCAGTAGTCGGCCATCTGGCCCCTGGAGCCTGCTCCACCATTCAATGAGATCATGGCTGATCTTTGGTGGACTCAGCTCCACTTTCCTGCCCGAACAGCATAACCCTTAATCCCTTTATTCTTCAAAAAACTATCTATCTTTATCTTAAAAAAATGTTTCAATGATGTTTAAAATCTTTTGCAGTTGACAGATGAGGCAAACATTTTTCCTTTAGATTCGAAGGCCAATGATATTCAGGTCCCAAGGAATTGAGGGACTGTCAGATCCAGACGACATGTATTAGGTTTCTGTCTGTAATTTGTCCTCTTCGAATCTCCTGTTAAAACAATTTACAAAAGGCATTACTAAGTACAGGATAGAAATTCAGAACAAACAATTCTAGTTTCTCTGGAACTTTCTTTTCTCTTGCATTCTGCAACATCTGTAAATCTCCATCCCACACACTCTCCCTCCATTCACTGTATCTAATATTCAACCTCCCAATTCTCCTGAAGGTGCTGATTCAGGCTGATTGACAGATCCCTGCTCACTGCTTCCTGTCCTGGACACAGGGACCATAACAAATTGGAGCTGCAGTTGGCCATTCGAACCTGCTCAACCATTCAATGAGAGCATTGGCCGATCTACCTCAGCACCATTTTCCAACACTATCCCCCATATCCCTCGATAACTTCACTCCCTTGAAACGTTAGCAATCTCGGTCTTGAAAATACTTGACGACTGAGGTTCCACAGTCCTCTGGGGTGGAGAATTCCAAATGCTGACGGGGGAGAGGGGAAGCTGTGTTTGGTGGTGGAATCACGCTGGAGTTGGCAGAACTGGCGGAGGATGATTTCTTCAATGCGGAGGCTGGCGGGGTGAAAAGTGAGGTGGTGCTAATTTTGCCTTAGTTCAATTGCTCTGTTTTATTACCTTTGCTCTTGAGTCGCCAGGTATCTTTCTGATACCGCCACGTGGTTCAAGTCCGAGTAATGATCAATAATCCAATACACCGATTAGTAAGATTTATATCAAAGCACAGTCATTATACACAGTAATCGCTACTCATGCACAAATTCTATGTTTAAGCTACTTCTACAACTAACAGGCCTATACTTAACTTGGAACTGGCCCACCAGGTCAGGGAAACAAATGGCCTTTCGTTCGGGTTCTGAGCCTGCGGGATTCGAAGTTGATACAGATTGGTAGCTAGGAGCGCCTATCTCGTAGCGAGCGTTGAAGTAAGACTTACAGTTTCGACCAGCTGCTGAAGAGTGAAGAGCTGGAGAAGTGGTGGAGAAGAGAGAGACTTGAACTTGGGGCTCAATTCTTATAGGCCTCGGGGGCTTCCCGCCTTTCGGGGCGGACCCTGTACCTGGTCCCAAGTGATTAGACTTTGTCCCAATCGCTTTGTTTGATTTTCTCCAATGCTGGAGCGGTTCCCTGATCGATGGGCGGTCTTCAGGTGGTCATTCACCTCCTTTTGTGTAGGCTTCTGCTGGCGCCGAAGAGTCTGGTTTTGCTTTGCGTGTCTAAATGTTGGTTATTGTTCCCGGGGATTGCTCATTAGTATGCAGATGGCTGTTGTTTTGTTATGCTGATGGTTGCTGGTATCGATCTTGTCTGGCCTTTCCAGAGGTAAATACACAGCCAACCTGCAGCTGCTCATTTTTGTCTTGTTGGCTGACTTTCCCATTAGCCTTTGCCGTTCGCTATTTTGAATCGGGAGTCGGCCATTTAAAGTGCCTACATTCCCTCGTGATCCTAACGCGAAGCGTGAAGGATCACATAACTATGTTGCTTTCCATTCCCTGACCTGGGGGGGGGGGGGGGGGGGGGGGCACTTCCTTCATGGCCTCTGCATTGACCATAGCTATGCAAAAAACTTTTATCTGACAATTCTAAGGGCGCTATGTCAAACAGGGACATGTATTACAAAACAATAAACTGGGAACCTCTAACTGTTCTTAATACACTACACTCACTTAAACATTTCATTATCCTAACTTCCTCAACCATACAACAAAATCATAGCAGTTTATACACAGTTTTCCTGGCTTGGCAGTCAAGCTCAGGATCGTACAATTTGCTCATGAACAGTTCTTTACATTTCTTTATTTACAATAAAACACAAGTGAATGCTCTTTATTATAGATCGCGGGGGTCGGGGTTCTGGTCGTATCCTAAAATAGGGGATCTGATCCTATATACCGGGGTTCGAGCGCGGTAGGCTCTCCTTCTCCATTTTCTTAGACGCATAGTCTGCACGAGGCAGCAGAGTATCGCTAATACCAGTAAGGTTTCTAGTACATAGGACAGGGAGTACCAGGTTATAAACCTGGCACACCAAGATGATGTGGTGTCGCTGGTGACTGGGCTCTGGGTACTGCGGGGAAGCGAAACATTAATGGCGGGGGGGGCTTGAAGTCATGGGGTTCGCATTCACGTGCAACCAAATGTCCATAAAGATGATGATCCATGTGAAGGAAGTCCCCATGGCTCTTCTCTTTCCTTTTCTTTTCTTCTCCGGTTCTGGAGCTTTTGGGGTTCTGTGGAAACAAGCATAGTGTCTGTAACTATCTTGGTTCAACATCTCGTACGATAGTCTGTCTGTCCTTTAGTGCCAATTACTCCCTTTATAATTGGTCACTATGTGTGACTCTCTCATTTTTTTTCTCCCCCCAAAAATCGAATTTTAGGACAGGACACACTTCCAAATAATGAACCAGTGCGAGCCGTCTCACAGACTGTGCAATTTACCATCCAAATGTTTCAGGATGTAAATAGCATGTGGTTGGCAACCTAAGGGTTACCGGAAACAAACCAAAACTTTTTGAATTGAAAGTGCCAAAATGAGGTGCGTATGGGCCGCGACGGGTACGATTTGGATGGAGTCCCCGGGTAGGATGGCTACCAATGCCGTATCTCTCCTACCTGAGCGTAGTTGACCAGCGGGGGGTTTCCAGGCAGGGCGGGTCTCAAGCCGTTTCTCCACTGCCTGAGCAACCGACAAGAACGGGCAAAAATGTAGTCATCGTGGTGGGGCTGCCGTAGTGGTTCTATCCTTCGAACCAGAAGGGCAGTTATGAACGGGCGTATTGTACCTTGACAAGTCTCAGCAGACAAGCTAGTTCCGCTGAACTAGTGTCTGGCAATAGTGAGTCTCTGTGGGGAAGTCCTCAGAGGTTTCGGCTGAAAAGGCGTAGGACCGAGAATTTTTTTTTCCTGTCTGACAAACAACATGTAACAAACTTACAAACAACATAAAACATGTGGCAGGTTCCATCAGAAAGGACACCACTTCTCCCAAGTGGTTCCTTTTAAACATCATCTGGACACCTCAGTTCTCAGCTGCGAACAGGGTCGCAAAGGGGTTCTCGGTTTGGGAGTCAGACCCAAGGTCGTCCTCTTCTCCCGGGTGCCAAACTCTGGAGTGGATTAGGGCTGAAAGGGCTGCATGGTGTGAGGTGGGGTCGCTCTCGTCGTTGCGGACGAGTCGGAACGAGTTATCTCGGTGCCAATAGTTGGTGTCTAGTTGTGTGGGGACAGAATCGGGGTCGTCAGTGTGGTTCAGTGGTCGGTGGTGGGGTTTGTTTAGGAAAGTGATCATGAAGGGATCACTCAGATCGTAGTCGGAATCGCTGGGTGTGGGTCCTGTTGCATGGGGATAGTAGGGAGGCGTGCTGTGGCTATCGTCCGAGTCACATTCGCTGTCTCTGCTGCAGCAGTCGGTGGGCGTTCCGGGGCGGAGTGTATATTTCGGGGGTGGAGTCAACGTTGAGTCCGTGGCCGGGCTGGACGTGTTGGGGGATGGTAGGGTTATGTTGGCTGTGGGCGGGGTGTGGTGTGCTGCGTCGAGCATGACGTGGTGTGCGTGGTTCGACTGTGTTCCATATGCCTTCAGCTGGTTTATATGGAACCGCGCAGTCTTACCGTTGGGTACTTTATTTTATACACGGAGGGGCTCACTTTGTCCGCAATGGAATACGGACCCGAGTATTTTGGTGACAGGAATGTGCTGGGGTTATATACAGAGAGCATAACTTGCTGTCCTATACTGTACTCAGTCGCATGCACTGTCTTGTCGAAACAAGCCTTGCTCTGTTTCTTTCTGGTGCCCAATTTTACTGTGGCTGCTAGCTGAGCCGTTTTAACATTTTCAACTAATTGCTGTACTGCTTTCTTGTGTGTGAGGGCCGTCACTTCGGGGCTGGTCCAGTCTAAACCTAATAAATATTCTGTGCCTTTCATGGGGCATCCGGTCATGAGGGTGTGTAGGGTGTAACCTGTGGAAGTAGAAATTGTATTATGCAAAAACATCAGCGCAAAAGGGAGGACTGAGTCCCAAGTGGTGTTGTTCTGCTGGACCATTTTTTTGAGGGTGGATTTTAGGGTCCGATTCATGCACTCCACGATACCACTCGACTGTGGGTGGTATGCTATGTGGAATTTTTGGGTGATGCCAAATATCGTGAGGACGTTCTGCATGACACGTCCCGTAAAATGGGAGCCTTGGTCGGATTCAATGCTGCGGGGGAGTCCCCATCTTGTAAAGATGTAGTGGGTCAAAATCTTAGCTGTGGTTTTTGCAGTGTTTGTGTGGGCTGGGAATGGTTCCACCCATTTCGTAAATCTGTCTATGACCACATGTACATATTTATAGCCATTCCTGCAAGGGGGCAATGGTCCTATAAAATCAATCTGGAGGTTAGTCCAGGGGCCATTAACGGGTCGGGTGTGGCTGAGTTGAGCCTTTTTGGCACATCTGTCCGGATTACTCTGGGCGCAGATAAGACAATTCTCGATGTAGTGATTTACATCATCCTTTAAATTCGGCCACCAACAAAGCTGCTTGAGATGGGCTGTAGTGGGATCGATTCCCTGATGTCCATGACCGTCATGGAACAAACAAATCAGTTGATTCCTGACCTGTTCAGGAACCACATAAAGGGTGTCTTTTAACACCACACCGTCATGTGTGGTCAGTGCATTTTTGAACCTCTCATAGGGAGCTGGATATTTTCCTTTTACAATCGCCCTGAGATTGCTGTCCTGCTTCTGGGCCTCCACTAGATCCTCGATCTTTATCTGTGAGACCTGAACTGCACTCACTGGTGCGCTTTCTCACTGGCCAAATCGGGGCATTATTAGTGGAGGCTACTGATCTAAGTACGCCCTGCTCTAAAAAGCTTTCTATTACCTTGGAGATTTCTCCCTCTGCCTCTTGGGGAAATCCGTATTGTTTTGGGGGTCTAGGGTCAGGTCCTGGTATTTGTACGGAGCCAGTCATCCGTCCACAGTCGTGCTTGTGGGTCGCGAATGCTGCCCTGTTCTTTTGCAGAACTGCCCTAACCTGCTTGTCTGTACCAAGCGTGGTCAGGTTGAACCAAAATTCACCTACTGCGCTAATTTTGTTCGCGTACTCTCCTATGTTGAGTGTTGCGGGGGCTCTTGCAGATTTTGCCATCTTCCAGACACACTGGTTGACTGGATCAAATGAAAGATTATGGGAATTCATGAAATCGATTCCCAGAATGTGTTCTGCTGTGTGGGGCAGGTCAACTAAAACCACGGGGTGCTTGGTGGTGATGTTGCCGATTTGAATGGGTACAGGGGCTGTGATGTGTCCCTGCTGTGAGTGGCCTGTAAAGCCGCTGAGGGTGATAATGGCTGTCGTGGGCCACGTGTCTTTTGAAACATGGTGGAGGAATTTATTGTGGTGCGGGACCCTCCTGTGTCCCAGAGAAACTCGATGGGCTGTCCCCGAATTTTCGCTGAAACTACCAGTCATCCTGACCTATCCCAAGGGTGTCGCAGACCCAACTGGGGGAGCCCGAACGCCGTCAGTCCGTTCCGGTCAGGACTGTCGGATCTGAACGGGCGCTAACGCTATGAATGGACTCTGTCTTTTTCTTACTCAGAGTGCCCGTCTGCTGGGCTCTCTGTGGCTTTTTAGGGGCATTGCACTCTCTTGCGAAGTGTCCCAACTGTTCACAGTTGTAACACTCCTGTGACTTGGGTGGGGGGCTGTTCTTTCCCTCATTCACCCATGCGGGGTTCTGGTGGGTGTTTACTGCCTGCATATCTGTGCCGGCCTGCTTTTCCACGCTATTCTTAACTGCGGGTTTACTTTGAACAGATTGCTCCCAAGCGCGGGACAATCTCTTCACTACCCACTTCTCGTTATGGGCCTCCTCTGAGGGATCATAACTCGTGCAAGCTTTCTGTCCTGTTTCTGTGGCATGGGAGATAAGGGCGCGGGTCCATTTGGCCATGTTGTCTGGGGACAAATGGGCGCGGTCTAAGTCTCCAAAGACTGCTGCAAAAGTGAATCCACAGGCGTCCAGCGAACGCTGTGGGGTGCTCGGATTTCTTTTGCCTACATTTGTTGAGGCCGTCTACGGGGTCACCCCGGTTATACCCGATCGCATCCAGGATTGCGGTATGCATTTCTGCAAGGGTGCCTCCGCCTACATTCTGAGGGTCGGGAAAGGCTGCTGCTACTGAAGGGTCTAAACTTAAAACTGTGAGCTTGACATGCTCTCGCTCATCCAGGCCGTACATGGTCGCCTGATGCTTAACTGTGGCAAAGAAATGGTGGCGGTCTGAGGTGGGGAGGAACGGTTTGATCTTATTGCATGCGTCCCGTAATTGGGTCACTGTTAAGGGGGTGGAGTATAGAAATTCCACATCATCCGATGTGGCTGTGCGGTGGGTGGTGACTGGGTTCATTGGAGCCTGAACTATCTGCTCTGTGGGGGGTTGAGGCGCTTTCCTCTTTTGTGGCTTTCCATGCGCACATGTACCCTGAACATATCTCTGTGCTGTTTCATTCAATTCTTCCCAATCAGGGCCGTCTTCCTGATCTAATTTCGCTCCAAAGGTTTCCTGGAAGTCATTCTGAACTGAAAGCAGCGATTGCAGCTCTGCAATCTGCTTCCGGCACTTTGCGTGATCAAGCGTGCTTTGTCTTTGTTCTGTGGTGGCAGCATGGAGTGCTCTTAATGCTGCCTTTAGATCGCTGCAATGTCTCTGCGACGCTTCTGCCTGCTTTTCTGTTTCTTCACGTACCAGGACTGCACGTTGCGTGTCCTGATAGGCGTTTTGATATTGAGACTGGAAGCTGCTTAAGTGCGCCAGACAAGACTGGTGTGCCCGATTGGCATCCTCCACCTCTCCATCTTTTGCTGCCAACTTCCTTCTCAATTCTAAATTCTCCTTTTCTACTTTGCTTACATCGACCTTACTCATTCGATGTATGCCCTCAACTTATTTCCGGAGCGTCCTAACAACCTCCTCTGTGCCTCGCAATTGTGCCAAGCAGGACACAATTGCCATCGGCTTGCGAGCTTTCCCTAAGCTCCTTTTGTGGATCTCACTCAGGTTCTTCCACCAAGAATGTCCTATACTCCCGGGACCTGATTCCTCGTTGTCACAGAATTCATTCCAAAGGGGCCATCCTTTCCCTTTGAGATTTTCCTGATCTCTTCCTCCCAAATGGGACATTGTCCCACTCTACTGCTGCTGGTCGCTGCGACCGCAAATTCCTCTGGGTTCATGAGGCGTTGCATTGCCTGCATTGCCATCTTTCCTATCCAAATGCTGCTCTTCAAATTTGGGACAGGGGTATTAATCCGAATGCTGCTCTTCAAATTTGGGACAGGGGTATTAAGGCGGTACTGTAAATACGGGTACGGCTTTCGCTACTTTCCGATATACAAACTTCCGACAGTTTTGTTTCAACAAAAAATCTATCAGTTTTACCTTATCGCCCTGTTAGTTACGCATGCATACACACACTTCCGAATTATGAGTATTGATCAGAACTGCTTGAACACTTGTGGTTTTCTGTTTCCAATTGGATCTCTAATTCAAATTCTTGGGTTCTCTCGGAGTGGTTTTCCACTTCTAGATCGGGTCCCATCAGGAAGTCGCCAAATAATGTTGCTAATTTTGCCTTAGTTCAATTGCTCTGTTTTATTACCTTTGCTCCTGAGTCGCCAGGTATCTTTATGATACCGCCACGTGGTTCAAGTCCGAGTAATGATCAATAATCCAATACACCGATTAGTAAGATTTAAATCAAAGCACAGTCATTATACACAGTAATCACTACTCATGCATAAATTCTATGTTTAAGCTACTTCTAAAACTAACAGGCCAATACTTAACTTGGAACTGGCCCACCAGGTCAGGGAAACAAATGGCCTTTCGTTCGGGTTCTGAGCCTGCGGGATTTGAAGTTGATACAGATTGGTAGCTAGGAGCGCCTATCTCGTAGCGAGCGTTGAATTAAGACTTACAGTTTCGACCAGCTGCTGAAGAGTGAAGAGCTGGAGAAGCGGTGGAGAAGAGAGAGACTTGAACTTGGGGCTCAATTCTTATAGTCCTCAGGGGCTTCCTGCCTTTCGGGGTGGACCCTGTACCTGGTCCCAAGTGATTGGACTTTGTCCCAATCGCTTGGTTCGATTTTCTCCAATGCTGGAGCGGTTCCCTGATCGATGGGCGGTCTTCAGGTGGTCGTTCACCTCCTTTTGTGTAGGCTCCTGCTGGCGCCAAAGAGTCTGGTTTTGCTTTGTGTGTCTAAGTGTTGCTTATTGTTCCCGGGGATTGCTCATTAGTATGCAGGTGGCTGGTGTTTTGTTATGCTGATGGTTGCTGGTATCGATCTTGTCTGGCCTTTCCAGAGGTAAATACACAGCCAACCTGCAGCTGCTCGTTTGTGTCTTGTTGGCTGACATTCCCATCAGCCTCTGCCATTCGCCATTTTGATTTGGGAGTTGGCCATTATAAGTGGCTACAGAGGACAGTGGGAATTCTATCCTGGTTCTGGGAGAGAGGAGTGAGGGGGAGGGCAGAGGTGTGGGAGATGTGTCGGACACGGTTGAGAGCCCCGTCGACCACAGTGGGTGGGAAGCCACGGTTAAGGAAGAATGAAGACATGTCAGCAGCACCGTTTTGGAAAGTGGCATCATCGGAACAGATGTGACGGAGGTGAAGGAACTGAGAGAATGAGATGGAGTCCTTGCAGGATGTGGGGTGTGAAGTGCTGGAGTCGACGTAGCTGTGGGAGTCGGTAGGTTTGTAATGGATATTAGTGCACAGTCTATCTCAGAAATTGAAATAGAAAGGTCAAGGAAGGAAAGGGAAGTGTTGGAGACAGACCATGTGGAGGTGATAGAGGGGTGCAAACCGAAGCAAAATGAATATATTTTTCCAGGCTTTGCAGAACACCTCCGGTCCATCCGCAAGCAGTTCCCAGACCTTCCTGTCACTTGCCATTTCAACTCACCGCCCTGCTCTCAGTCCACATGTCCGTCCTTGGCCTGCTGCAATGTTCAGGTGAAGCCCGGCGCAAACTGGAGGAACAGCACCTCATCTTCCGATTAGGCATGTTACACCCTTCTGGACTTAACATTGAGTTCAACAACCTCAGACTCTCCACCACCTTTACCCCATTTTTATCTATCAATTTATTTTCATTTCTTCCATTGATCGTTTTTTCCCTCCCCATTATTCTCCTCCCTTCCCCCCATTCCAACTATTTCAAGTTGCCCTTTACACACTGCTCACCTTTATTCTGCCATTCACACAATCTAACCTTTTTATGTACCACTATCAGCCCTTCTTAGCCTTAATTACCACCATTTGCATTCCTTTTATCTTCTGTTCTCGACATCTTTGTCTGTATCTCCACCTATTGCTGGCCCTATTCCAGCCCCACCGCTCCATTCCACCCCTCCCCCACTACAGTACAAATCTGACCCCATTTCCAGTTCTCTCTAACTGTCACAAAGCGTCATCCAGACTCGAAACATTAGTTCCCTTTTCTCTCCACAGATGCTGTCAGACCTTCTGAGATTGTCCAGTATTTTCTGCTTTTGTTTAAGATTCCAGCATCCACAGTAATTTGTTTTCATAATAATATATCTAATCTGTACCATGTAAAAACACTAGACATATCTCTGTCCGACATTTATTTACTGTTCCTTTAAATTTTAGCCAACTCTAATAATAATAATAATAATAATCTTTATTGTCACAAGTAGGCTTACATTAACACTGCAAAGAAATTATTGTGAAAAGCCCTGAGTCGCCACATTCCGGCGCCTGTTATAGAATTTACAGTGCAGAAGGAGGCCATTCGGCCCATCGAGTCTGCACCGGCTCTTGGAAAGAGCACCCTACCCAAGGCCACACCTCCACCCTAGCCCCATAACCCAGTAACCCCACCCAACACTAAGGGCAATTTTGGACACTAAGGACAATTTAGCATTACCAATCCACCTAACTTGCACATCTTTGGACTGTGGGAGGAAACCGGAGCACCCGGAGAAAACCCATGCATACACGGGGAGAACGTGCAGACTCCGCACAGACAGTGACCCAAGCCGGGAATCGAACCTGGGACCCTGGAGCTGTGAAGCAATTGTGCCAACCACTATGCTACCATGTTGTTCGGGTACACAGAAGGAAAATTCAGAATGTCCAAATTACCAGACATACGTCTTTCGGGACTTGTGGGAGGAAACCGGAGCACCTGCAGGAAACCCGCATAGACACAGGGAGAACTCTGGGGAAACCAACCCTTTTAATTGTTAACATTAGGAAAGAAACCACCCTTTTAGCCAAACAAATAAATGTGTCAAGCTGAGGGAGCAAAGGATGTCAATGTCTTTGAGAGAGAGAGAGATCTGGGCCAACCTTTCCAGAGTCTGCACCCTCCCTGGATTCACTTCCTTTCCCTTCAGTTGCTGCAAGTGACCAATTGAAGGTCAGAATGAGAAAAGAAATGGAAAGGGGGAGAAAACAAAGTGTTTTACTCACAGATGTTGGAGACAGGAAGAGGTTTCAGTCTGTGTCATGGTCAATCTTCATTAACACAACATTTGCCTTCTGATTGACTGGAGGACCAGAGTCCTTCCGGTCCTCCCACTTTCCCATTGGTCAACACCTCAGCAGGAAGGTCAGGGGCGGGCTTTCTTCCACACATGTGCAGCTTTCCCTCACCCTTGGACATGCGCAGTACCTGATCACCTGCCCATGCGGCGGATAGAGCGGTTTCCCCAGCGCGGGGGATTGTGGGAGCTACGGCCTACACTGTCCAAACTCGTGGGACTGGGATGAAAAGTGGAGGAGGGGCAGTGACCTCACTCTGACACAAAGTACATGTTGGTAGTCATGGGAATTGATTGTGATGTTCGCCCTTAGCACCTGGGGTGGGCAATAGGTGAGAGTGAAACTGAACCCGAGAGTCAGCATCTTCACGGGAGGAGACTTGGGGAAAAGCAGGAGGACAGAAGGATAAATTAGTGTTTATATCAATAGTGAGGAGAGCATGGGTGGGGGTCAGACATTTATAGTTTGAGAGGAAGAAGGATTTTCTGTGACAACTAGAATTGTCAGTTGTGTACTACTGGGCCGCCAATGCGACAATGGTGCGCAAGTGGGTGATGGAGGGGAGGGGGCTGCATGGAAGAGGCTGGAGACGGCGTCCTGTGTGGGTACGAGTCTAGGGGCGCTGGCAATGGCGCCACTGCCGCTCCCTCCAAGGAGGTATACCACGAGCCCGGTGGTGGTGGCGGCCCTCAAAATTTGGGGGCAGTGGAGGCGGCATGGGGGGAAGTTAGGGCCTCGGCGTGGACCCCATTACGGGGGAACCACCGGTTCGCCCCAGGAAGAACAGGTGGAGGGTTTTCGGGGTTGCACAGGGCAGGCATACGAAAATTGGGGGACCTGTTTGTGGACGGGAAGTTCGCGAGCTTGGGTGAGCTGGAGGAGAAGTACGGGCTTCCCCCGGGGAACACGTTCAGGTATGGGTGTTTGCCAGATGGCAGGTGGGGGAATTCCCACGGCTACTGCCACACACAGTACAGGACATGGTGCTCTTGAGGGGGGGGGCTGGGAGTGGGGAAGATCTCGGAAACCGACCAGGTGATGCAGGAGGAGGAGGAGGCCTCGGTGGTGGAGTTGAAAGCTAAGTGGGAGGAGGAGTTGGGAAAGGAGATCGAAGAGGGGACGTGGACAGATGCCCTGGGGGGGGGGGGGGTTAACTCTTCCTCTTCATGCGCGAGGCTCAGCCTCATACAGTTTAAGGTGCTGCACAGGGCACACATGACCAGGACAAGGATGAGCAGGTTCTTTGGGGGTGAGGACAGGTGTGTTAGGTGCTCAGGGAGCCCAGTAAATCACACCCATATGTTCTGGGCATGCCCAGCGCTGGAGGAATTTTGGAAGGGCGTAGCGAGGACGGTGTCGAGGGTGGTAGGATCCAGGGTCAAACCGGGCTGGGGGCTCGCAATATTTGGGGTAGCAGAGGAGCCGGGAGTGCAGGAGGCGAAAGAGGCCGGAATTCTGGCCTTTGCGTCCCTGGTAGCCCGGCGAAGGATTCTCCTTCAGTGGAAAGATGCGAGGCCCCCAAGCGTGGAATCCTGGATCAACGATATGGCAGGGTTCATTAAATTGGAGAGGGTGAAATTCGCCTTGAGAGGGTCGGCACAAGGGTTCTTTAGGCGGTGGCAACCGTTCTTAGACTTTCCGGCAGAACGATAGACATTGGTCAATGGCAGCAGCAGTTCGGGGGTGGGGGTTTACTTTGTTTTTGTTTATGTTATTTACACTGTAAGGGTCTGAGGGGGTGTATACACCTGTTGTGTTAAGTCGGGGTGTTAATGTTAATTTATTATTTATGTACAGGGGGAGGGGTTTGGGGGGTTGCTTTTTTAGATTGTGTTTTGTACTTAACCCTGTTGGGTTCTTTTTTCTTTCTCATTTTGTTATTGATATTTTATGAAAACCTTTAATAAAAATTATTTTTTTTTTAAAAAATTGTCAGTTGTGAATTTCTATTCCGTAATCACAGCGATGACTTTTAAAAAAAACATTTTTTAATATAGATTTAGAGTACCCAATTATTTTTTTCCAATTAAGGGGCAATTTAGCATGGCCAATCGACCTAACCTACACATCTTTTTGGGTTGTGGGGGTGAGACCCACGCAGACACGACGAGAATGTGCAAACTCCACACAGACAGTGACCCAGGGCCGGGAGTGAACCCAGGTCCTCAGCACCGTGAGGCAGCAGTGCTGACCACTATGCCACCCTGATGATGTCAATCCTATCACACCCATTAAAGTCTCTATCAGGTCAGTCTTCAACCTTCTCTTCCCCAGGGAAAATATCCCCAACCTGTTCAATATCTCCTGAAACGTAAACACTCTCAGTTCTGATATCATCCTTGTTAATCTTTCTTGCACATCCTGGAGACCCTATCTCTGTTTTAAAGGGTATATAATGAATATTTAGATTTGGTTTAATTTGGTTGAAGGTGCCTTATTTACTCAGTTCCAAATTAAACCTCTAAAATGCTACAATTCGAAGGAGGCTTAAGGACTCTGAAATGTCAATGTTTATTTTTTAAAAGCAGTGTACTGATGAAGTACACGAGTGACGTTCACCACCTCAATTGGGTGACCTGTCCTGGTAGAAGTGTGAATCTTCCTCAGGTTCCTGAACCAACAGTGATTTCCTAAATTCCTGCCCAGGAACACTCCAGTGTCTCCACGACTAGAGTCCAACTTACAAAACCCAAGATCACTCCCAAATCCCACTTTTACCTCTTGAATTAACATTACCTCATCTTGAATCAGACCTGTTGTAATCAGACAATTGGTCATTGTTGTCACTGGGTTAATTTTATTGGATTTAACCATTGATGTAAATTGTTCCGTGGAGCAGAATAATGGGACTGTTCAGGATCTTTCTATTATCTGAGTTTAGACAAGATCATGAACAGTTTACATCGAGTAATTAAAGAGAAACTGTTTCCATTGACAAAAGGATTGTTAACCAGACGACAAGATTTAAGGTTATTCACATAAAAGCCAGAGGGGAAATGAAGACGATGAATCTTGATCCGGAATGCACTGCCTGACAGGCTGGTGGAAGCAGATTCAACACAGGGAGTTGATAAATTTTAGAAAGGGACTAGTACAAAGAACAAAGAAATGTACAGCACAGGAACAGGCCCTTCGGCCCTCCAAGCCCTTGCCGACCATGCTGCCCGACTAAACTACAATCTTCTACACTTCCTGGGTCCGTATCCCTCTATTCCCATCCTATTCATGTATTTGTCAAGATGCCCCTTAAATGTCACTATCGTCCCTGCTTCCACCAACTCCTCCGGTAGCGAGTTCCAGGCACCCACTACCCTCTGCGTAAAAAACTTGCCTCGTACATCTAATCTAAACCTTGCCCCTCTCACCTTAAACCTATGCCCCCGAGTAATTGACCCCTCTACCCTGGGGAAAAGCCTCTGACTATCCACTCTGTCTATGCCCCTCATAATTTTGTATACCTCTATCAGGTCTCCCCTCAACCTCCTTCGGTTCCAGTGAGAACAAACCGAGTTTACTCAACCGCTCCTCATAGCTAATGCCCTCCATACCAGGCAACATTCTGGTAAATCTCTTCTGCACCCTCTCTAAAGCCTCCACATCCTTCTGGTAGTGTGGCGACCAGAATTGAACACTATACTCCAAGTGTGGCCGAACTAAGGTTCTATACAGCTGCAACATGACTTGCCAATTCTTATACTCAATGCCCCGGCCAATGAAGGCAAGCATGCCGTATGCCTTCTTGACTACCTTCTCCACCTGTGTTGCCCCTTTCAATGACCTGTGCACCTGTACTCCTAGATCTCTTTGACTTTCAATACTCTTGAGGGTTCTACCATTCACTGTATATTCCCTGCCTGCATTAGACCTTCCAAAATGCATTACCTCACATTTGTCCAGATTAAACTCCATCTGCCATCTCTCTGCCCAAGTCTCCAAACAATCTAAATCCTGCTGTATCCTCCGACAGTCCTCATCGCTATCCGCAATTCCACCAACCTTTGTGTCGTCTGCAAACTTGCTAATCAGACCAGTTACATTTTCCTCCAAATCATTTATATATACTACAAAGAGCAAAGGTCCCAGCACTGATCCCTGTGGAACACCACTGGTCACAGCCCTCCAATGAGAAAAGCATCCTTCCATTGCTACTCTCTGCCTTCTATGGCCTAGCCAGTTCTGTATCCACCTTGCCAGCTCACCCCTGATCCCATGTGACTTCACCTTTTGTACTAGTCTACCATGAGGGACCTTGTCAAAGGCCTTACTGAAGTCCAGATAGACAACATCCACTGCCCTACCTGCATCAATCATCTTAGTGACCTCCTCGAAAAACTCTATCAAGTTAGTGAGACACGACCTCCCCTTCACAAAACCGTGCTGCCTCTCACTAATACGTCCATTTGCTTCCAAATGGGAGTAGATCCTGTCTCGAAGAATTCTCTCCAGTAGTTTCCCTACCACTGAAGTAAGGATCACCGGCCTGTAGTTCCCGGGATTATCCTTGCTACCCTTCTTAAACAGAGGAACAACATTGGCTATTCTCCAGTCCTCCGGGACATCCCCTGAAGACAGCGAGGATCCAAAGATTTCTGTCAAGGCCTCAGCAATTTCCTCTCCAGCCTCCTTCAGTATTCTGGGGTAGATTCCATCAGGCCCTGGGGACTTATCTACCTTAATATTTTTTAAGACACCCAACACCTCGTCTTTTTGGATCTCAATGTGACCCAGGCTATCTACACACCCTTCTCCAGACTCAACATCTACCAATTTCTTCTCTCTGGTGAATACTGATGCAAAGTATTCATTTAGTACCTCGCCCATTTCCTCTGGCTCCACACACGGATTCCCTTGCCTATCCTTCAGTGGGCCAACCCTTTCCCTGGCTACCCTCTTGCTTTTTATGTACGTGTAAAAAGCCTTGGGATTTTCCTTAACCCTATTTGCCAATGACTTTTCGTGACCCCTTCTAGCCCTCCTGACTCCTTGCTTAAGTTAAGGAGTTTAGTTTTCAGGGTTCATGGGGAAAGGGAGGATAGTGGGACTAATTGAGTACTTCTTTCATAGAGCCAGCTCAGGCACGATGGGCCGAATGGCCTCCTGTGCAGTGAGATTCTGTGGTCAAAGATAAATAAATGTGTGTCTGCAATATGTACAGTGATGTCAATAACGCCTGGAATTCTGTTTTCCCAGTTTCAGAGTGGTCTCCCTTTTCTTCCAATTTGATTTTAGACAAGGAGAACAGAAGCAAATGGCTTTCAGTACATTGAGCAGCCCCGATGTCTATTCTCAGCCAGCGTCACACAGAGGGGCAAGGTGTGGATTCTCAGACCAGCGAGTCAAGGCAGCCTCTTTAAATGGGCAGTTCCCACAATGTATTCAGTGACCACACTGGGCACTCCTGCCCTCCCCATCAGCTGGCTCGTGCCAGGGACCCGGGATCGATTCCCAGCTTGAGTCAGTGTCTGTGTAGAGTCTGCATGAGGTTTCCTCCGGGTGCTCTAGTTTCCTCCCACAAGTCCTGAAAGACGTGCTTGTTAGGTGAATTCAACATTCTGAATTCTCCCTCACTGTACCCGAACAGATGCTGTAGTGTGGCAATTATGGGATTTTCACAGTAATTTTATTGCAGTGATCATGGAAGCCTGCTTGTGACACTAATAAAGATTTTTATTATTAGGTGGGATGAAGTATTGAATCTCTTCCCACAGTCAGAGCAGGCAAACGGCCTCTCATCAGTATGAACTCGCTGGTGTGTCCACAGGCTGGATGGAGCACTGAATCTTTTCCCACACAGAGCAGCAGAATGGTCACACCCTGAATGTGCCAATGAGTTTCCACTGTAGATGGACAACTAAACCTCGCTGGTGTCTCCACAGTGTGGATGACCTTCTAAACTTTGTGCAGTGAGAGCAGCTAAACGGTCTCTCCCCAGTGTGAACGCACTGGTGCATTTCCATCGTTTCTCCATGGTGCGGGTGTGTCCTGCTGTCTCTCAAGGTTATACAATCAGTTGAAGGCTCACACAGAATACCTGAACGGTCTCTGTCCACTGTGAATGATGCAATGCCTTTTCAGGCTCTTCCCACAGTCAGTGAACTGGAACACTCTCACTCGGGTGTGTGTCTCGGTGCTTTTCCAGTCACACTGATGTTTTAAACCTTTTGAAGCAGACGGAACAATCAAACATTTGTCCTCGTGGATTTAAAAGCCATTGATATTCAATGAATTGAGTAACACTGTCAGATTTTGATATGAAATTTTAAAAAAAAATTTAGAGTACCCAATTCATTTTTTCCCAATTAAGGGGCAATTTAGCATGGTCAATCCACCTACACTGCACATCTTTGGGTTGTGGGGGCGAAACCCACGCAAACACGGGGAGATTGTGCTAACTCCACACAGACAGTGACCCAGAGCCGGGATCGAACCTGGGACCTCGGCACTGTGAGGCAGCAATGCTAACCACTGTGCCACCGTGCTGCCCCCTGAAGTTTGTATTTTTAAAAAAATATTTTTATTCAAGTTTTCAAAATTTTGCCATTTGTACAATAAAAAAACAGACCCAAACCCCAACGCCTCTCACCCCAACCTCCAAACTGCCCTCCTGCTCTTTGACGGTCACCAGATCCCCAAAATATGACAAACAAAACCCATCTCTGGTGAACCCCTCATCTGCCCCTCTCAGAGCAAATTTCACCTTCTCTAAATACAAGAACTCCATTAGATCCCCCAGCCATGCCGAGGCCGGGGGGGGGGGGGGGGGGGAAGAAGAGGAAGCTGGTCTCCACCTCAACGGGTCCTGCCTGCAGGCAATCAACAAGGCGAAGGCTGAAACATCTGCCCAATCACCCTTCTGCAGCTCCAGCAGGTCTGACACCCGAATACGGCCTCCAGGGGACCCGGCTCCAAATGCACGTGCAGAACCTCAGACATGGTGCTGAAAATTGACCCCCAAAATTTCTCCAACCTTGGGCAGGACCAGAACATGTGGACTGGATTGGCTGAACCCCTCCCACACCGCTCACAGCTATCCCCCCCACCCCCTTGTACAACCGGCCCATCCTCACCTTCATTAAGTGCACCCTGTGCACAACTTTCAATTGAATCAACCTCAGCCTCACACACGACATTGAGGTGTTAACCCTCCGTAGCACCTCACACCATAGTCCTCCCTCCAACACCATCCCAAACTCTTCCTCCCACTTGGCCTTAATCCTTTTCATGGACTCCTTGTCCTCCTCCATAATCCCACCATAGATCGCCAAAACAACCCCACCCCCCACTGACAACAACGAGGGGTACAGTGCCAAATTCCGCACTTGCACGAGCCTGCCAGCGACAAGGGGTAAAAGAGATGGAAAGGGGGATAAAAGAAAGTGTTTTACTCACAGAGATTGGACAGAGGAGGAAGTTTCAGTCTGTGTGAACGTCAATCTTCATTCAGAAACAGAGGAAGCAGCAGCTTCCTGGAGAATCTCTTTGCAGCCATCACCACAAATTCCGCACTCTGATTGGCAGGGAGACCCGTGCCCTTCCGGTCCTCCTCGGATTCCCATTGGTCTCTGATGGCGCCAGGAAGGGGGCGGGACCCAAGCCCACATGGAGCAGGAGGGTCTCCTCCCTCCGGGGCGCTGAGCTGCTGTCCAATCCGCAGCATCGTGTTTCTGTGACCAGTGATATTGCCCCAATGAGAGGCTGAGCTGGGTACGTCCCTCTGAGTCATTCTGACGTCACAATAGAGCTGCCTGAATCAGCCAATAGGAATGACGTTTCCGGATTCCAGTGGGCAGACCCGGCGCGGGGGCGCGGCAGCTCTTGTTCCCCCAACACCTCAGGACAAGGTTTCCAGTCAACCGGCTGCGCCACAGGGAGAAGCCGCTTGGTGATCTCCGCCACTGCGCACGTCCAAGATAGAGGGGAAGCTGCGCATGTCCAAGGTAGAGGAGAAGCTGCGCATGTCCAAGGTAGAGGAGAAGCTGCGCATATACGGAAGTACCCATCCCTGACCATTCTGCTCAGGTATTGACCAATGGGACGAGTGGGAGGACCGGAAGGACTCTGGTCCTCCAGTCAATCAGAGCGCGGGCTTTGTGAATAAAAGATTTGAGCTTCACACAGATTGAAACGTCCTCCTGTTTCCAACATCTGTAAGTAGAACACTTTATTTTCTCCCCTTTCCATTTCTTTTCTCATTCTGACTTTCAATTGGTCACTTTCAGCAACTGAAGGGAAAGGAAGTGAATCCAGGGAGGGTGCAGACTCTGCAAAGGTCTCTCTCAGAATCACAGACTACAGCACAGATAAGGCCCTTTGGCCAATCAAGTCATCACCGATGCATGAAAAACACCGGACTTGCCTACCAAATGCCATTTGTCAGAGCCTCGCCCAAAGCCTTGAATGTTATGACATGCCAGTTCATTCAGGTACTTTTTAGAAGGATGTGAGGCCTCTTACACCCTCCCAGGTAGTGTATTCCAGACCATGATGTGGAGATGCCAGCGTTGGACTGGGTTAGGCACAGTAAGAAGGCTTACAACACCAGGTTAAAGTCCAACAGGTGTTTTGAATCACTAGCTTTTGGAGCACAGCTCCTTCATCAGGTGAGTGAAGAGGTGGGTTCCACAACCACATATATAGACAAAGTCAATGATGCAAGACAGTACTTTGAACGTGAGTATTTGCAGGCAATTAAGTCTTTACATGTCCAGATGTAGCGACTGGAGAAAGGGATAATCACAGGTTAAAGAGGCGTGAATTGTGTCAAGCCATGTCAGTTGGTAGGATTCCACAAGCTCAGGCCAGATGGTGGGGGTTAATGTAATTAGACATGAATCCAAGGTCCCGGGTTGAGGCCGTACACATGCGTGAGGAACTTGGCTATCAGTTTCTGCTCGGCGATTCTGCGTTGGAGAAGGTTTACCGTAGATCAGAGGCTGAATGCTCTTGACTGCTGAAGTGTTCCCCGACTGGAAGGGAACATTCCTGCCTGGCAGTTGTCGCGCGATGTTGTTTCATCCGTTTTCGCAGCATCTACATGGTCTCGCCAATGTACCACGCCTCGGGACATCCTTTCCTGCAGCGTATGAGGTAGATAATGTTGGCCGAGTCGCAGGAGTCTGTACCGCGTGCCTGTTGGGTGGTGTTCCCAGGTGTAATGATGGTACCCATGTCGATGATCTGGCACGTCTTGCACAGGTTGCCAGAGCAGGGTTGTGTGGTGTCGTGGTCGCTGTTCTCCTGAAATACCATGACCACCCTCTGGGTAAACAGGTTTTTTCTCAATTCCCCCCTCATAATAATAATCTTTTATTGTCACAAGTATGAAGTTACTGTGAAAAGCCCCAAGTCACCACATCCCGGCGCCTGTCCGGGTAAGCTGGTTTGGGAATTGAACCCACGCTGCTGGCCTTGTTCTGCATTACAAACCAGCTGTCTAGCCCACTGAGCTAAACCAGCCCAAAACCTCCTACTCATAGAATTTACAGTACAGAAGGAGGCTATTCGGCCCATCGAGTCTGCACCAGCCCTTGAAAAGAGCACCCTACCCAAGCCCACACCTCCACCCTATGGCCATAACCCCACTTAACGTTTTTGGACACTTAAGGGCAATTTATCACGGCCAATCCAGCTAACCTGCACATCTTTGGAAGTTGCGAGGAAACCTGAGCACCGGAAGAAACCCACGCACACACACACATGGGGAGAACGTGCAGACTCTGCACAAACAGTGACCCAAGCCGTGAATCGAACCCGAGACCCTGGAGCTGTGAAGCAACTGTGCTACCCACTGTGGTACCGTGTTGCCTCACCTTGAACTTGTGTCCACTCTTCAACAAAGGTGAACAGCTGCTCCCTATCCACGCCCCTCATAATTTTGTACACCTCGATCAGGTTGTCCTTCAGTCTTCTCTGATTCACTGAAAACAACCCAAGCCTATCCAACCTCTCTTCATAACTTAACCGTTCCATCCCAGGCAACATCCTGGAGAATGGGCTCTGCACCTCCTCCAGTGCACTTCCATCCTTCCTATAATGTGGCGACCAGAATTTCACACAGTACTCCAGCTGTGGCCTAACAAAGTTCTACACAATACCAACATGACCTCCCTGCTTTTGAAATCTATATCTCGGGTTGAATGGGCCGGTTAAACGATCTTGTGTTCTTGCGCATCTGATGAGTTTGAATTCGGACATTGTGTTCTTGCAGGAGACGCACATAAATGTGGAAAATGAGACAACGCTAAGGAAGGGGTGGGTGGGGCAGGGATTCCCGTACCAGCTTAGACATGAAGACAAGGGTGGTGGCGGTGTTGGTTAATAAGTGAGTGGCTTTTGAGGTGGGGGAACATTGTGGCCGATCCAGGGGGTGGGTATGTGATGGTCAGTGGGAGGTTGGAGGGGATGCCAATGGTCCTGGTGATCGTTTGTGCCTGAATTGTGAATATGTGGACTTTGAGGTGGGTGTTTAGGAGCATCCAGGACCTGGACATCCATAGGCTGATTATGGTTTGTGTTGCCGAGGAAGACGAGAGGTGGGTGCTCCTGAGAGAAGGGGGGGGGGGGCTGAATCAGCACCTTCAGGAAAATTGGATTAGTGAATAGTAGATACAGCAGAGTGAGAATGGAGGGAGAGTGCGTGAGATGGAGATTTACAGCTTTTGGGAATGAGAGGGGGAAAAATGTTCTCTAGGAACTAGAATTGTCTGTTCTGAATTTCTATCCTGTACTGACAGTGATGATTTTTGTAATTTGTTTTTACAGGATATTAGAAGAGGAGGAATTACAGACAAAAATCGCAAAAGTCACATCTCGATCTGACTGAGTCCTTGGGACCTGAATATCATCAGCCTTTGAATCTAGGAGAAATGTTTGACTAATCTGTCTGCTTGAAAAGATTTTAAACATCAATGTGACTGGAAAAGCACCGAGACACACACACCCGAGTGAGAGTGTTCCAGAGCACTGACTGTGGAAAGAGCTTTAACCAGTTACACAGCCTGAAAAAACATTGCACCATTCACAGCGGGGAGAGACCGTACACGTGTTCTGTGTGTGGATGAGGCTTCAACTGATTGTCCGACCTGGAGAGACACAAGGACACCCAAAACATGGAGAAACCGTGGAAATGTGAAGTTTGTGGGAAGAGATTCAGAGTCCGATCGAAGCTGGAGATTCATCAACGTAGTCACACAGAGGAGAGGCCATTTACCTGCTCTATGTGTGGGAAGGGATTCACTGAGTTATCCAGCCTGAAGTCACATGAAAGAGTTCACACTGGAGAGAAGCCGTTTACCTGCTCTGTGTGGGAAGGGATTCAGACATTCATCCACCCTGAAGTCACATCAGCGAATTCATACTGGGGAGAGACCGTTCACCTGCTCTCAGTGTGAGAAGAGATTCACTGCATTATCTAGCTTGAAGTCACACCAACGGGTTCACACTGGGGAGAAGCCATTCACCTGCTATCAGTGTGGGAAGGGATTCACTCAGGTATCCAACCTGAAGACACACCAGCGAGTTCACACTGGGGAGAAGCTATTCACTTGTTCTCAGTGTGGGAAGGAATTCACTGCGTTATTCAGCCTGAAGTCACATCAGCGAATTCACACTGGGGAGAAGCCATTCACCTGCTCTCAGTGTGGGAAAGGATTCACTCAGTCACCCCACCTGCAGGCACACCAGCGAGTTCACACTGGGGAGAGACCGTTCCCCTGCTCTCAGTGTGGGAAGGAATTCAGAGATTTATCCACCCTGCGGACACACCAGCGAATTCACACAGGGGAGAGGCCGTTCACCTGCTCTCAGTGTGGGAAGAGATTCGCTCAGTTATCCAGCCTGAAGATACACCAGCGGGTTCACACCGAGGAGAGGCCGTTCATCTGTTCTCAGTGTGGGTAGGGATTCAGACATTCATCCACCCTGTGGAGACATGAGCGATTTCACACTGGGGAGAAGCTGTTCATCTGCTCTCAGTGTGGTAATGGATTCACTCAGTTATCTCACTTGAAGAGTCACCAGCGAATTCACACTGGGCAGAAGCCATTCACCTGCTCTCATTGTGGGAAAGGATTCCGACATTCATCCAACCTGCAGAGACATCAGCGAGTTCACACGGGGAGAGGCCATTCACCTGCTCTGATTAGGGGAGGCATTGAGTGATCCATCGCACCTGCGGAGACACCGGCGAGTTCGCACAGTGGAGAGGCCGTTCATCTGCTCTCAATGTGGGAACACATTTTCTGTTTCATCGCAACTACTGAGACACCAACAAGTTCCCAATTGATTGCAGGGATTGGATTCTGCTGTTGTTGTTTCTGCTCTCAATTACATTCGGAACTGCAATTTATTCATCCTGTCAATTGGTCAATACGGATGGTCGGGGTTTCTTTCTGCTGGAAAGACTGGTCTCGCAATGTATCCTCCAGTGGGCTGATGCTCTTTGAGCTTTGTTGCAAATACGTGGTTTCCAATTTCACAAGGGTCACAGAGTGAAAATGTGTTGGAAGTTAGAAGATATTTAGTTCCCATTTCTGTTTGGAACCTCCTAAAGCATGCCACGTTGCCATGAAGATGGGCTATGGTGGTTACATGGTTCTTTGTTTACTTTTTCTGGGTGTTTCTCAAAGAAGGAAACTGTTGAGGTATGAGGGACAGGTTGTCTGTGGTAGGTTGGGAAATTGCAATAAAAGGTTAACAATAAACAGACATTTGTTAGCATTTATTACATATTTGCAACAAATACACATTTCTTTCAGGAACAAAAATCCACAGGAAAAGTGATGCAGTAATTCTTCCCACCTACTGAGACACTCAAAGTTTCACAATTTATTGCAAGAGTTGGCTTCTGTTATTGTTTCTACTCTCAATTATATCCAGCACTGCATTTTGTTCATTTTCACAGCTGCTCAGATATAGATTCCTTTAAGAAACAAAAATCCAACAGGAAAGATGATGCAACCGTAGCTAACAAGAAAAGTTTCAGATTCCATTAGATCCAAGGAAGAGGCTCATGAAGTGGCAAAAATAGTAGTAGCCCTGAGGATTGGGAGCTTGTTTGAGAATTCAGCAAAGGACCAAGAAACTGATAAAGAGAAAATAGAATATGAGAGAAACTGGCGCGAAACATAAAAACCGACTGGAAAAGCTCCTATCGGAATGTGAAAAGGAAAAGATTAGCAAAGACCAATGTGGGTCCATTCCAGGCAGAAACAGGAGAGTTTATAATGGAGAATAAGGAAATGGCAGAGAAACTAAACAATGTGTGGCTGTCTTCATGGAGGAAGATACAGAAATCGTCCCAAAAACATGAGAGAACCAAGGGGTTCTCACAATTGTGAGAATGAGTGAAAAAGTAGTACTGGAGAATTTTTTGGATTAAAAATTAATAAATCCCCAAAAGCTGATGCTCTACATCCCAGAGTGTTGAAAGAGGCGGCTGCAGAGATAGTAGATACATTGGTGATCATCTTTCACAATTCTATAGATTCTGGAATGGTTCCTGCAGATTGGAAGGTGGTAAATGTAACCCCACTATTTAAGGAGGGAGAAAGAAAACAGGGAACCACAGACCCATTAGCCTGACATCAGTAGGAGGGAAAATGATACAATCTATTATAAAGGATGTGATAACATACGAATTAGGAGTAGGCCACTCGGCCCCTCGAGCCTGCTCCACCATTCAGTAAGTTCCCGGCTGAACTGATTGCAACCTCAACTCCACACAGGCCCCTTAGAAAATAAATCTGGGAGATAGTTATGGGGAACAAGGAAATGGCAGAGGAGTTAAACAGATATTTTGCATCAGTCTTTATGGTTGAAGAGGCTTTGAACATTCCATTAATGCTAAAGAATAGGGAGGAGAAATTAAATCACGACAAATAATGTTAGACAAACTAATGGGGCGAAAGGCAGATAAGTTCCCTGGCCCTGATGCTTGCATCTTAGGATCCTAAAAGAAATGGCTACAGAGACAGTGGATGCATTGGTTATAATTTTCCAAAAATCCTTGGATTCTGGAGAAGTACCAGAGGATTGGAAAACTGCCAATGTGACCCCACTATACAAAAAGGGAGTGAAGCAAAAAGCTGGTAAATGTAGACTAATTTGTCTAACTTTATTGTTGGAAACATTTTGGAAACAATTATTAAGGAAGTAATACCAACACATTTGGAAAACCATAATAAGCAGAGTCAGCATGGCTTCATTAAAGGGAAACCGGGTCTGGTTAATTTATCACAACCAGGATAGAGGGTAACCAATAGATGTGATGTATTTGGACTTTTGGAAGGCGTTCGACAAGGTACTTCACAAAAGGGTTAAGTTATAAGATTGGAGCTCGAATATTGGGATGGAAGAGAATTGGCTGATGGGCAGGAAACAGCGAACTGTAACCAGTGGGGATCCACAGGGATCAGTTCACGGACATCAACTGTTTATAATATCTCATAATGACTTGGAGGTCGAAGCGAATGTACTAGGTGCAATAGAACATACAGTGCAGAAGGAGACCATTCGGCTTATCGAGTCTGCACCGACCCACTTAAGCCCTCACTTCCACCCTATCCCCGTAACCCAATAACCCCTCCTAACCATTTTGGACACTAAGGGCAATTTAGCATAGCCAATCCACCTAACCTGCACGTCTTTAGACTGTGGGAGGAAATCAGAGCACCCGGAGGAAACCCACGCAGACACGGGGAGAACGTGCAATGACAAGTTGCGAGGAGGGGGGTACAAACAATTTTCAGTGAGATAGGTTATGTAAGTGGGCAAACTGTTGCCACATGGAGCATAATGTGGGAAAATGTGAAGTTCATTTTGGAAGGGAGAACAAAAGAACTATTATTTAAATGGAGAAAAACTGCAGAAAGCTGCAACACAAAGGGACTTGGGGGAACTTGTGCACGAAACACAGAAAGCTAGCAGACAGGTGCAGCAGGTAATCAGGAAGGCTAATGGAATGTTGGCCCTGATTCCAAGGGGGTGGGTGTATAAGTCGGGAAGTCTTGCTCCAGCTGTGGACCAGAGGGACCCGTCTCAGAATAAAGAGGTACCAATTAAGGCTGAGAGGAGGAGAAATTTCTTCTCTGATGCTTGAGTCTTTGGAATTGAAAGTTGTGGGGACAGAGTCCTTGTCTATATTTAAGGCTGAGATAGATTCTTGATCAAGAGAATCAAGCATTACAGGGAAAGGGCAGGAAAGTGGCCAAGAGAAATGTTGGATCAGCCATGATTGAATGGTGGGGCAGGCTCGAAGGGCCGAATAATCGACTCCTGTTCCTATTTTATGTGGTATTCCTACTGCCCCACCCCCATCCGATAACCTTTCACCCCCTTGATGAACAGGAATCTATCCAGCACTGCCTTCAAAATATTCAAAGACTGCTTCCACTGCCCTTTGAGGAAGAGAGTTCCAAAGATTCACAATCCTGTGAGAGAAAAAAGTTCTCCTCTGCCTTAAATGGGCAAGTTATTACTTTTAAAGTGACTCCAATTTCTAGATTCTCCACAAAAGGAAATATCCTTTCTACAACCACCCTGTCAAGGCCCCTCAGGATCTTATACGGTTCAATCAAGTCACCTAAACTCCATCGGACACAAGCCCAGCCTGTCCAATCATTCCTCATAAGACCAGCCTCCAATTCCAGGTATGAGTCCAGTAAACCTTCTCTGAACTGCTTCCAACATATTTACATAATTCCTTAAATGAGAGCAATACTGTACACAGTGCTCCAGATGTGGTCTCACCAATGTCCTGTATAACTGAAGCATAACCTCCCTACTTTTGTATTCATTTCCCCTCACATTAAAAAGTTACATTCTATTCTATTAGCTTTCGTAATAACATGTTTTCCTTACCTGGTCTGGCCTACATGTGACTTCAGACCGATAGCAATATGGATGACTCTTAACTGCCCCCTCAAGGGCAATTAGGGATGGGCAATAAATGCTGGCACAGCCTGCAATGCCCACAACCCATGAACGTATTTAAAAAATGATATTTAGTTCAAATCAATCACTATTGGGGCTGGTTTAGCACAGTGGGCTAATCAGCTGGCTTGTAATGCAGAACAGTGCCAGTAGCGCGGGTTCAATTCCCATACCGGCCTCCCCGAACAGGCGCCGGAATGTGGCAACTAGGGGCTTTTCACAGTAACTTCATTGAAGCCTACTTGTGAGAATAAGCAATTATTATTATATTATCGTCCGTCTGCATCATTGTTATACGTAACAAGGTCAAGGAAGCCATGTTAAACTCCAACATGTGACTGGACTGTTAGTTTTTCAACCAAAATTTTTCTATAAACGACTGAACTCATGGGAATTGTTTAAACTAACATTGTTCCAGAATTTTGTAAACCTACAGGACATATGTTGTTAAAATCTGGCTCAAGTCTAAATCCCATTGTTCAATCCAATCAAGGTCCATGAGAAAGAAAGGAATAGCCTTCTGCAAAACAAGCTCTTTGAACCAATGTATCTTGTGTTAATCAACAATATTGATCAGCTACCAGTCAGTGACAAATGACTGAATAAGTAATGAGCTAATTGAGTTAGGATTAATGAATCAATAATGAATTAGTAGTTATAGTGAAAGACTGAGTTTTATTTGC
Source organism: Scyliorhinus torazame (assembly GCF_047496885.1). Classification (NCBI taxonomy): domain Eukaryota; kingdom Metazoa; phylum Chordata; class Chondrichthyes; order Carcharhiniformes; family Scyliorhinidae; genus Scyliorhinus; species Scyliorhinus torazame. The sequence goes on from NC_092711.1 coordinate 148,276,538, forward strand.
TGTAAAAAATGTAAAAGCTTAATTGCTGTGTATGTAAAGAATGTGCAATGAAGATAAATACTGACAAGAGAGACCTTCAAGCTCTTATTAGCCTCAACATTTGAAACTGTATGAATAAGGGATTGTTTGAATCAGATAAAGGGATAGTATGAAACAGTTCTATTGTATTCATAGGATCATAGAATTCCTGCAGTGCAGAAGGAGGCGTTTCATTCCATTCTGCACCGATCCACTGAATGAGCATCCTACCTTGGCCCACTCTCCCACCCAATCCTCATTACCTCTTAACCCCACTTCACCTACTCATATTCGGACTGTGGGAGGAAACCAGAGCACCTGAGGAAACACACGCAGACATGTGGAGAAAGTACAAACTCCACACAGTCACCCAAGGATGGAATTGAACTTGGGTCCCTGACGCTGTGGGGCAGCAGTGCTAACCACTGTACCGCCCCCGTCTATGATACTGAAAGGTGGTGCAAGCAATTGGGGATCCCAATTAAATTAATCTAATGGCCAAATTGAGCAATGGTCATATTACAACAGGCCCACTCTGACATGAGGTAATGGTCACTTTGGGGATAAAAATAGAGGTTCTGAAGCTCTTCCTTCCTGGTCTAACACTGAAGACTCCTGAGGCCGGGTTCCAAGGAAATTACTATCAAAGAAGGAGCCAGGCTCCCGAGGCTGAATTCCACAAGAATTACTGTTAAACAAGGAGCCAGAGAGGGTTACACTTCCACAGACCGATCACTCAAATGAAGTTGTAAATAGTCAATGTCTTAACGTTGATCAGTAAACCTTTTTGAGACTTCCGGGTGCGGCGATGACCAGCTAAGTCGCACGTTTCGGCAGCTCCCGGTGGAACGGACTTTTGGGCTCTTAATAAGAGCCCCAACGGCAATTTTAACAGCTAAAAGCACTGTGCGGGAAACCAGAAGGGAATCCCCCCTGGATACAGATGGAAAAAGGAGAGGAAAGTGGCCGGATTGCGGTGGATCCTTTAGAGTAGCGGCAAGGAAGGCAAGCAAAAACCAAGATGGCGTCGGAAGGTGGCAGTTTAATATGGGGCCCTGAACAACACGAGTTTTTGAAACGCTGCGTGGAAGAGCTTAAAAAGGAGATGAAGGAGGAGCTGTTGGCCCCGATATTACAGGCGATCGAAGGGCTAAAGGATGAGCAAAAGACCCAGGAGCAGGAGCTTCGGGTCGTGAAGGCAAAGGCTGCCGAGAACGAGGACGATACACAGGGCCTGGTGGTGAAGACGGAGATGCACGAGGCACACCATAAACGATGTGTGGAAAGATTGGAGGTGCTGGAGAATAACGCGAGGAGGAATAATTTAAGGATTCTTGGTCTTCCTGAAGGTGCAGAAGGAGCAGACGTCGGGGCATATGTGAGCACGATGCTGCACTCGTTAATGGGAGCGGAGGCCCCGGCGGGTCCGCTGGAGGTGGAGGGAGCTTATCGAGTGATGGCGCAAGGACCGAGAGCAGGAGAAATTCCTAGAGCCATAGTGGTGAGATTCCTCCGTTTTAAGGACAAAGAGATGGTCCTTAGATGGGCAAAGAAAACTCGGAGCAGTAAGTGGGAGAACGCGGTGATCCGCGTATATCAAGACTGGAGTGCGGAGGTGGCGAGAAGGAGGGCGAGCTTTAATCGGGCCAAGGCGGTGCTTCACAAAAAGAAGATAAAATTTGGAATGCTACAACCGGCAAGACTGTGGGTCACATATCAAGGGAGGCACCACTACTTTGAGACAGTGGATGAGGCGTGGACTTTTATTGTGGAAGAAAAACTGGAATAAGCGGGTTACTAAAAAAGAATGTTTGAAACAAAGTGGTGGGGCGAGTATGGGGGGCGAAGAGGGGGAAAAAAAGGGGGGGGGAAAGATGAGTTTTATGTTATTAATCCTGCGATGCGGTAACTTTTCTCTCTTCCACAGGTGGTGGTGGAGGGAGATGGAGGAGATGGGGCGTTGGCCATGGGGGGCGGGGCCAAAAGGGAAGCGCAGGCTTTGTTCCCGCGCTATGATAATCATGGCGGGAATAGGGAAGCAGGAAGGAGGGGGCGTCGCGTGGTGCGAGCCGAGGTCACGGGGGGAAGCCGAGGTCGGCCAGAGTTTGCTGACTTCTGGGAGAAACATGGGGGGTGTAACTACGCTAGTGGGGGATCTAGCGGGGGGGGGTGGGAGGGGGGAGTTACTGGGTTGCTGCTGCTGGGGAGAGGGGGAGCCGGAATGGGTGGGGTGGGCGCCGCCTGGGGGGTGGGACAGCTGCGTGGGAACCGGGTGAGGAGCTGGAAAAAGGGGATGGCTAATCGACAAGGGGGGGGGGGGGTAAAAAGCCCCCCAACCCGGTTGATCACGTGGAATGTGAGAGGGCTGAACGGGCCGATAAAGAGGGCACGAGTACTCGCACACCTTAAGAAACTTAAGGCAGACGTGGTTATGTTACAAGAGACGCATTTGAAACTTATAGACCAGGTTAGACTACGCAAAGGATGGGTGGGGCAGGTGTTTCATTCAGGGCTAGATGCGAAAAACAGGGGGGTGGCTATACTAGTGGGGAAGCGGGTTATGTTTGAGGCAAAGACCATAGTGGCGGATAGCGGGGGCAGATACGTGATGGTGAGTGGCAAATTACAGGGGGAGGCGGTGGTCTTGGTAAACGTATATGCCCCGAACTGGGATGATGCCAATTTTATGAGGCGCATGCTAGGACGCATCCCAGACCTAGAGGTGGGAAAGTTGGTAATGGGGGGAGATTTTAATACGGTGCTGGAGCCAGGGCTGGACAGGTCGAGATCCAGGACTGGAAGGAGGCCGGCTGCAGCCAAAGTGCTTAAAGATTTTATGGAGCAGATGGGAGGAGTAGACCCGTGGAGATTTAGCAGACCTAGGAGTAAGGAGTTTTCATTTTTCTCCTATGTCCACAAAGTTTATTCGCGAATAGAGTTTTTTGTCTTGGGAAGGGCGTTGATCCCGAAGGTGAGGGGGACGGAGTATACGGCTATAGCCATTTCGGATCACGCTCCACATTGGGTAGACATGGAGATAGGGGATGAAACAGAAGGGCGTCCACCCTGGAGAATGGACATGGGACTAATGGCAGATGAAGGGGTGTGTCTAAGGGTGAGGGGGTGCATTGAAAAATACTTGGAACTCAATGATAACGGGGAGGTCCAGATGGGAGTGGTCTGGGAGGCGCTGAAGGCAGTGGTTGGAGGGGAGCTGATATCAATAAGGGCACATAAAGGAAAGCAGGAGAGTAGGGAACGGGAGCGGTTGCTGCAAGAACTTCTGAGGGTGCACAGGCAATATGTGGAGGCACCGGAGGAGGGACTGTACAGGGAAAGGCAAAGGTTACACGTAGAATTTGACTTGCTGACAACGGGTACTGCAGAAGCACAGTGGAGGAAGGCACAGGGTGTACAGTATGAGTATGGGGAGAAGGCAAGCAGGTTGCTGGCCCATCAATTGAGGAAAAGGGGAGCAGCGAGGGAAATAGGGGGAGTGAGGGATGAGGAAGGAGAGATAGAGCGGGGAGCGGAGAGAGTGAATGGAGTGTTCAAGGCATTCTATAAAAGATTATACGAAGCTCGGCCCCCGGATGGAAAGGAGAGAATGATGTGCTTCCTGGGCCGGCTGGAATTTCCTAAGGTGGAGGAGCAGGAGAGGGTGGGACTGGGAGCACAGATCGAGATAGAGGAAGTAGTGAAAGGAATTAGGAGTATGCAGGCGGGGAAGGCTCCGGGACCGGATGGATTTCCAGTCGAATTCTATAGGAAATATGTGGACTTGCTTGCCCCGATACTGATGAGAACCTTTAATGAGGCGAAGGAAAGGGGACAGCTGCCCCTGACTATGTCAGAGGCAACGATATCGCTTCTCCTAAAGAAGGAAAAAGACCCGCTGCAATGCGGGTCCTATAGACCTATTTCCCCCCTAAATGTAGACGCTAAGATTCTGGTCAAGGTAATGGCAATGAGGATAGAGGATTGTGTCCCGGGGGTAGTCCATGAGGACCAAACTGGGTTTGTGAAGGGGAGACAGCTGAATACGAATATATGGAGGCTGCTAGGGGTAATGATGATGCCCCCACCAGAGGGGGAAGCGGAGATAGTGGTGGCGATGGATGCCGAGAAAGCATTTGATAGAGTGGAGTGGGATTATTTGTGGGAGGTGTTGAGGCGATTTGGCTTTGGAGATGAGTATATTAGATGGGTACAGCTGCTGTACGGGGCCCCGATGGCGAGCGTGGTCACGAATGGACGGGGGTCTGCGTATTTTCGGCTCCATAGAGGGACGAGGCAGGGATGTCCTTTGTCTCCATTATTGTTTGCACTGGCGATTGAGCCCCTGGCAATAGCATTGAGGGGTTCCAGGAAGTGGAGGGGAGTACTCAGGGGAGGAGAAGAACACCGGGTATCTCTGTATGCGGACGATTTATTGGTGTATGTGGCGGACCCGGCGGAGGGGAAGCAAGAGATAATGCGGATACTTGGGGAGTTTGGAGAATTTTCAGGGTATAAATTGAACATGGGGAAAAGTGAGTTGTTTGTGGTGCATCCAGGGGAGCAGAGCAGAGAAATAGAGGACTTACCGCTGAGGAAGGTAACAAGGGACTTTCGCTACTTGGGGATCCAGATAGCCAAGAATTGGGGTACAATGCATCGGTTAAACTTAACGCGGTTGGTGGAACAGATGGAGGAGGACTTCAAGAGATGGGACATGGTATCCCTGTCACTGGCAGGGAGGGTACAAGCGGTTAAAATGGTGGTCCTCCCGAGATTCCTCTTTGTGTTTCAGTGCCTCCCGGTGGTGATCACGAAGGCTTTTTTCAAAAGGATTGAGAAGAGTGTCATGAGTTTTGTGTGGGCCGAGAAGACCCCGAGAGTGAGGAAGGGATTTTTGCAGCGTAGTAAGGATAGGGGGGGGCTGGCGCTACCGAGCCTGAGTGATTACTACTGGGCCGCCAACATCTCAATGGTATGTAAGTGGATGGGAGAAGAGGGAGCGGCGTGGAAGAGATTGGAGAGGGCGTCCTGCAGGGGGACTAGCCTACAAGCTATGGTGACGGCGCCGTTGCCGTTCTCACCGAAGAAATACACCACAAGCCCGGTGGTGGTGGCTACTCTGAAAATTTGGGGGCAGTGGAGACGGCATAGGGGAAAGACGGGAGCCTCGGTGTGGTCCCCGGTAAGAAATAACCATAGGTTTGCTCCGGGAAGAATGGATGGGGGATTTGGAACATGGCAAAGAGCAGGAGTAACACAATTGAGAGATCTGTTTGTAGATGGGACGTTTGCAAGTCTGGGAGCGCTGACCGAAAAATATGGGTTGCCCCAAGGGAATGCATTCCGGTATATGCAACTGAGGGCTTTTGCGAGGCAACAGGTGAGGGAATTCCCGCAGCTCCCGATGCAGGAGGTGCAGGACAGAGTGATCTCAGAGACATGGGTGGGGGACGGTAAGGTATCAGACATATATAGGGAAATGAGGGACGAGGGGGAGATTATGGTAGATGAGCTGAAAGGGAAATGGGAAGAGATGGGGGAGGAGATTGAGGAGGGGCTGTGGGCTGATGCCCTAAGTAGGGTAAACTCATCATCCTCGTGTGCCAGGCTAAGCCTGATATAATTTAAGGTGTTACATAGGGCGCATATGACTGGAGCACGGCTCAGTAAATTTTTTGGAGTAGAGGATAGGTGTGCGAGATGCTCGAGAAGCCCAGCGAATCACACCCACATGTTCTGGTCATGTCCGGCACTACAGGGGTTTTGGGTGGGGGTGACAAAGGTGCTTTCGAAGGTGGTGGGGGTCCAGGTCGAACCAAGCTGGGGGTTGGCTATATTCGGGGTTGCAGAAGAGCCGGGAGTGCAGGAGGCGAAAGAGGCTGATGTTTTGGCCTTTGTGTCCCTAGTAGCCCGGCGCAGGATACTGTTGATGTGGAAGGAAGCCAAGCCCCCGGGTGTGGAGACCTGGATAAATTACATGGCAGCGTTTATAAAGCTGGAACAGATTAAGTTCGTCCTAAGGGGATCGGCTCAAGGGTTCACCAGGCGGTGGCAACCGTTCATCGAATACCTCACAGAAAGATAGAGGGAATGGAAAAGAAGAAGACAGCAGCAGCAACCCGGGGGGGGGGGGGAGAAACCAGAGGGATTCTCAGGGATGTTAATATATAAGTATATAAGTATAATATGTACAGGTTGTTGTTATAGATAATTGTATATTGGACGGTTAAAACATATTTTTGGAGAATATTTATTTGGGACAAGGCAGTTGCCATTTAGTTTTGTTTTAGTTTTTGTTTATATATTATTTATTTCTTGTTTATAAAACTGGCCATTGTTATTTATATTGTGATATTACTGTGTAAAGGATACACAATGTACTGTGATGGTTGGCCAAAAACTTTCAATAAAATATATATTTTTTAAAAAAGTAAACCTTTTTGATTTCATAAACTTCTTTTCAAATTTACTATCCAGACAATATTGCCTTTGCCTTAATTGGTTAAAGACTTGTCTGAACTAAAGTGAATTTATTAAATGGTAAGTTGCGATGGCTGAAATCAATCAAATACAGTGACCAGCCACATGTACGTTGTGTCAGAGTGACGCTTTTCATTCCAGTCCCAGACTGGGCCCCAGGTGAGCAATGACGAACGCGCCTCCAACAATGCCCGACGCTGGGCAAAGCGCTCTATCCGCCGCACAGGCGGGCAGCCCGGGACCGCACGTCCAAGGGAGAGGGGCAGCTGCGCATGTGCAGGATAGTGCTAATCCCATTGGCCAAATTGTCCGCGTTCCATTAGTCAAAAGTTCTTGCAGCGCCACGTGACATCGCCTTTCTGGCAGCTAGCAACCAATGGAAAATATTGGAGGACCGGAAAGACTTTGGTCCTCCAGCCAATCGGAACGTGGGCTTTGTTTGAACACAGATTGATCTGCACACAGACTGAAACCTCCTTCTGTCTCCAACATGTGAGAGTAAAATACTTTATTTTCTCCCCTTTCCATTTATTTTCTCCCCTTTCCATTTATTTTCTTATTCTGACCTTCAATTGGTGATTTGCAGCAATTGAAGGGAAAGAAAGGGAATCAAGTCTGTATGTCAAACACATTTTTTAGGGGCAGCACGGTAGCATAGTGGTTAGCACAGTTGTTTCACAGCTCCAGGGTCCCAGGTTCAATTCAATGTCTGTGCGGAATCTGCACGTTCTCCCCGTGTCTGCGTGGGTTTCCTCCGGGTGCTCCGGTTTCCTCCCACAGTCCACCAAGATGTGCAGGTTAGGTGAATTGGCCATGCTAAATTTCCCTCAGTGTCCAAAAAGGTTGGGTGGGGTTACTGGGTTGCGGGGATAGGGTGGGGGTGTGGACTTAGGTAGGGTGCTCTTTCCAAGACCCAGTGCAGACTCAATGGGCCGAATGGCCTCCTTCTGCATTGTAAATTCTATGATTCAATGTATTTTTCCCCACACTATCCATATCCATTTGTGTTATTGATATTTAGAAATCTGTCAGTTGCGTGGCACGGTTGCCCAGTGGTTAGCATTGTTGTACGGCACCAAGAACCTGAGTTCGATCCTGGCCCCGGATCACTGTCCATGTGGAGTTTGCACATTCACCTAGTGTCTTGTGGGTCTCAGATCCACACCCGAACTTGATGTGCAGCATTGGTGAATTGGCCTCGCCACACGGCCCCTTAATTAGAAAAACATAGATTTCTTTCTCTTTGTTTAATAAATTATCAGTCTCTGCTTTAAACACACTCAGTGACTGAACTTCCACAGCCCTCTGGGGTAGAGAATTCCAAAGATTCACAACCCTCTGAGTAAAGAAATGTCTCCTCCGAGACCCGTATTAAGTGACTTCTCCCTTAGTTTGAAATTGTGTCCCCTGGTTCCAGACTCTCCAACCAGGGGAAACATCTCACCTGCACCCACCCTGTCTATTCCTTTATGGATTTTGTAAGTTTCAATGAAATCCCCTCTCATTCCTTGAAACTTGAGAGAAAGGAGGCCTAGTTTCCCCAATCTCTCTTCAGGGGACAGTCCTGCCAAACCTGGAACAAGTCTCGTGAAACTTTGTTGCTGTTCCTATGTGGCAATAACTTTCCTAAGGTAAGGGGAGTAAAACTGCACACATTACTCCAGCTGTGGTCTAAGCAGTTCATAATGATCGATGTCAAGGCCACCGGACGGTATTCATTGAGGCACGTTGCCTGGTTCTTCTTTGGCACCGGTATGATGGTGGTCTTCTTGAAGCAGGTGGGAATCTCAGAACGGAGTAGGGAGAGATTGAGGATGTCCGCGAACACACCTGCCAGTTGGTCCGCGCAGGATCTGGGTGCGTGGCAGGGACTCAGTCAGGACCCGCCGCTTTCCGAGGGTTCACTTTCAAGAAGGCCAATCTGACTTTGTACGCTGTGACGGTGGGCATGGGTGTGCCCAACGCTGCTGGGGCAGGTGACAAAGGTTTGTTGGTTTCCTGCTCGAAATAAACATAGAATGCATTGAGTTTGTTGGGAAGGGGTGCGCTGTTGCGAAAGATTCTACTCGGCTTTGCTTTTTAGCGCATTATGTTGTTTAAGATTTGCCACAATCGATGAGAGTCCATGATTCTAGCTCAGTCTGGACAACTCTTCTGTTGTCTCTTGGCATCCCTGTTGGCTTTGCAGAAGTCGTACCTAGATTTTTTTTGTATAGGGAGTCCTTTTGCCTGACTTGAACGCCTCAGACGTGGCCTTCTGTCGGGAGTGAATCTCCCGATTAAACCATGGGTTCTGGTTGGGTAACGTACGTACTACCTTCTTTGACACCCAATCTTCTACACACTTGCTGAGTAAGTCTGTGATGGTGCTGGCATACTCCTTTAGGTTAGCTGCCGAGTTCTTGAATATGGACCAGTCGCGCAGGAGCTCTTCTGTTGCCTCAGACCAGCATTTCTTAACCGGATTCTCCCGCTTAAGTTTCTGCTTGTACGCTGGGAGAAGGAGCGCCGTCTTGTGGTCCGATTTTCCGAAGTGCAGCCAGGGGATGGATCATCAGGCGCCCTTGATGTTTGTGTAGCAGTGGTCAAGGATGTTGGGGCCCCTGTTGGGACAGGAGATGAGTTGGTGGAATTTTGGCAGTACACTCGAGGTTGGCCTGGTTGAAGTCTCCGGCCACGATGAACAAGGCCTCCGGGTATTCTGTTTCATTGTTATTTATAGCGGTGTACAATTCATCAAGTGCCTTCTTCCCTTCCACCTGGGGTTGGATGTAGACCGCCTTGATGATGGCAGAAGTGAACTCCGTGGAAGGTAGTATGGGCGGCACTTCACAGTCGGGTATTCCAGTTCCGGGGAGCAGTAGTTCGCCAGGGTCGCCACATCCGAGCACCAGGAGTTGACGAGGAGACAAACCCCTCCACCCACTCCAGGTTCAGTCCTGGATGTGATTAACAGCAGGAATAACAGCAGAATCTAACCCATCATCACTTGTGAACCGTTTGGTGTCTCAGCATGTTGGACGACTGAGTGAATCCCTCCCCACTGTGAGAGCAGGTGAATGGCTTCTTTCCAGTGTGAACTCGCTGGTGTCTCCGCAATGTGGATGATGTTTGAAATCTCTTTGTGCAGTGAGAGCAGTTTCTCCTCAGTGTGAATGTGCTGGTGGGACATCAGTACCCGAGAGCTTTTAAACCTACTCCCACAGTCGGAGCATTTAAAGGGTCTCTCATTGCTGTGAGTGACATTATGGCTCAGCAAGTGACGACCGAGTGAATCTTTTCCCAGTCGGAGAGGTGAACGGGCTCTCCCCAGTGTGACCTCGCTCGTGTTTCATCAGGTTGGATGAGGTTCTAAACCTCTTTGTGCAGTGAGAGCAGCTGAACGGTCTCTCCTCAGAGTGAACGCGCTGGTGGGACATCAGTCGCTGAGAGCTTTTGAAACCCCTCCTGCAGTCAGAGCATTTAAAGGGCCTGCTCTTGGTGTGAGTGACATTGTGGCTACGCAGGCCGGATAATTGAGTGAATCCCATATCACACACAGAGCAGATGAACGGCTTCTCCCCGGTGTGAACTCGCTGGTGTGCCTGCAAGTTGGATAACTGAGTGAATCCCTTATCACACACGGTGCAGGTGAATGGCCTCTCTCCAGTGTGAACTCGCTGGTGGCTCTGCAGGTTGGCTAAGTGAGTGAATCCCTTATCACACACAGTGCAGGTGAATGGCCTCTCCCCAGTGTGAACTCCCTGGTGCCTCTGCAGGTTGGATAAGTGAGTGAATGCCTTATCACACACAGTGCAGGTGAATGGCCTCTCCCCGGTGTGAACTCTCTGGTGTCTCTGCAGGTGGGCTAACTGAGTGAATCCCTTCCCACAGTCGGAGCATGTGAACGGTCTCTCCCCAGTGTGAACTCGTTCGTGTCTCCGCAGGTGGCCAATGTCAGTGAATCCCTTTTCACACTGAGAGCAGATGAAAGGCCTCTCTCCAGAGTGACTGCGTTGATGCCTTGCCAGCTCGCACGGGGCTGTGAATTCCATCCCACACACAAAACAGGTGCACGGCCTCTCTACAGTGTGACTGCATTGATGCCTTTCCAGCCCGTACGGGCCTTTGACTCCCTTCCCACAATCCTCACATTTCCATGGTTTCTCCATGGTCCGGGTGATCTTGCGTCTCACCGCGTTGGACGGTCAGTTGAATCCTCGTCCACACACATAACACCTATACAGTCTTTCCCTGCTGTGAATGGTGTAGTATTTTTTCAGGCTGTGTCACTGGTTAAAGCTCTTTCCACAGTCAGTGCTCTGTAACAGTCTCACACGGGTGTGTGTGTGTGTCTCAGAGATTTTCCAGACACACTGATGTTTAAAATCTCTTGAAGCAGACAGAATAGACAAACATTTCTCCTTCTAGATTCAAAGGCCGATGATCCCAAGAATTGAGTGACTCAGTCAGTTCTTGACGGGATATTTAGTTTGAGATCTCGTCCTCAAACTCCTCTCGTTCAAATTTCCTGCAAACAGATTTTACAATAGTGATCATTGTCAGTACAGGATAGAAACTCAGAACAGACAATTCTAGTTTCTATCGAACATTCTTTCCTCTCTCTTTCTCTAAAATGCTCTAAATCTCCATCCCACAAACTCTCCCTCCATTCTCCCTCTGCTGTATCTAATATTCACCCTCCTAATTCTCCTGAAGGTGCTGATTCAGGCTGATTGACAGAGCCAAGCTCACTGCTTCCTGTCCTGGACACAGGGACCTGTAAATCTTCATGCAGGCTGCCAGACAGATATATGTCTATATTGCTGGATGAAAAATGTGTGCAATATACAGACTGTATTCACTTACTTTCCCTCCCAATTTTCCAGATGGTGCTGATCAACAAATCTAAACTCACTAAAACCTGTACAAGAGTAGAGAATCTCCAGACAAGTACATTTACTGATTAGAGATAGGAAATTCTGAGGAAGAATTTTATTTAGTCATGGAGTAGTTATGACAGGGAACTCACTATCCACAAGGGTTGTGGAAGTCGAGATGATCAATAATTTAAAATAAAATAGGATGGTTACTTGAAGAAAACAAACTTGCAGGGGAACAGGGATATCGAGGGGGAATGGGACTGACTGGATTGCTGTACAGAGAGTCAGCATTGACTTGAGTTACCAAATGGGTTCTGTCAGTGCTGCAATGAATGTATGACTGGAAATATATAATGTAGGTACAGTACTATATTACAAAACTATAAACAATAATACATGTATTTTATTGCAGAACCATCAATATTATCTATAATACATACCACATAACATTAGACATATCTCTGTCCATTATTAAATTTTTAAAAATTAATTTACGGGATGTGGCCAATGCTGGTCAGGCCAGCATTTATTGCCCATCCCCAGTTAGCCTTCCGAAGTAGTGGTGAGCTGCAGTCCTTGAGGTGTAGGTACATCCCCTGTGCTGTTTTTTTAAAAAATTTGTTTTTTATATATTTAAAGTACCCAATTCATTTTTTTTCAATTAGGGGGCAATTTTGCGTGGCCAATCCACCTACCCTGCATGTCTTTGGGTTGAGGGGGCGAAACCCACACAAACACGGGGAGAGTGTGCAAACTACACGGACAGTGACCCAGAGCTGGGATCGAACCTGGGACCTCGGTGCCGTGAGGCAGCAGCGCTAACCACTGCTCCACCATGCTGCCCTACATCCCCTGTGCTGTTAGGGAGTGAATTCCAGGATGTTGCCCCAGTGACAGTATATTTCCAAGTCAGGGTGGTGTGTAACTTGGAATCAAACCTCCAGGTGGTGGGGTTCCCAGGTATCTGCTGCTCTTGTCCTTCTAGATGGTTGTGAGTTTGGAAGGTGCTGTCTGAGGAACCTTTATGAGTTACTGCAGTGTATCTTGTAGATGGTATACACAGCTGCTACTGTTTGTCAGTGGTGGAAGGTTTGAATGTTTGTGGAAGGCGACGCAATCAATCAGGCAGCTTTGTCCTGGATAGTGTTGAGCTTCTCGAGTGTTGTTGGAGCTGCATTCATCCAGCAAAGTGGAGCGTATTCCATTACACTCCTGACTTGTGCTTGTAGATGTCTGGTAGACAAGCTTTGGGGCATCAGGTGATGTGTTACTCACCGGAGGATTCCCAGCCTTTGACGTGCCCTGGGAGCTACAGTATTAATATGGCTCGTCCAGTTCAGTTTCTGATCAATGGTAACCCCCAGGATGATGGTTGTGGGGGATTCAGCGATGGAAATGCCACTGAATGTCAAAGGGTGTTGGTTAGATCCTCTCTTGCAGGAGATGGTCATTGCCTGGCACTTGTGTAGCACAAATGTAACTTGCCACTTATTAGGCCGAGCCTGGATATTGTCCAGGTCATACTGAATTTGGACATGGACTGCTTCATTATCTGAGGAGTTGAGAATGGTGCTGAACATTTGTGCAGTGATCCACAAACATCACCACTTCTCACCTTATGATGGAAGGGAGATCATTGATGAAGCAGCTGAAGATGGTTGGGCTGAGGAAACTGTCCTGAGGAACTCCTGCAGTGATGTCCTGGAACTGAGATGATTCACCTCCAATCACCACACCCATCTTCCTTTATGCCAGGTATGAGTCCAACTAGTGGAGAGTTATCCCCTGATTCCCATTGACTCCAGTTTAGCTAGGGCCCCTTGATGCCATACTCGGTCAAATGCTGCATTGATGTCAAGGACAATTACTCTCACCTCACTTCTGGTATTCAGCTCTTTCGTCCAAGTTTCAACTAAGGCTGCAATGAGATCAGGAGCTGAGTGACCCTGGTGGAACCCAAACTGAGCATCCAGGAGCAGGTTATTGCAGAATAAGTGCTGCTTAATAGCAACTTTGATGACTCCTTCCATCACTTTGCTGATGATGGACAGTGGACCTACAGAGAAGTAATTGGCCGAGTTGGATTTGCCCTATTTACTGTCCCTTTAAATGTCAGCCATCTCCGAGGGAAACCAGCCCTTTACTTGTGAACATTAAGAAAGAGATCGTCCTTTTAGCCAGACAAATAAATGTGTCAAGCTGAGGGAGCAAAGAATGCCAATGTCTTTAAGAGAGAGAGAGACGTGGGCCAAGCTTTCCAAAGCCTGCACCCTCCCTGGATTCACTTCCTTGCCCTTCAGTTGCTGCAAGTCACCAATTGAAGGTCCGAATGAGAAAATAAATAGAAAGGAGGAGAGAAGAAAGTGTTTTACTCACAGATGTTGGAGACAGGAGTCTGTGATGCAGCTCAAGCTCATTCAGGGTTGGAGGAACAACAGCTTTGCTCGGCAGAAACCTCCATGTCCAGCTTCCGCATTGAGACAATGGGGAGCTCTGATTGGCGGGGAAATAGAGTACTTCCGGTTCTCCAATCTTCCATTGGGCACAAGTCGGCGGTATTGAGCGCACCCTGCACATGCGCAGATTCCCCTATCCTGAGACATGCGCAGTCCTGAGTTGGTGGGAAGGGCTTCTCGCTCTGGCCGCAGTTGTCAGCCGGTTGCCTGGAAACCGTCTTGACGATGTGCAGGGGGAGAACAAACGGTGGAGGCGAGGCTCCCGTGTCCTCGCGCCGGGCGGGTGCGCTCAAATGCAGTGACGTCACTGCAGAACGGATTCATTCCTATTGGCTGATTTAGAGGACGAGCTCCTTTGTGATGTCACAATGTGGAGGTTGGACAATGAGTTCCAGACTAAAACTTCCTCCTCTGGGCAACATCTGGGAGGAAATCAATGTCTCCCCCTTTCATAAAGTCATGAGATATAGGAGCAGAATTAGACCATTTGGCCCATTGAGTCTGCTCTGCCATTCTATCAAGGCTGTGCTCATCCTGGCTTTAATTCCACCATACTGCCAGTTCTCCATTACCCTTCAACCCATTACCAATTAAAAATCTGTATTCCAAAATCTGTATTTAGCCCTTTACATAAATTGTGTGACATTCATGGAAGTTTGCCAACTGGAGCGTTATTCTCAGTTAAATTCAGCCCTCAGCTCCGTCGCTGCCTGTCATTGACATGAGTAATAGAGACAGAAAGGTGCCCGAGGCTCAAATGGGAAGTCAAACCTTGTGACTCGAAACCAACACCTCAACATTTGTCAGTCAAATCCATGTTATTTATACTGGGGGTTTTATTATATTTAGGCCCTGGAGGCAAAGGGTGGGGGTTTTAAAGGATAACTTTCACTTTCTAACTTTGTATTGTCTATAATAGTGACATTTAAGGGGCATCTTGACAAATACATGAATAGGATGGGAATAGAGGGATACAGACCCAGGAAGTGAAGAAGATTGTAGTTTAGTCGGGCAGCATGGTCGGCACTGGCTTGGAGGGCCGAAGGGCCTGTTCCTGTGCTGTACATTTCTTTGTTCTTTGTATAATGTCAGCCGTGGCTCAGTGGGCAGCTCTCTCTCACCTCGGAGTCAGAAGGTTGTAGGTTCAAGTCCCAATCCAGGGGCCTGAGGACAAAAATCACATCCAACATTCCTCCTCGCAGCACTGAGGGAGTGCTGCACTGTCAGAACAGCCTTCTTTCAAATAAATGAAATGAAATGAAAATCGCTTATTGTCACAAGTAGGCTTCAAATGAAGTTACTGTGAAAAGCCCCTAGTCGCTACATTCCGGCGCCTGTTCGGGGAGGCTGGTACGGGAATTGAACTGTGCTGCTGGCCTGCCTTCAAAGCCAGCGATTTAGCCCAGTGCTAAACCAGCCCCTAATAATAAGATTCAAATAAGATTCTAAACGGAGGCCCTGTCTGTCACTATCAGGTGGATGTTAAAGATCGCACAGCGGAGAGGGAGAGGCTGGTGGGAGAGATACTTAGTATCTGGTTGGACAGGAAGTACGCGGAGGCCCCCGAGGGGGGGCTGCTAAAGGAGCGCCAGAGATTACAGGCGGAGTTCGATTTGCTGACCACTGGGAAGGCGGAGGCACAGTTGAGGAAAGTGAAAGGGGCAGTTTACGAGTATCGGGAGAAAGCAAGTAGGATGCTGGCGCACCAACTTCGCAGGAGAGATGGGGCCAGGGAGATCGGGGGAGTGAGGGATAAGGAAGGTAATACGGTCTTGGGCCCAGAGAAGGTCAATGAAGTCTTTAAGGAGTTTTACTGTAAACTGTACGAGTCAGAACCCCCGAGGGGAGGGGAAGGGATGAAGCAATTTATGGATCGATTGAGGTTCCCAAGGGTGGACGAGGAGCGGGTGGAGGGACTGGGGGCCACGATTGAGTTGGAGGAGATGGTTAAGGGCCTAGCAAGTATGCAGTCGGGCAAGGGCCCGGGTCCGGACGGCTTCCCTGTAGAAATTTACAAGAAATTCTCAGAGCTACTGAGCCCACTCCTGCTAAGAACCTTTAACGAGGCAAAGGAGAGAGGAACCCTCCCCCTGACGAGGTCGCAGGCATTGATCTCGCTCATTTTGAAGAGGGGGAAGGATCCGCTTCAATGTGGGTCCTTCAGGCCGACAACCCTCCTCAATGTGGATGTCAAACTGCAAGCAAAGATTTTGGCTACCAGAATAGAGGACTGTGTCCGGGAGTGATTGAGGAGGACCAGGCAGGTTTCGTCAAGGGCAGGCAATTGAACACAAATGTGAGGAGGCTTCTGAATATTATTATGATGCCCACAGAAGGAGGGGACGCAGAAGTAGTGGCTGCAATGGACACAGAGAAAGGCTTTGACAGGGTGGAATGGGAGTACCTGTGGGAAATGTTAGGTAGGTTGTGTATTTCGGACCCGCCAGAGGGGATGGGGGCGGTCATGCGGATCCTAAGGGACTTTGGGAGCTTCTCGGGATAAGTTGAACGTGGGGAAAAGTGAGCTTTTTGTAATCCACGCTAGGGGCCAGGAGGAGAGAATGGGGGAGCTCCCGCTCAAGATGGCGGGGGGAAGCTTTCGTTACCTAGGTATACTGGTGGCTAGGAACTGGGATGCCTTGCACAGGCTCAACCTATCTCGGCTTGCTGAGCAGGTGGAGGGAGACTTTAAAATGTGGGACATGCTCCCGCTTTCCCTGGCGGGAAGGGTGAAGAATGTGAAGATGACGGTCCTCCCCAGATTCCTGTTCGTTTTTCAGTGCCTTCCCAACTTCATCCCCAAATCCTTCTTCAAGCGGGTGAACAGGATTATCACGGGATTTGTCTGGGCAAACAAGACCCCGCAAGTTAAAAGACTGTTTTTGGAGCCTGGGGGGGGGGGTTGGCACTGCCGAACCTCTGTGGATACTATTGGGGTGCTAATGTGACCATGATTAGGAAATGGGTAATGGAGGAGGAGTTGGCGTGGGGGCAGGTAGAGGCGGCGTCATGCAAAGGCACCAGCCTAGGGGCACTAGGAACGGCACCGCTGCCACTCTCGCCGGCACGATACACCACGAGCTCGGTGGTGACGGCGGCGCTGAGGGTCTGGGGTCAGTGGAGAAGGCACATGAAGGAGGAGGGGGCCTCAGTGTGGACCCCGATATGGAACAACCATAAATTTGCTCCGGGCAAGATAGACGGGGGTTTTCAAGTCTGACATACGGCAAGCATTAGAAGGATGGGAGACCTGTTTATAGATGGGACTTTCCCTAGCTTGAAGGCGCTGGAGGAGAAGTTCAGCCTACCCCCGGGAAATGCAAGTCCACGACTTTCTCAAAAAACAGGTGGGGACATTTCCGTTTCTGCCCCCTCGAAGGATACAGGACAGGGTGGTGTCTGGCATCTGGTTAGGAGAGGGAAAGGTGTCGGACATCTACCAGGAGCTGCAGGAGGCGGAGGAAGCTTCAGTGGAGGAACTGAAGGGCAAATGGGAGGAGGAGCTAGGTGAGGAGCTAGATGAGGGCCTGTGGGCTGATGCCCTGGGCAGGGTGAATTCTTCCTCATCATGTGCCAGGCTCAGCTTAATTCAGTTTAAGATGGTACATCGGGCTCACATGACGACGGCGAGAATGAGCAAGTTCTTTGAGGTAGAGGACAAGTCTGCGAGGTGTTCAGGGAGTCCGATGAACCATGTCCATATGTTCTGGGCATGCCCGGCGCTTAAAGAATTCTGGCAGGGCTTTGCGAGGGCTATGTCCAGGATTTTGGACACGCAGGTGAAGCCGAGTCCAACAACAGCGATCTTTGGGGTGTCAGAGGATTCGGGAGTGCAGGGAGCGAAAGAGGCCGAGGTTTTGGCCTTTGCCTCCCTGGTAGCCCGGAGACGGATCTTGTTAATGTGGAGGGACTCGAAACCCCCGAGTGTGGAGACCTGGGTTAGTGACATGGCGGGGTTCCTCAGCCTGGAGCGAATAAAGTTTGCCTTGAGAGGGTCCTTGCTGGGGTTCTCCCAGCGGTGCCAACCTTTCCTTGACTTTCTAGGGGATCGGTAAAATGTCAGCAGCAGCAGCAATCGGGGGGGGCTCAGGTGGGGAACTGTCTATTTAATGTATATTTTATTTTTGTATAATGATAACAGCCACCTGGTTTTGTTTGTCATTAAATATTTTTTGTTTATTTTTCTGTTATTAGTTATGTAAAAATTTGTTTGAAAAAAAGCTTTAATAAAAAAACAATTAAAAAACCATTCTATTAGCTTTCCTAGTTACTTGCTGTACCTATCGACACGTCTTTTGTGGTTGATACCCAGATCCCTCTGAGCCTCAGAGCTCTGCAATCTCTCACCATTTCGATCATAAGCTTTTTTTATTCTTTCTGCCAGAATGGACAATTTCACATTTCCCCCATTAAACTCCATTTTCTGCGCACATGAAGGAGACACATCCTGAGTGAGACATAGCCAGAGTGGGAATTGGAACTTGGTAATTTGGTGCAGTGAGGTAATTTGGTGCAGAGTGGGAGAAGGTGTTTATCCCGACCATTTTGTTTTCTTTCTTCTGGCAATCTGCAGGGAGAGAACCAGAGAGCATCCTGGGAAGGAAGTGATTTTTATTACCTTTTCAAATTGTGTGTGTGGGGGGGGGGGGGGGGAGAAACTGAAGTGACATCACAGTAAAGCTGTGACCTGATTGGCTGGTTGGGAATCTGTTACATTTGAAAAAATAAATAATATTGCAAAACAAATGTAATTTATTAACTAGATAGTGGAGTAACTAAACCTGAGGGCAGAGATCGGTATTTAGCATTTCATTTTACAGTAATAATCTAGCGTCAGGGCCATATAGTTAATTGTAACTCAATCTCACAATAATTCAAGCGTTTATTTTAAATTAATTAACTCGTGCTTAAATGTGCCTCAACGAGGTGCGGTGCTCCAACTGTGAGATGTGGCAGATCTAACATTCCGGTTGACTATATCTGCAGCAAGTGTAGCTAATGGCAGCTCCTCACAGACCGCGTGGTTCGGTTGGAGCAGCAGTTGGATGCACTTAGGAGCATGCAGGTGGCGGAAAGCATCATAGATAGAAGTTTATAGAGATGTGGTCACACCCAAGGTGTAGGCAAAGAGATGGGTGACCGCCAGAAGGGGCAGGCAATCAGTGCAGGAATCCCCTGTGGTTGTCCCCCTCTCAAACAGGTATACCGCTTTGGATACTGTTGGGCGGAATAGCCTATCAGGGAAAACAGCAGCAGCCAGAGCAGTGGCACCACAACTGGCTCTGATGTTCAGAAGGAGCGTTAAGTTGAGTGAGTGAGAAAATGAATGGCAGATGCAGTATAATTTGTAGCAATGCAAGGTTATCCTTGATAATTATGTAAATGGCCATAGATTAGGAGAGGGGAATGTGCAAAGAGACCTGGGTATCCTCGTACACCAGTCACTGAAGGAAAGCATACAGGTACAGCAGGCAGTAAAGAGGGCAAATGGTATACTAGTCTTCATTGTGAGCAGATTTGAGTACAGGAGCAGGGCTATCTTGCTGCAATTATACTCAGAGAATTATTCTCAGAGGTAGGATCGATTCACATTTGGAAGTGAATGGTCTTATCAGCGACAGACAGCATAGTTTTG
The DNA here is from genome assembly GCF_047496885.1 of Scyliorhinus torazame. NCBI lineage: Eukaryota > Metazoa > Chordata > Chondrichthyes > Carcharhiniformes > Scyliorhinidae > Scyliorhinus > Scyliorhinus torazame. The sequence continues at coordinate 148,295,989 of NC_092711.1, forward strand.
TATGAGTGAGGTCATGTCTCACTAATTTGATTGAATTTTTGAAGAGGTGACATAAATGATTGATGAGGGAAGGCCTGTGGATGTTGTCTACATGGACTTTAGTAAAGCATTTGATAAGGTCCCTCCTGGCAGGTTGGTGCAAAAGATTAGATCACATGGGGTCAGGGGTGAACTAGCTGGATGGATCCAGAACTGGCTTAGCCACAAAAGACAGAGGGTAGCAGAGGAAGGGTGTTTTTCCAAATGGAGGTCTGTCACGAGTGGTGTTCCGCAGGGATCAGTTCTGGGACTGCTGCTCTTTGTAATATATATATATAAATGATTTAGAAGAAAACGAAGCGGGTCTGATTAGCAAGTTTGCGGATGGTACTAAGATTGCAGGAGTCGCGGACAGTGATGAAGATTGTCAGAGAATACAACAGGATATAGATATGTTGCAAAATTGGGCAGAGAAATGGCAGATGGAATTTAACCTGGACAAATGCGAGGTGATGCATTTTGGTAGATCCAATTCAGGTGGGAGCTATAAAATAAATGGCAGAACCATCAGGAGCATAGAGACAGAGAGAGATCTGGGCGTGTAGGTCGACAGATCCTTAAAAGTGGCAGCACAGGTGGAAATGGTGGTGAAGAAAGCATATGGCATGCTTGCCTTCATAGGACGAGTATAAAAGCTCAAATATTATGTGACAATTATATAGAATGTTGGTTAGGCCACATTTGGAATACTGTGTCCCATTCTGGTCACCGCACTACCAGAAGGACGTGGAGGCTTTGGAGAGAGTACAGAAAAGGTTTACCAGGATGTTGCCTGGTATGGAGGAGAGATTGAATAAACTGGGATTGTTCTCCCTAGAGAGACGGAGGCTGCGGGGGTGACCTGATAGAAGTTTATAAAATTATTAGGGGTAGAGATAGGGTGAACAGTTCGAGGGTTTTTCCCAGGGCGGAAATGACAATTACAAGGGGGCACAAGTTGAAGGTGAGGGGGGAAGGTTTCAGTGGAGATGTGTGGGGGTAGGTTTTATACACAGTGGGTGGTGGTGGCCTGGAATGCACTGCCAAGTGAGGTGGTTGAGGCAGATACGTTAGTGACCTTTAAGACTTATCTGGATGGCACATGAACAGACGGGGTATAGAAGGATACAGGCGGTTGGTCGAGATAGGACACGTGACCGGTACAGGCTTGGAGGGCCGAAGGGCCTGTTCCTGTGCTGTATTATTCTTTATTCTATACAGGGCCTTGACGAAATCGTACCTGGAATATTGTGAGCAGTTTTGGTCTCCTTATCTGAGGAAGGATGTTCTTGCTCTAGAGGAAGTGCAGAGATTACCAGACTGATTCCTGGGATGGTGGGACTGACGTGTGAGAGATTGAATCAGTTAGGATTGTATTCGCTGGATTTCAGAAGAATGGGGGATCTCATAGAAACCTGTAATATTCTAACAGGACTTGACAGGGTAGGTGTAGGAAAGACTTTCCCGATGGTGGGAGTGCACAGAACCAGAGGTCGCTGTCTGAGGATACAGGATCGACCATTTAGACACAGGTGAGGAGAAATTTCTTCAACCAGAGTGGGGAGCCTGTGGAATTTGTTACCACAGGAAATAGTTGAGGCCAATACATTGTATGTTTTCAAGAAGCGGTTAGATATAGCACTTAGGACAAAGGGATCAAAGGATATGGAGGGGAAAGCGGGATTAAGCTATGGAGTTGGATAAGCCATGATCATAATGAATGGCAGAGCAGGCGCGAAGGGCCAAATGATCTCTTCCTTCTCTTATTTTCTATGTTTCTATGTAATCCCTTCCCGCACTAAGAGCAGGTGAATGGCCTCTCCCCAGTGTGAACTCGCTGGTGTGTTTGCAGGGTGGCTAACTGTGTGAATCCCTTCCCACAGAGGGAGCAGGTGAATGGCTTCTCCCCAGTGTGAACTCGCTGATGTCTCTGCAGGATGGATGAATCAATAAATCCCTTCCCACACTGAGAGCAGGTGAATGGCTTCTCTCCAGTGTGAACTCGCTGGTGTGACTGCAGGCTGGATAAATCGTTGAATCTCTCCCCACACTGAGAGCAGGTGAGTGGCTTTTCCCCAGTGTGAACTCGCTGATGGCTCTGCAGACAGGCTAACCGAGTGAATCCCTTCCCACACTGAGAGCAGGTGAATGGCTTTTCCCCAGTGTGAACTCGCAGGTGTCTCTTCAGGATGGATAACTGTGTGAATCCATTCCCACAGACGGAGCAGGTGAACGGCCTCTCCCCAGTGTGAATTCGCTGATGTTGCCGCACGGCGGATGAATGAATAAATCCCTTCCCACATTTAGAGCAGGTGAATGGCCTCTCCCCAGTGTGAACTCGCTGATGTACCTTCAGGTGAGATAACTGAGTGAATCCCTTCTCACACTGAGAGCAGGTGAATGGCCTCTCCCCAGTGTGACTACGTCTATGAGCCTCCAGCAGAGATGGGGCTCTGAATCGTTTCCCACAGTCCCCACATTTCCACGGTTTTTCCATGTTTTGTGTCTCGTCGTGTCTCTCCAGGTTGGACAATCAGCAGAATCCTTGTCTTTACACAGAACATGTGCACTGTCTCTCCACACTGTGAATGGTGTGATGTTTTTTCACGCTGTGTCACTGGTTTAAGTTCTTTCCACAGTCAGTACACTGGAACACTCTCACTCAGGTGTGTGTTGTGTGGGTCTCGGTGTTTTTCCAGTCACACTCACGTTTAAAATCTTTTGAAGCCGACAGATCGGACAAACATTTCTCCTTCTTGCCGATGATATTCAGATCAGAAGGAATCGAGTGCGTTTGTCACATCGAGACGTGATGTTTGAGATTTCTGTCTATAATTCCTCCTCTTCCAATATCCTTTAAAAACAATTTACAAAAGTCATCATTGTTATTACAGGATAGAAATTCAGAACAGACAATTCTAGTTCCTATGGAACATTATTTACTCTCTCATTCTCCAAAAGCTGTAAATATCCATCGCACACAATCTCCCTCCATTCTCACTCTGCTGAATGTAATATTCACCCTCCCAATTCTCCTGAAGGTGCTGGTTCATGTTGATTGACAAATCCAAGCTCAGTTCACTGCTTCCTGACCAGGACACAGCGATTAGAATAGGAGCAAGAATAGGCCATGAAAATGAAATGAAAATCGCTTATTGTCACAAGTAGGCTTCAAATGAAGTTACTGTGAAAAGCCCCTAGTCGCCACATTCCGGTGCCTGTTCGGGGAGGCTGTTACGGGAATTGAACCGTGCTGCTGGCCTGTCTTGGTCTGCTTTCAAAGCCAGCGATTTAGCCTTGTGCTAAACAGCCCCATTCGGCCCACCGAGTCTGCTCAACCATTCAATGCACTCCTTGGCCGATCTACATCAGCTCCATTTTCCCACACGATCCCATATCCCTCGATATCTAGAAACCTATCAATATTTGTCTTGAACATACCTGATGACTGAGGCTCCACATTCCTCTGGGAAAAGAATTTCAAAGCTTCACCACATCTTCGAGTGAAGAGATCCCTCCTCATCAGCTTTCTCTCCATTTTCCTACCTGTTCCCCATAACCCTTAACTCCATTGTCAATAAAATATCTGTCAAACTTGTGTTTCAGTATATTCGATGACCCCCAGATAAAACTGGTGCCTGTGGAAGAGAAATCCAGAGACTAACAACCCTCTGAGGGAAGAGATGACTGGAAATCTATAACGTAGCTACAGTCTTATATTACAAGAGGAGAAATAATAATAAATTTACTTTACTACAGAACAGTAAATAATATATCTAACCAATACCACGTAACAACACTGGACATATCTCTGTCCATTATTAATTTCTTTTTAATAAACAATTTTAATGAGGTATTTTTGGCATAATAAACAACAATAGTATAAAACAGTGTACAAAGAACAATAAACATAGGGGTGCAATCACCACATCACATCCCACCAAGACCTCCCTAACTAACCCCCTATTCTACACTACCCTAACCCCCCCCCCCCACCCCGCTGACGATTAATTCTCTGCGAGGAAGTCGATGAATGGTTGCCAACTCCGGGCGAACCCGAGCAGCAACCCTCTCAAAGCAAACTTCATTTTCTCCAAGCCGAGAAAGCTCGCCATGTCCGAAAGCCAGGTCTTCGACTTCGGGGGCTTTGAGTCTCTCCAGGCTAGCAGTATCCGTCTCCAGGCTACCAGGGAAGCAAAGGCCAAAACGTCGGCCTCTTTCTCCTCCTGGACTCCCGGGTCCTCTGAGACCCCAAAAATTGCCACCTCTGGTCTCATCACCACCCTGCTTTTCAAAACTCCGCAAACCCCTGCCAAAATCCCCTGAGTTTTGGAAACGACCAGAACATGGGCATGGTTCTCTGGTCCTCCTGCACATTTTGCGCACCTGTCCTCTATCCCAAAGAATCTACTCATCCGGGCCACTGTCATGTGGGCCCGGTCAACAACCTTGAATTGAATCAGACCAAGCCTGGCGCACGGTACGGTCGCTTTGACCCTGCTCAGCGCGTCCGTCCACAGGCCCTCCTCTAGCTCTTCCCCCCCCTCCCCAAGCTCCTCCTCCCACATATGCTTCAGCTCCTCGGTCTGAATCTCCTCTGCCCCCATGAGTTCTTTGTAGATGTCAGAAACGCTTCCCTCCCCCACCCATCCTCTAGAAACTACCCTGTCCTGGATCTCCCTTAGTGGCAGGAGTGGGAAGGATGATACCTGCCTATGCAGAAAGTCGCGCACCTGTAAATATCTAAAATCATTCCCCCTCGCCAAACCGAACTTCTCCTCCAGCGCCCACAAGCTAGGAAAACTCCCTTCTAAAAACAGGTCCCCCATCCTCTCAATTCCCATCCTCCTCCATATTCAGAACCCCCCAATCCAAGCTCCCCGGGGCAAACCGGTGATTGTCGCATATTGGGGACCAGACCGATGCCCCCATTGCTACCACATGCCTCCTCCGCTGACCCCAGACCCCCAGAGCCGCCACCACTACAGGGCTGGTGGAGTACCGTGATGACGGGAACGGCAGCTACGGCGTTACCAACGCCCCCAGACTGGTGCCCCTACACGACGCTGCCTCCATCCGCTCCCAGACCGACCCCACCCCCCCACTATCCATTTCCTTATCATGGCTATGTTGGCCACCCAATAATAATTGCTAACATTCAGCAGCGCAAGTCCCCCTTTCCCCCGGTTCTGCTCAAGCATCACCTTCTTCACTCGCAGGGACTTACCCGCCCACACAAAGCCCAGGATAATTTTATTAACCCTCAGGGCAGCACGGTGGCGCAGTGGTAGCACTGCAATCTCACGGTGCCAAGGTCCCAGCTCTGAGTCACTGTCCATGTGGAGTTTGCACATTCTCCCCGTGTTTGTGTGGGTTTCGCCCCCACAACACAAAGATGTGCAGGGTAGTTGGATTGAACATGCTAAATTGCTTAGTTGGGAAAAAATGAATTGGTACTCTAAATTTATTTTTTAAAAAAATTAAAATTTATTGACCCTCATGAAAAAGGAACGCGGAATGAACATGGGGAGACACTGAAACACAAACAAAAATCTCGGGAGGACTGTCATTTTAACCGTCTGCACTCTCCCAGCTAACGGCAATGGGAGCGCATCCCACCTCCGAAACTCGCCCTTTATTTGTTCAACCAACCGGGACAGGTTCAACTTGTGTAACCGGCCCCAGGCCCGAGCCACTTGTATCCCTAGATACCTGAAGCTGTCCCCAACCAACCTAAACGGCAACTCCCTTAGCCGATCCTCCTGACCCCTCGCCTGGACTACGAACATCTCACGCTTTGCCATGTTCAATTTATACCCCAAAAACCGGCCAAATTCCCCCAAGATCTCCACGATTTTGCCCATCCCTGCCACCAGATCTGAAACGTATAGGAGCAGGTCGCCTGCGTACAACGAGACTCTATGTTTCACCCCCCCCCCCCCCCCCCCCTCCCCGAACCAGCCCCTTGAAGCCCTCAGAGCAATTGCCAGCGGCTCTATAGCTAACGCAAACAGCAGTGGGGAGAGGGGGCACCCTGTCTTGTCCCCCGGTAGTCTAAAGTAGTCAGAAGTTGTCCTATTCGTTCTCACACTAGCCTCCAGGGCCTGATACAACAGCCTAACCCAGTCGATAAAGACCTTCCCGAACCCAAAACGTCCCAGCACCTCCCATAAATAATCCCACTCCACCCGGTCGAACGCCTTTTCCGCATCTATCGCCACAACTACTTCAACCTCCCTTCTTTCCGGGTGCATCATGATCACATTGAGCAGCCTTCTTATATATGCCACCAGCTACCTGCCCTTAACAAACCCGGTTTGGTCCTCCATAATAACAGTCCATTATTAATTTAATTGCCATGAAATGTCAGCCTTCGCCTGGGGAACCCACCCCTTTAATTGTGAACATTAGGAAAGAGGCAAACCTTTTTTGAAATAAATTTAGACTACCCAATTCTTTTTTCCCCCCAATTAAGGAGTAATTTTTGTGTGGCCAATTCACCTACCTGCACATCTTTTTGGATTGTGGGAGCCAGACCCATGCAGACACGGGGAGAATGTACAAACTCCATACTGACAATGACCCGGGGCCGGGATCAAACCTGGGTCCTCGGCTAACCACTGACCCTGCCCCTAGTGATGACTTTTGTAAACTCCTTTTACTGGATATTACAAGGGGAGGATTTACAGATGGAAACTCAAATCAAACTTCACATCAAGATTTAACAGAGTCACTCCATTCATCAGGACCTGGATATCATTGGCCTTTGAATGTGGAAGAAGAAACGTTTGTCTGTTGGAAAACGTTTTCAAGATCAGTGTGACTGAAAAAAACCCCGATACACACAAAGACTCGAGTGAGAGTGTTCCAATGAACTGACTATGGAAAGAGCTTTTAACCAGTTACACAGTCTGAAAAAACATCACACTATTCAGAGCGGGGAGACCGTACACATGCTCTCTATGGGGACAAGACTTCAACAGATCATCAAACGTGGAAAGCAACAAGGACACCAGCAGCAAGCTGAAACCATGGAAATATGGGGACTGTGGGAAGGGATTCAGATCCCCATGTGAGCTGGAGACTGATCACCATAATCATACCGGCGACAGACCATTCGCCTGTTCTGAGTGTGGGAAGGGATTCACCCAGTTATTCCAGTGAGGATTTATCCTCGAGGTGGGCAATATCATCGTTCTTTTTCTTTTTGTTCTGAGAGGGGTTGCCCCGCCAGAAGTGAGCTGGTGAATGAGAGTGAGATGGGGGCTGCAGTTGTTGAACCAGTTTTGGCTAGTTTTGTCTGGATAGAGATCAATTGATTCTTGGAGGGGACTTCAATTGTGTTCTGGATCCTAAATGGACTGGTCCAAGCCCATTCAACCTCTACAATATCACAGAAAAAGGAATGAAACCAGACCGACCATCTGACATTGACCCACGCACCAGAAATGACAATGGCAAACCCGGCAAAAGATTTTTTAAAACTTCCATCAGCAGACTGTAAAAGGATTAGGGGACACAGATTCCCAGATTTAAGATTGTGAACAAGATCTACAGGGGAGATAGGAGGTAGTCATTTTATCCAGATCTGGAACTCAATGCTTACACACAAAAGTTGATAATCTCCAGGTCCTGATAACTCAAACAGTGGTGTCAGAATTTCATGTGAGGATTGGTTGTGAGTTTCCTGTCTGCGAATCCCTTTCTAATCACCCGTGAAAGAAGTTTATAAAGGCATCACTGTCAGTCCAGAAATGTAATTCAGGAAAGATAAATATTTCTCCTGGTTTGAATTTGCTGTGTGTAAATCCTCCCCTACTATCCCCTGTAAAAGGAGTTTCCAAAATTAATCACTGTCAGTCCAGGAAAGAAATCCACTACATTCTGCCCTCTTGCTCCCCGGTCCACAATGACCACTCATGCTCCCCTCTGGACACTGACCCGCGTTGTCATCAGCAGTCCCCTGACTTGAGGGTGATGTTGACTCAGGGTTGCGAGTTTCTGCCCTGGGTCTTCATGTGACGGAACAGAGCCGCCGAGCTTTGGACACATGGGGCACGATGTCCAATGAGGCAGTGAAATCCGGAGAGCAGGATTTGCTTCCTTTTCTTTTAATCTCTGCCACCGCTTTGCATCATCACTAAGACATTGGGACTCAAATACTAATCCAGTTTGATGGACAGGTTGTCTCCATTCTGAACAATGGGGAACAAGCTCCTCCCACTCATTGAAACATCGCCCCGACAAAGACGGCAAATGCGCATGCGCCCTGATGCACACCCAAGAAAGATGGCGGCCGTTAACGCGAGCCGAAATGAGTTGCAATTCTGTTCGATACAAACTGCGTCCTGAAAACATTTTTCCGCGGTTTTCGGCTCACAACAGCTTTATACAACGTTTCCGCCCACCTCCGCGATCTCTCGCTCCCTCCATATGGTTAATCGCCTCTTACCAATTTCCGATCTGAAAAAGACATCCTTCTGCATCTCCATTACCCACACTGCGCATGCTTCAATCACAGCCTGGCCCCGCCCCTTATTCACTCCGATTGGTTGGAGGACCAGCCGCTCTCACTCGGTCCTCTTGTCCCGCTTCCTCTTCCTATTGGTCGGGCGCCGCCGTCAATCACCCGGACATTGTGACAGTTAACAGATGGTGAGAGCGGCCGCAGGCTCACGCTGACTGTTCCAGTCTCTGCCTCCTCCCCAATCCTGCTGCCCCAGCCTCTGTCCTCCCACCCCTGTGCCTGAGGTGCGAGTGGGACCAGCTGGGACTGTTGTGAAGACCAAGGGCTTTGTTTTGGGCCCCACAGGGCTGAAGAGCGCCGTCCGCCTGCCTTTCACCACCTGTGGCGGGTGTGGGGCAGCCTGGGACATTGTTTTAGGCCCCTCCAGGGCTGAAGAACGCTGCCCCGCTCTGCTGTTGCCCTGCAGCACCTTCCCTTGTGGCACCTGCTGTTGTGGTGCCACGTCCATCCCCTCCTCCCCCCACCCATACCCTACTACCCTGGTCTTAGATACACGGCCGGACCGTACCAGGGGTGGGCTTGGCCAATACCCCAGGGGCATCCTCCACTCTGCCGGGGGCAGGGCGGCCAAGAACCTCTGCAGGGAAGGGAGCCCCTCGACCATCCGCGACCCCCTCGCCTTTCTGCCTACTAACACGGCAACTTAGGGTCAAATGTTGTGCCCAACCCCACCATGACCATCGAGGCGTGCACTCGTGCAATGGCCGGGGTCTTCAGCCCCTCGGCCATCGTAACCGCCTCCAGGATGTACGGTAAGGTTATGTTTTTCCTGCGGGCCGAGCAGGCGGTCCACCATGTACTAGAAAAGGGGGCTCACGGTGGGTGGGACACATGTGGTGGTGCACCCGCTGAAGGCCACCGCCGAACGTGTGGTTCTTTCAAACGTCCCGCCCGACCTCCCCACCGAGCTCCTCCTCCCCCATCTCAACCTACTGGGGGAGGTCAGGTCCGGGGTGGCACCGCTGACACTCGGCCTGAGGGATCTCACCCTCCGCCATGTATACCCCTTCCGGCGTCAGGTTTTTGTCTGCTTGACCTGGGAGGAGGTCACGGAGGGAGGTTTCGTGGTCTCCCACCAAGGGGAGGACCATAAAGTGTTCTGGTCTGCGGATGGCATGCGGTGCCATGCCTGCAGAGGGCTGGGGCACATTCGCCGGAACTGCCCCACCCTAACGGCCGCCACCAACTCCAGGGCGGCTGGCACTGCCCCCATCTCCTCTATCACCTCTTTGTCTGCCCAACAGCCGTCCCCTGACAACACCGCGGCTGCTGGGTGGGGGCAGAGGCAGCCTAAAAAGGCCAAATGGAAGACGGCACGGCGGTCGGACTGGGCCCATCCACAACTTGGACCCATCACGTGTACTGACCCCGTGCCCATCCCAACCAACTTGGAGGCCGCAGCCTCACCTCGGGACACCGCAGCCGCCTCTCAACAACCTGAGGTGCATGGAGAGATCACCGCACGGGCTCCGGAGGGCGGTGGGGACCCTGTGTACTGCCCTGAGCTGGAGGCTGTTCCAGCCTCACCACAGCCCCGCAGCAAGGTGAGCCTGCCCCCTGCAAGCGCCGCCTGCCTCGGCTGGAGGAGCTGGTGGATCTCGCTACGCCCTCCCCAGGCGAGCGGTGTTGGGTATCGCCTGCGTTTACTCCCATCACACTGACGCCCAGCCCCATTAAAAAGAAGGTCAAGATGGCCTCCAAGGCCACCGAGGTGCCCGTTCTGCCGTCGTCCCCCGAACAGGGGGGCCGGACGGAGATGTGACCCGCGAGGGCTCATTCCGCCCAGTACAGTTTTACTCCCCGGTCACCTTTTGTTCGTCGCCGGGGGCTGGCGGCAGCCACCAGTGACCTTATATATTCAGGTCATGGGCGAGCGACGGCGAGGAAGGCTCCCCGCTCACAACACCCAAGCAGATGATGCCAGGTTCCACCCCGGAGCTGTTCCCCGGGGTCTCTCTGAGGGCCCGGCATCGACAGCGCAGGCGGGATCGGAGCCGCCGCCGGCCACGGACCCTGAATCGTGGGGGGAGCTTGTAAGGAACCCACCTGAGGACGATCCTGGGGGTGGGATGAAATGAAAATCGCTTATTGTCACAAGTAGGCTTCAAATGAAGTTACTGTGAAAATCCATTAGTCGCCACATTCCGGCGCCTGTTCGGGGAGGCTGGTACGGGAATTGAACCGTGCTGCTGGCCTGCCTAGGTCTGCTATAAAAGCCAGCTATTTAGCCCTGTGCTAAACCAGCCCCGGATCAACTCGGGCCAAGGGCTAGTTGATGGGCCCGCGGCGCCCGCCACGGGGGCTCGGGTTCAGGCGGTGACCACTCGGAGGAGGAAGGCTGCTCAGTGGCGGGCGAGGAGGAGGATATAGACGCTCTGCAGCGAGGCAGAGGGCACCCTCATGCCCAGCACTGAGTCTCCCCTCATCCCCTCCGGGCATTTTTGAAAAGCATCGTGGCCCTGGACAACTGGGGAAATCTGGGGCGGCTCCTCGAGTCCAAAGCAGCGAGCTGGTATGTCGAGCACCTTCCTGTCTCTTGACCAGGAGAAGGCGTTCGGCAGGGTGGGGCACGAGTATCTGCTCGGGGCTCTGTAAGCTTTCGGGTGCGGAACACACTTTGTCGCCCAGATCCGATTACTGTACGCTGCCTCGGAGTGTCTGATTAAGGTTAACGGGTCCCTGACGGCGCCCCTTCGCTTTGGGAGAGGAATGCGTCAGGGCTGACCCATGTCCGGCCAACTTTATTCTCTCTGCTTGGAGCCTTTTCCTGCGCCTCCTACAGAGGAGGTTGTCGGGGCTGGTTCTGCGCGAGCCGGACATGGAGGTGGTCCTCTCGGCTTATGCTGATGATGTGCTCCTCACGTTCATTGACCCTGGTGACCTGCGGAGGATGCGAGAGTGCCTGTATACTCCGCCGCGTCTTCTGCTAGGATCAACTGGGCTAAATGTTCCAGACTCCTGGTTGGTCCATGGCAAATGGACCCCTCCCAGAGGAGTTCAGGCCCTTCAGCTGGAGCCGGACCAACATCCTCTACTTGGGAGTCCATCTTTGCCCAGCAGGGAAAGCCTGGCCAGCGAACTGGCAGGAGTTGGAGACCAATATCACCACTCGCATGGGACGCTGGACAGGACTGCCCCGAGTGCTGTCCCACAGGGGTCGCGTTCTCGTCATAAACCAGCTGGGTTGCCTCCATGTTGTGGTACCGGCTGGTTACTTTGACTCCTCCCCCTAACTTTGTCACACACATCCAGAGAACCCTGATTTGGCTCTTCTGTGACAGTGGATTGCACTGGGTCACTGCGGAGGTCTTGAATCTCCCAATTGCGGAGGACAGTCAGGCGTTGGTGTGCCTTCGCACCCAGGTAGCGACTTTCCGCCTTCAGTCTGCAACGTTACCTATACGTTGAACCTCCTCCATGATGGTGTGCCCTGGCGACGTATTCTTCTGCCAGGTGCATGGCCTGAACTACGATGTGCAGCTCCTGTTCGTTGACCAGCAAGGTCTTCGGAGTTCTTTGTTGGCAATGCCTGTCTTGTACCAGGACCTTCTCAAAATCTGGAACATGGTCGCCACGCACCGCAGCTCTCCCCCCGTTAGGAGTAGTGGCTGTCGTAAGGGAGCCGGTGCTCAGGAATTCGCAACTCCGCCAATATCCATTCCAGTGGCCTGCAGAGTGGAGGGCTGTGGATGCTGGGGTGACCAGGATCGGGGACATGCTGGGTGGCGGAGGAGTGGGCTGGATGACGCCCTACGAGCTTGCCAAGCGCGGAGCAGTGTCCGTCCAGCGCGCGGATAAAGTCATCCAAGGCCTAAAATCAGTCGTGCTCGGCCCCGTGGGCACACTTGGACTCGAGACGTCGCAGTTGTGCGGTGTTTGCACTTCAGCCCCACGCTCCTAATCTACGGACATCCGGCGCGGAGAAGGCGGAGGACCTCCTTGTGAACCAGCTCCTGGGCCTGTCCAAACTTGCCACTAATAGGTCCAGGCAGCGGACGACTGAGGGGGCTATCCAGCCTGACTGTCTGCCCCTCTTCTGCAGCCTTGTTCGCGGCCGGGTGTCCCTGAAGTGGGAGCATGCAGTGTCCACGGGCACACTCGAGGCCTTCCGTGCTCGATGGGCACCCCAGGGGTTGACTGCCTTTAGCCCCTGATTTCCGCACTTTGATTTGACGGGTTTTGTTAAGTTTTCACACCGTGTATCACGCCAGACTAAGTGGCGGATGCAGGATATACTCCTGCTGCATGTAGATAAACGCAGCAGGTCATCACTCACAAAACTCCAAAAACAAGAAGTAAAATTGTTATAATTATCTCTACTTATCAAATGACAGTCATTAAACCCTATAAAACTACAGGGTCTCAGACAATAATAGTGGAGATGGGGCCCAGAGGATAAACAGCAAAGGATTCACTCATTTTGAGAGTAACAAACACAGTGTCTGTTCCAATAATAAGAGTCGGGCTGCTGTGCGTGAGTGAACACATCATTGGATCCAATGTAACGATAATACAGTGAGATTTTCATTTCATTTCATTCAGTATCTAGAGAACCATAACTAAAGTTTTGTTTTCGTATAATAGTGAGTTAGTCATGGTTTGTTAACAACATAATATAATCCACTTCTGGTGTGTGTTACTCTGTCACTGTTAGACCATAACCTTTTAAAAAAATAAATTTTGAGTACCCAATTCATTTTTTTCCAATTAAGGGGCAATTTAACGTGGTCAATCCACCTACCCTGCACCTCAATGAGAATCTGAGTGAGTCGAGAGATGTTTAGTGAATGAGAGACAGGAGAGCAGGTTCACATACCGGAGGATCACTGAGAATGATCAGAATAAGGAGACCACTCAGAAAACAGCCAATAGGAAGCTTCAGCTGAACACATCACTTATTCTTAAAGGGACAGTCGGGGCCCTGACACTGCTCAGCTCCCAGTTAAAGGGGCAGACACAGCTTTGCCGTTTTCTCTGGTATGTTTATGATTGCTAAAGGCTGGTCGGAGTGAGGTTTATTTAAAAGGACAGAATGTGGGAAGCACACATCAACAAAACTGGGAATTCTTGGACACAAACAGCAGCTCCTTCTTTATCTGGGAATGAAACTATTGTCTAATTCTCCCTGCTGTTACCAGGCTCCTGTGATGTCCTCCAGCTGCTATTTTAATGCAAACTTCAATCAATTTGTTTTAAGTAGCTTTCTATTCAATGAAATAATTGCAACTATCACAGAAACACATTAAAATGTTTGAGATGGATTCCGATGCATTTTCAGCATGGAAACTGAATCCTGCTGCTTTACATTCAATCAGGAACATCACAGTTTTACACCAATCTCTGATTTGACACCACATTCCCAGTACTCACCGTTGTTCTTCCCGACTCTGAACACAGTTGTAAAGGTGCTTCTGTTCTAGGGATTTAGGGGTTCTGAGATGTGGAAGAGTGTGATTGGAACACATTCCTTGCACACCTCAGGATTTAGCCACACGGGGACTTTGCTGACAGTGAAGAGAGATGAGAAAGACCAAAGTGTTGTTTGTCCCTCTCAGTGTGACCCTGAAGGACTGTGTCCAGGCTGAAGTTCTGTTCCTGCCATATGATCCTTCCCCAGATTGTCCTTTCTGAGCTCCAGGCAGGTGCTGTTAAACACTCAGGTAGGAAAGACAAAAATCTGCAACAACTTTTCAAACAAAGCTGATTTATTCAGAATATTAAACCTCTACAGCAGATTAAGACTGTCAGAGTGAACATTATTCGGTCTTGGACATGATTAACAGCATCAATAAGAGTAGAATCCAAACCTTGTAGTCGCTTGTGAACTCGCTGGTGTGTAAGCAGGTGGGATGGCTGAGTAAATCCCGTCCCACAGACATTAGAGGTGTGAATTCAATGGGTTTCAGGAGATAAGATAAATGAGAAAATTCCTTCCTACAGATGGAGCAGGTAAACAGCCTCCCCCCAGTGTGAACTCTCTGGTGTGTCAGCAGGTTGGATGACTGACTGAATCCCTTCCCACATACCGAGCAGGTGAACAGCCTCTCCCCAGTGTGAACTCGCTGGTGATTCAATAGGTTGGATGAACGAGTGAATCCCTTCCCACACACTGAGCAAGTGAATGGCCTCTCGTCACTGTGAACCTGCTGATGAGTCAGAAGGTTGAATTAATTAATGAATCCCTTCCCACAGTCAGAGCAGGTGAATGGCCTCTCCCCAGTGTGAATTCTCTGGTGGTTCAGACGGGCAGATGGACGGCTGAATCCTTTCCCACACACCGAGCAGGTGAATGGTCTCTCCCCAGTGTGAGCATATTGGTGTATTAGTAAATGCTTTTTGTTTTTAAAGCTCTTCTCACAGTCAGGACAGTTAAAAAGTTTGTTATCAGAGTGAACAAGTTGATGTGTCTGTAGGTGGGATGACTGAATGAATCCTTTCCCACACACGGAGCAGGTGAAAGGTCTCTCGCCAGTGTGAATACATTGATCTGTCAGCAGATCAATTTTATGTTTAAAACTCTTCTCACATTTAGGACATGTAAATGGTCTCATCAGTGTGAGCAAGTTGATGAGCCACAATGTGGGATGACCGAGTGAATCCCTTCCAACACACAGGGCAGGTGAATGGCCTCTCCTCAGTGTGAATACGCTTGTGTGTCAGAAGGTTGTATGAATGGGTGAATCCCTTCCCACAAATGGAGCAGGTGAACAGTCTCTCCCCAGTGTAACTGTGCCGATGAACTTCCAGATGTGATGGGTAACTGAATCCCTTCCCACAGTCTGCACATTTCCACGGTTTCCCTATGGTGAGTGTGTCCTTATGTCTCTCCCGGTTGAAGCCTTGTCCACATCCAAAACATGTGTATAATTTCTCTCTGCAGTGAATGGTGTAATGTTTTTTCAGGCTGTGTTAAAGCTCTTTCCACAGTCAGTGCTCTGGAACACTCTCACTCGGGTGTGTATATCTCGGTGCTTTTCCAGTCACACTGCTGAAACAGAACAGACAAACAGTTCCCCTTCCAAATTAAAAGACCGATGATATTCAGCTCCTGATGAATTGAGTGACTCTGTCAGATCTTGATGCTTGGTTTGAGTTTTCTGTCAGCCAATCTTCCGGCAGGGAGGGTGGGTTGGTGGGGAGGGAGGGACAGTGGGGAGGGGGAGGGGAGCGGAAGGGAGGGAGGGAGGGTGGAGGGGAGCGGCAGGGTGGGCCGGACGGTGGGAAGGGTGGAGGGGAGCAGCAGGGAGGGAGGGACGGTGGGGAGGATGGAGGGGAGAGGGAGGGTGGGACGGGGGGAGGGGAGCGGCAGGGAGGGAGGGACGGTGGGGAGGATGGAGGGGAGAGGGAGGGTGGGACGGTGGGTAGGGGAGCGGGAGGGAGGGAGGGTGGAGGGGAGTGGCAGGGAGTGAAGGACGGTGGGGGGGGAGGGGAGCGGCAGGGAGGGAGGGACGGTGGGGGGGGGAGTGGAACGGCAGGGAGGGAGGGTGGGGAGGGGAGCGGCAGGGAGGGGTGTGGCGGGGGGGGAGTGGAGCGGCAGGGAGGGAGGGTGGGGAGGGGAGCGGCAGGAAGGGAGGGGTGTGGCAGGGAGAGAGGGATGGTGGGGAGGGGGAGGGAGGGTGTGGAGGGTGGACGGGAGCGGCAGGGAGGGACAGTGGGGAGGGGAGCGGAAGGGAGGGAGGGAGGGTGGAGAGGGTGGAGGGGAGCGGCAGGAAGGGAGGGACGGTGGGAGGGGGAGCGGCAGGGATGGTGGGGAGGGGGAGGGGAGCGGCTGGGAGGGAGGGACGGTGGGAGGGGGAGGGAGGGTGGGGAGGGAGGGTGGGGAGGGTGGAGGGGAGCGGCAGGGAGGGTGGAGGGGAGAGGCAGGGAGGGAGGGACGGTGGGAGGGGGAGAGGAGCGGCGGGGAGGGTGTAGGGGAGAGGCAGGGAGGGAGGGACGGTGGGAGGGGGAGAGGAGCGGCGGGGAGGGTGGAGGGGAGAGGCAGGGAGGGAGGGACGGTGGGAGGGGGAGGGGAGCGGCAGGGAGGGAGGGACGGTGGGAGGGGGAGGGGAGCGGCAGGGAGGGAGGGACGGTGGGAGGGGGAGGGGAGCAGCAGGGGGGGAGGGACAGTGGAGAGGGAGGGAGGGTGGGGAGGGGAGCGGCAGGGAGGGAGGGACGGTGGGGAGGGGGAGGGGAGTGGCAGGGAGGGAGGGACGGTGGGAGGGGGGAGGGGAGCGGCAGGGAGGGAGGGACGGTGGGAGGGGGGGAGCGGCGGGGAGGGAGGGACGGTGGGAGGGGGGGGAGCGGCGGGGAGGGAGGGACGGTGGGAGGGGGAGGGGAGCGGCAGGGAGGGAGGGACGGTGGGGAGGGGAGGGACGGTGGGGAGGGAGGGAGGGTGGGGAGGGGGAGGGGAGCGGCAGGGAGGGAGGGACAGTGGGGAGGGGGGGAGGGAGGGACGGTGGGGAGGGAGGGACGGTGGGGAGGGGGAGGGAGGGACGGTGGGGAGGGGGATGGGAGCGGCAGGGAGGGAGGGACGGTGGGAGGGGGATGGGAGCGGCAGGGAGGGAGGGACGGTGGGGAGGGGGAGGGGAGCGGCAGGGAGGGAGGGACGGTGGGAGGGGGGGGAGGGAGGGGGAGGGGAGCGGCAGGGAGGGAGGGACGGTGGGGAGGGGGGAGGGAGGGTGGGGAGGGGGAGGGGAGCGGCGGGGAGGGAGGGACGGTGGGGAGGGGAGCGGCAGGGTGGGAGGGAGGGAGGGAGGGGAGGGGGAGGGTGGGGACCGGCAGGGAGGGTGAGACGGTGGGGAGGGGAGCGGCAGGGAGGGAGGGACGGTGGGGAGGGGGAGGGGAGCGGCAGGGAGGGAGGGACGGTGGGAGGGGGGGGAGGGGGAGGGGAGCGGCAGGGAGGGAGGGACGGTGGGAGGGGGGGAGGGGGAGGGGAGCGGCAGGGAGGGAGGGACGGTGGGGAGGGTGGGGAGGGGGAGGGGGAGGGGAGCGGCGGGGAGGGGAGCGGCAGGGAGGGAGGGACGGTGGGGAGGGGAGCGGCAGGGAGGGAGGGAGGGAGGGGAGGGGGAGGGTGGGGACCGGCAGGGAGGGTGAGACGGTGGGGAGGGGGAGGGGAGCGGCAGGGAGGGTGGGACAGTGGGGTGGGTGGGAGGGTGGGTCGGTGGGGTTTTAGTTATTTATTAGCCGATTTCCTGCTTGTTCTCTTTTTGGTTTTGGTTGTGTTTGATGTCTGTGTATGATTTCCTCAATAAAAACATTGATTAAAAAAAAGACTGTAAATAATAAATGTACATTTTTACAGAACCATAAATTATATATCTAATCATAGAATTTACAGTGCAGGAGGCCATTCGACCCATCGAGTCTACACCGGGCCTTGAAAAGAGCGCCCCATTTAAGTCCACACCTCCATCCCATCCCTGTAACCAAGTAACCCCACCTAACATTTTTGGACACGAAGAGCAATTTATCATGGCCAATCCACCTAACCTGCACATCTTTCGACTGTGGGAGGAAATCGGAGCACCCGAAGGAAACACAGACAGACACGGGGAGAACGTGCAGACTCCGCACAGACAGTGACCCAATCCGGGAATTGAACCTGGGTCCCTGGAGCTGTGAAGTAACAGTGCTAACCACTGTGCTACTGTGCCGCCCTTCTGTACCACATAACAACATTAGACATATCTCTGTCTGATATTAATTTACTGTTGCCTTTAATGTCAGCCATGTCCTGGGAAACCAGCCCTTTAATTGTGAATATAAGGAAAGAGACCATATGGGATATATATATATATAGACAAATTGAACATTTCAGCAGTCAAGGGCATTCAGCCTCTTCGGGTAAGCATTCTCCAAGGCGGCCTTCAGAATGCGCGACATTGCAGAATCGGCGAGTAGAAACTTATAGCCAAGTTCCGCACACGAGTATGGCCTCAACCGGGACCTTGGATTCATGTCGCATTACATTCACTCCACATCTGACCTGGGCTTGCGAAATCCTACCAACTGTCCTGGCTTGAGTCAATTCACACCTCTTTAACCTGTGATTATCCCTCTCTTCAGTCACTCCGTCTGGACCTGTAAAGACTTAATTACCTGCAGAGACTCGCAATCAAAGTATCGCCTTGCATCTTTGACTTTGTCTATATATATATATATACATATATGTTTCTGGAACCTACCCCTTCATTCACCTGAGGAAGGAGCAGTGCTCCAAAAGCTAGTGATTCAAAACAAACCTGTTAGACTTTAACCTAGTGGTGTAAGATTTCTTAGTGTGCTCAACTCAGACCAATGCCGGCATCTGCACATCAATATTTTTGAGAGAAAAAGACCTGGGCCTACCTTTCCGGAGTCTGTGTCCTCCCTAGATTCACTTCCATTCTCTTCACTTGCTGCAAGTCACCAATTGAAGACCAGAATGAGAAAATAAATGGAAAGGGGGGAAAGTGTTTTACTCTCAGATGTTGGAGACAGAAGGAAGTTTCAATCTGTGTGAAGCTAACTCCTCATTCACCCAAAGCCCGCGCTCTGATTGCCTGGAGGACAAGAGTCCTTCCGGTTCGCCAGGATTTTCCCTTGGTTATCCGCCGCCTGAAGACAATGGCATCACGTGGCCATGGGTAAACGTTTGACCGCAAGAAGCGCGGACCCTTTGACCAATGGAAATCGCCGTGTTCCGCACAGGCGCAGCTTTTCCGCCCTTGGACCTGCGCAGTCCCAGGCCGCCCACCCGCGCGGCGGATAGAGAAGTTTCTCTAACGCGGTGGATTCTGGGGGCCACAATCGCCATTACCCACCCGGCGCCCAGTTTCCAAACTCCTGGGACTGGGATGAAAAGTGGGGGGTGCAGTGACCCCCACCCTGACATAAAGTGCGTCTGGATGGTCAGCGGATTTGATTGTGACGTCCCTCTTAGCAAAACAGTTTGTTAACTTCAAAGATTTAGACACTTGTGCGACATATTGGGGAGGGCAATGGATGAGAGTGAAACTGAACCCGAGGGTCAGCACCTTCAGGGAAGGAGAATTGGGGAAAAGCAGGAGGAGGATGGTGAGATTTAACTTTTTTTCTTTCTTTGAATAATTTACGGGATGTGGACTTTGCTGGCCAGTCTTGCATTACCCATCCCTAATTGCCCTTGAGAATCATAGAATTTACAGTGCAGAAGAAGGCCATTCAGCCCATCGTGTCTGCACTGGCCCTCGGAAAGAGCACCTTACATATGCCCCACGCCTCCCCGCTATCCCTTTTATCCCCATAACCCAACCTAACCTTTTTGGACACGAAGGGCAATTTAGAATGATCAATCCACCTAACCTGCACATCTTTGGACTGTGGGAGAAAACCGGAGCACCCGGAGGAAACCCGCGCACACACGGGGAGGATGTGCAGACTCCGCCCAGACAGTGACCCAAGCCGGAATCGAACCTGGGACCCTGGAGCTGTGAAGCAATTGTGCTATCCACAATGCTACTGTGCTGCCCTTTTTTTTGTCCATACGCCATGCTGATCCTCCCACCCTCTCTCTCCCTTCCCCTCCCTCCCTCATCCCCTCTCTCCCTCGTTCCCTCCCTCTCCCTCATTCGCTCCCTCACCGATCTGTCCATACGCCATGCTGATCGCCATGACTCCTTCATGTGCGGGAAGTGTGTCCAGCTGCAGCTCCTGTTAGACCGCATGATGGCTCTGGAGCTGCAGATGGACTCACTTTGGATCATCCACGATGATGAGGAGGTCGTGGATAGCACGTTCAGTGAGTTGGTCACACCGCAGATTAGGATTAGTGAGGGAGACAGGGAATGGGTGACCAAAAGGCAGCAAAAGAGCAGGAAGGCAGTACAGGTGTCCCCTGTGGTCATCTCCCTCCAAAACAGGTATACCGTTTTGGATACTGTTGGGGGCTCACCAGGGGGAGGCATCAGTAGCCAGGTTCGTGGCACCGTGGCTGGATTTGCTGCACAGAAGGGCAGGAAAAAGACTGGCAGGGCTATAGTCACAGGGGATTCAATCGTAAGGAGAGTAGACAGGGGTTTCTGTGGTCGAAAACGAGACTCCCGAATGGTATGTTGCCTCCCAGGTGCACGGGTCAGGGATGTCTCAGATCGGCTGCAGGACATACTGAAGGGGGAGGGTGAACAGCCAGTTGTCGTGGTGCATATAGGCACCAACGATATAGGTAAAAAACGGGATGAGGTTCAACAATGAGAATTTAGGGAGTTAGGAGATAAGTTTAAAAAGTAGGACCTCAAAGGTAGTAATCTCAGGATTCCTACCAGTGCCACGGGACAGTCAGTGTAGAAATTCAAGAATAGTCAGAATTAATACGTGGCTTGAGAGATGGTGCAGGATTGAGGGGTTCAGATTTTTGGGACATTGGAACCGGTTCTGGGGGCGGTGGGACCATTACAAGTCGGATGGTCTACACCTGGGCAGGATTGGAACCAATGTCCTAGGGGGTGCTTTTGCTAACACTGTTGGGGAGGTTTTAAACTAATGTGGCAGGGGGATGGGAACCAGGTTAGGAAGTTAGAGGTCAGTAAAGAGGCAGCAACTAAAGCCAGTAAGGTACTAGATAATAAACTCAATGTGACTAAGGGGAAGAGTAGACAGGGAAGAGATGATGAACGCAAAGGGACAGGTGGTCTGAGGTGCATTTGTTTCAATGCGAGAAGTGTAGCAGGTAAGGCAGATGAACGTAGGGCTTGGATTAGTACCTGTGAATATGATGTTATTGGTATTACTGAGACTTGGTTGAGGGAAGGGCAAGACTGGCAACTAAATATCCCAGGGTATAGTGCTTCAGGGGGAATAGAGAGGGAGGTAAAAGGGGTGGAGGAGTTGGATTACTGGTCAGAGATGATATCACAGCTGTGATTAAGGAGAGCACGATGGAGGATTCGAGCACTGAGGCAATATGGGTAGAGCTAAGAAATAGGAAGGGTGCAGTAACATTGTTGTGACTTTACGACAGGCCTCCCTAAAGCAAGCGTGAAGTAGAGGTACAAATATGTAGACAGATTATAGAAAAATGTAGGAGCAATAGGGTGGTTGTGATGGGAGATTTTAACTTCCCCAACATTGAATGGGACTAATGTAGATGGAGCAGAATTTGTAAGGAGCATCCAGGAGAGTTTTTTTAGAGCAGTATGTAAATAGTCCAACTCGGGAAGGGGCCATACTGGACCTGGTATTGGGGAATGATCCTGGCCAGGTGGTTAAAGTTTAAGTCGGTGATTACTTTGGAAATAGCGATCACAATTCCGTAAGTTTTAGAATACTCCTGGAGAAAGACGAGAGTGGTCCTAAAGGAAGAGTGCTAAATTGGGGAAAGGCCAAGTATAACAAAATTCGGCAGGAGCTAGGGAATGTGGATTGGGAGCAGCTGTTTAAGGGTAAATCCACATTTGAAATGTGAGAGTCTTTTAAGGAAAGGTTGATTAGAGTGCAGGACAGACATGTCCCTGTGAAAATAAGGGATAGAAATGGCAAGATTAGGGAACCATGGATGACAGGTGGAATTGTGAGACTAGCTAAGATGAAAAAGGAAGCATATATAAGATCCAGGCGACTTAAAACTGATGAAGCTTTGGAAGAATATCGGGAAAGTAGGACAAATCTCAAATGCGCAATAAAGAGGGCTAAAAGGGGTCATGAAATATCTTTGGCTAACAGGGTTAAGGAAAATCCCAAAGTATATAAAGATCAAGAGGGTAACTAGAGAAAGGATTGGCCCACTCAAAGACAAAAGAGGGAATTTATGCGTGGAGTCAGAGGAAATGGATGAGATTCTTAATGAGTACTTTGCATCGGTATTCACCAAGGAGAGGGACATGACGGATGTTGAGGCTAGGGATGGATGTTTAAATACTCTAGGTCAAGTCGGCACAAGGAAGGGGGAAATTTTGGGTATTCTAAAAGGCATTAAGGTGGACAAGTCCCCAGGTCCGGATGGGATGTATCCCAGGTTACTGAGGGAAGCGAGGGACGAAATAGCTGGGGCCTTAACAGATATCTTTGCAGCATCCTTGAGCACGGGTGAGGTCCCGGAGGACTGGAGAATTGCTAATGTTGTCCCTTTGTTTAAGAAGGGTAGCAGGGATAATCCAGGGAATTATAGACCTGTGAGCTTGATGTCAGTGGTAGGCAAACTGTTGGAGAAGATACTGAGGGATAGGATCTATTCACATTTGGAAGAAAGTAGACTTATCAGTGATAGGCAGAATGGTTTTGTGCAGGGAAGGTCATGTCTTACAAACCTAATAGAATTCTTTGAGGAAGTGACAAAGTTAATTGATGAGAGAAGGGCTGTAGATGTCATATACATGGACTTCAGTAAGGCGTTTGCTAAAGTTTCCCATGGCAGGTTGATGGAAAAAGTGAAGTCGTATGGGGTTCAGTGTATACTAGCTAGATGGATAAAGAACTGGCTGGGTAACAGGAGACAGAGAGTTGTGGTGGAAAGGAGTGTCTCAAAATGGAGAAAGGTGACTAATGGTGTTCAATATGGATCCGTGCTCGGACCACTGTTGTTTGTGATATACATAAATGATCTGGACGAAGGTATAGGTGGTCTGATTAGCAAGTTTGCAGATGATACTAAGATTGGTGGAGTTGCAGATAGCGAGGACTCAGAGAATACAGCAAAATATAGATAGATTGGAGAGTTGGGCAGAGAAATGGCAGATGGAGTTCAATCCAGGCAAATGCGAGGTGATGCATTTTGGAAGATCTAATTCAAGAGCGGACTATATGGTCAATGGAAGAGTCCTGGGGAAAATTGATGTACAGAGAGATCTGGGAGTTCAGGTCCATTGTACCCTGAAGGTGGCAACGCAGGTCGATAGAGTGGTCAAGAGGGCATACAGCATGCTTGCCTTCATCGGACGGGGTATTGAGTACAAGAGTCGGCAGGTCACTTTACAGTTGTATAGGACTTTGGTTGGGCCACATTTGAAATGCTGCGTGCAGTTCTGGTCGCCACATTACCAGAAGGATGTGGATGCTTTATAGAGGGTGCAGAGGAGGTTCACCAGGATGTTGCCTGGTATGGAGGGTGCTAGCTATGAAGACAGGTTGAGTAGATTATGATTGTTTTCGTTGGAAAGACGAAGGTTGAGAGGGGACCTGATTGAGGTCTACAACATTGAGAGGTATGGACAGGGTGGATAGCAAAAAGCTTTTTCCAAGAGTGGGGGTGTCAATTACAAGGGGTCACGATTTCAAGGTGAGAGGGGGAAAGTTTAAGGGAGATGTGCGTGGAAAGTTTTTTACGCAGAGGGTGGTGGGTGCCCAGAACGCTTTGCCAGCGGAGGTGGTAGAGGCGGGCATGATAGCATCATTTAAGATGCATCTAGACAGATATATGAACGGGCGGGGAACAGAGGGAAGTAGATCCTTGGAAAATAGAAGACAGTTTTAAATAAAGGATCTGGATCGGCGCAGGCTGGGAGGGCCGAAGGGCCTGTTCTTGTGCTGTAATTTTCTTTGTTCTTTATTCTTGAACCAAGTGAATCCCTCCCCGCAGTCAGCCAGGTGAATGGTCTCTCCCCGGTGTGAACTCATTGGAGTGTCGCAGGCTGGAGAATTGAGTGAATCCGATCCCACAAATGGAGCAGGTGAATGACCTCTCCCTGGTATGAACTCGCTGAGTCAGAAGCCGATATGAATCACAGAATCCTTTCCCGCAGTAGAGCAGGTGAACACCACATCCTGGTGAACACTTTCTCCCCAGTGTGAACGCGCTGGCTGAATGACTTCGTGAATCAGGATCAGGATCATGACACGGGATCAGGGGTGAGCTGGCAAGGTGGATACAGAACTGGCTAGGTCATAGAAGGCAGAGAGTAGCAATGGAAGGATGCTTTTCTAATTGGAGGGCTGTGACCAGTGGTGTTCCACAGGGATCAGTGCTGGGACCTTTGCTGTTTGTAGTATATAAAAATGATTTGGAGGAAAATGTAACTGGTCTGATTAGTAAGTTTGCAGACGACACAAAGATTGGTGGAATTGCGGATAGCGATGAGGACTGTCAGAGGATACAGCAGGATTTAGATTGTTTGGAGACTTGGGCGGAGAGATGGCAGATGGAGTTTAATCCGGACAAATGTGAGGTAATGCATTTTGGAAGGTCTAATGCAGGTAGGGAATATACAGTGAATGGTAGAACCCTCAAGAGTATTGAAAGTCACAGAGATCTAGGAGTACAGGTCCACAGGTCACTGAAAGGGGCAACACAGGTGGGGAAGGTAGTCAAGAAGGCATACGGCATGCTTGCCTTCATTGGCCGGGGCATTGAGTATCAGAATTGGCAAGTCATGTTGCAGCTGTATAGAACCTTCGTTAGGCCACACTTGGAGTATAGTGTTCAATTCTGGTCACCACACTACCAGAAGGATGTGGAGGCTTTAGAGAGGGTGCAGAAGAGAGTTACCAGAAAGTTGCCTGGTATGGAGGGCATTAGCTATGAGGAGCGGTTGAATAAACTCGGTTTGTTCTCACTGGAACGACAGAGGTTGAGGGGCGACCTGATAGAGGTCTACAAAATTATGAGGGGCATAGACAGAGTGGTAGTCAGAGGCTTTTCCCCAGGGTAGAGGGGTCAATTACTAGGGGGCATAGGTTTAAGGTGAGAGGGGCAAGGTTTAGGGTAGATGTACGAGGCAAGTTTTTTTACATAGAGGGTAGTGGGTGCCTGGAATTCGCTACCGGAGGAGGTGGTGGAAGCAGGGACGATAGTGACATTTAAGGGGCACCTTGACAAATACATGAATAGGATGGGAATAGAGGGATACGGACCCAGGAATTGTAGAAGATTGTAGTTTAGTCGGGCAGCATGGTCGGCACGGGCTTGGAGGGCCGAAGGGCCTGTTCCTGTTCTGTACATTTCTTTGTTCTTTGTTGAATCCCTGGCTACATGCAGAGCATTTGAAAGGCCTCTCCGAGTGTGATTTTACTGCTGTGTCTGCAGGGTGGATAAATTATTGAATCCTTTCCCACATTCAGAGCAGGTGAATGGCTTCTCCCCAGTGTGAGCCCTTTGATGTGTCAGCAGGTGGGATGACTGAGTGAGTCCCTTCCCACACACAGAGCAGGTGAGTGGCCTCTCCCCAGTGTGACGACATTGATGAGTTTCCAGCACAGATGGGGATCTGAATCCTTTCCCACAGTGCCCACATTTTCAGGTGCAGGCGTCCTTGAGACTCTCCAGGTTTCATAATCAGTTGAAGCCTCATCCACAGCAAAACCGTGCAGGATTTCTCTCTGCTCTGAATGGTGCGATGTTTTATCAGGCTGTGTAATTGGTTAACTGCAGGGCGGCACGGTGGTGGAGTGGTTAGCACTGCTGCCTAGGGTGCTGAGGACCCGGGTTCGATGCTGGCCCCTTGGCTGTGTGGAGTTGCACATTGTCCCCATGTCTGCATGGGTCTCATCCACACAACCCAAAGATGTGCAGGTTAGGTCGATTGGTCGCACTAAATTGCCCCTGAATTGGACAAAATAATTGGGTATTCTAAATTTATCAAACAAAGTAATTGGTTGACGCTTTTTCCAGTCAGTTCCTTGGAACACAATTACCGTGTCTGTGTGTCTTGGTGCTTTAAAATCTCTTGAAACAGACAAAGATTTCTACTTCTAGATTCAAAGTCCGATGATATTCAGGTCCCAAGGAATCGAGTGACTTTGTCAGACCCAGATGCGACATTTACTTTCAGATTTCTGTCTGTAAAGCCTCACTTTCTAATATACTGTAAAAGGAGATTATAAATATCATCACTGTCAAATAAAATAGAAATTCAGAAGACAATTCTAGTTTCAATGGAATATCTTTCCTCCCTCGTTCCCCTAAAGCTGTAAATTTTCATCCCACACACTCTCCCTCCATTCTCACTCTGCTGTATCTAATATCCACCCATGATTAGACATATGGGGCAGTGGGGGAGAACTTTATTTTGGCAGTGAGTGCTGATGACTTGGAACTCACTACCTAGTGGTGCAAGTTGAGACGATAAGATTATTTGAAACTGAATGTAGAAGGGCACGTGAAGGAAATAAACTTGCAGAGGTATGGTGATATCGAGGGGAAATGGGACAGCCTGAATTGTTCTGCAAAGAGTCGGCATGGACTCAAGTGACTGAATGGACTCCTTCTGTGCTGTAATAAAATAGAGAACTTATTCACAGAAGACAAGAAATAATAATAAATGGCTTAACCCCTTTAATGTGAACATTATGAAAGAGACCATTCTTTTAGCCAGACAAATAAATGTGTCAAGCTGAGGGAACAAAGGATATCAATGTCTTTCAGAGAGAGAGAGACCTGCGCCAACCTTTTCAGAGTCTGCACCCTCCCTGGATTCGCTTCCTTTCCTACAGTTGCTGCAAGTCACCAATGTCTCCCCAGAATGAGAAAGGAAATGGAAAGGGGGAAACACTGAGCTCCCAGATGAGGAGGAAGTTTTAGTCTGAAACTCATTGTCCAATCTCCGAATTGTGGCGTCACAATGGAGCCCTGCCTGAATCAACCAATAACAAATCACTCTGCTCCACCGTGACGTATGCGGGTTCCAGTGCGCTGTCCCGCCCCCATTATTTCCCCTCCCCCTTGTCTCCTCCAGACAAGGTTTCCAGGCAACCGGCTGACGGCTCCCGCCAGAGCGAGAAGCCGCTCGGTGATCTCCGCCCAGGTCCGGGACTGCGCATGTTCAAGGGGCGGGTTGGTGCGCATGTGCGGGGAGGCCCCGCCCCTTGACCCTCATGCAGAGATATTGACCAATGGCAAACTGGGTGGACCGGAAGGATTCTTCTCCGCCAGTCAATCAGAGTTCCCTCATTGTCTGCCTGCAGACTATGGAAATTGAGCTTGTTAACCTGCTCATTCCTGCCCAGCAAAGCTGCTGCTCTTCACTCTGAATGAGCTTGAGCTTCACACCTCCTCCCGTCTCCAACATCTGTGAGTAAAACACTTTCTTTTCTCCCCCTTTCCATTTCTTTTTTCATGCTGGCCTTCAATTGGTCACTTGCAGCAACTGAAGGGAAAGGAAGTGATTCCAGGGAGGGTGCAGACTCTGCAAAGCTTGGCCCAGGTCTCTCTCTCTCTCTTAAAGAGAGACATCCTTTGCTCCCTCAGTTTGACACATTTATTTGTCTGGCTAAAAGAATGGTCTCTTTCCCAATGCTCACAGCTCTGTCACTCCGCCCCTCCGAATCCGCTCCCTGAAGACGACGTATGGGGTAGTTTTGGCGACTAGGTATTGGGGAATGAGAGAGGAAAAAATGTTCCATAGAAACGAGAGTTGTCGGTTCAGAATTTCTATCCTTCACTTTTGTAAACTCATTTTGTAAACTCCTTTTATAGGATATTAGAAGATGAGGAATTACAGACAGAAATCACAAACGTAACCTCTCGATGTGACGGAGTCACTCTCTTCCTTGGGACCTGAATATCATCGGCCTTTGAATCTAGGAGGAGAAATGTTTGTCTGTTCTGTCGGCTTCAAAATATTTTAACCATCAGTGTGACTGGAAAAGCACCGAGACACACACACCCGAGTGAGAGTGTTCCAGAGCACTGACTGTGGAAAGAGCTTTAACCAGTTACACAGCCTGAAAAAAACATCACACCATTCACAGCGGGGACAGACCGTACACGTGTTCTGTGTGCGGACAAGGCTTCAACTGATTGTCCAACCTGGAGAGACACAAGGAGACCCAAAACATGGAGAAACCGTGGAAATGTGGGAACTGTGGGAAGGGATTCAGATCCCCATCTGTGCTGGAAGCTCATCGACGCATTCACACGGGGGAGAGGCCATTCACCTGCTCTGTGTGTGGAAACAGATTTGCTGTGTTTTTTTTTAATTAAATATTTTATTGAAAATTTTTGGTCAACCAACACAGTACATTGTGCATCCTTTACACAATATTATAACAACACAAATAACAATGACCTATTTTATAAACAAAAAATGAATAAATAATAAATAACAAAAATAAAAACTAGCCCTAATTGGCAACTGCCTTGTCACAAGTAACACTCTCCAAAAATATAATTTAACAGTCCAATATATAATTATCTGTAGCAACGACCTATACATACTATACAGTATATATTAACAACCCTGAGAGTCCTTCTGGTTCCTCCTCCTCCCCCCCCCGATCCTGGGCTGCTGCTGCTGCCTTCTTTTTCCCATTCCGTCTATCTTTCTGCGAGGTATTCGACGAACGGTTGCCACCGCCTGGTGAACCCTTGAGCCGACCCCTTAGGACGAACTTAATCCGCTCTAGCTTTATAAACCCCGCCATGTCATTTATCCAGGTCTCCACCCCCGGGGGCTTGGCTTCTTTCCACATTAGCAATATCCTGCGCCGGGCTACTAGGGACGCAAAGGCCAAAACATCGGCCTCTCTCGCCTCCTGCACTCCCGGCTCTTCTGCAACCCCAAATATAGCCAACCCCCAGCTTGGTTCGACCCGGACTCCTACTACTTTCGAAAGCACCTTTGTCACCCCCATCCAAAACCCCTGTAGTGCCGGGCATGACCAAAACATATGGGTATGATTCGCTGGGCTTCTCGAGCACCTCGCACACCTATCCTCCACCCCAAAAAATTTACTGAGCCGTGCTCCAGTCATATGTGCCCTGTGTAATACCTTAAACTGAATCAGGCTTAGCCTGGCACACGAGGACGACGAGTTTACCCTGCTTAGGGCATCTGCCCACAGCCCCTCCTCGATCTCCTCCCCCAGCTCTTCTTCCCATTTCCCTTTTAGTTCATCTACCATAGTCTCCCCTTCGTCCCTCATTTCCCTATATATATCTGACACCTTACCATCCCCCACCCATGTCTTTGAGATCACTCTGTCCTGCACCTCTTGTGTCGGGAGCTGCGGGAATTCCCTCACCTGTTGCCTCGCAAAAGCCCTCAGTTGCATATACCTGAATGCATTCCCTTGAGGCAACCCATATTTCTCGGTCAGCGCTCCCAGACTCGCGAACTTCCCATCCACAAACAGATCTTTCAGTTGCGTTATTCCTGCTCTTTGCCACATTCCATATCCCCCATCCATTCCCCCCGGGGCAAACCTATGGTTGTTTCTTATCGGGGACCCCCCCAAGGCTCCAGTCTTTCCCCTATGCCGTCTCCACTGTCCCCAAATCTTCAGTGTAGCCACCACCACCGGGCTTGTGGTGTAGTTCCTCGGTGAGAACGGCAATGGGGCTGTCACCATAGCCTGTAGGCTAGTCCCCCTACAGGACGCCCTCTCTAATCTCTTCCACGCCGCTCCCTCCTCCTCTCCCATCCACTTACTCACCATTGAAATATTAGCGGCCCAATAATACTCACTTAGGCTCGGTAGTGCCAGCCCCCCCCTATCCCTGCTACGCTGTAAGAATCCCTTCCTCACTCTCGGGGTCTTCCCGGCCCACACAAAACCCATGATGCTCTTTTCAATCCTTTTAAAAAAAGCCTTCGTGATCACCACCGGGAGGCACTGAAACACAAAGAGGAATCTCGGGAGGACCACCATCTTAACCGCCTGCACCCTCCCTGCCATTGACAGGGATACCATATCCCATCTCTTGAAATCCTCCTCCATCTGTTCCACCAACCGCGTTAAATTTAACCTATGCAATGTGCCCCAATTCTTAGCTATCTGGATCCCCAGGTAACGAAAGTCCCTTGTTACCTTCCTCAACGGTAGGTCCTCTATTTCTCTACTCTGCTCCCCTGGATGCACCACAAACAACTCACTTTTCCCCATGTTCAATTTATACCCTGAAAAATCCCCAAACTCCCCAAGTATCCGCATTATTTCTGGCATCCCCTCCGCCGGGTCCGCCACGTATAGTAGCAAATCGTCCGCATACAAAGATACCCGGTGCTCTTCTCCTCCCCTAAGTACTCCCCTCCACTTCTTGGAACCCCTCAACGCTATCGCCAGGGGCTCAATCGCCAGTGCAAACAATAATGGGGACAGAGGGCATCCCTGCCTTGTCCCTCTATGGAGCCGAAAATATGCAGATCCCCCTCCATTCGTGACCACGCTCGCCACTGGGGCCCTATACAACAGCTGCACCCATCTAACATACCCCTCTCCAAAACCAAATCTGCTCAACACCTCCCACAAATAATCCCACTCCACTCTATCAAATGCTTTCTCGGCATCCATCGCCACTACTATCTCCGTTTCTCCCTCTGGTGGGGCCATCATCATTACCCCTAACAACCTCCGTATATTCGTGTTCAACTGTCTCCCCTTCACAAACCCAGTTTGGTCCTCGTGGACCACCCCCGGGACACATTCCTCTATTCTCATTGCCATTACCTTGGCCAGGACCTTGGCATCTACATTTAGGAGGGAAATAGGTCGAAAGGACCCGCATTGTAGCGGGTCCTTTTCCTTCTTTAAGAGAAGCGATATCGTTGCTTCAGACATAGTCGGGGGCAGTTGTCCCCTTTCCTTTGCCTCATTAAAGGTCCTCGTCAGTACCGGGGCGAGCAAGTCCACATATTTTCTATAGAATTCGACTGGGAATCCATCCGGTCCCGGGGCTTTTCCCGCCTGCATGCTCCTAATTCCTTTCACCACTTCTTCTACCTCGATCTGTGCTCCCAGTCCCACCCTTTCCTGCTCTTCCACCTTGGGAAATTCCAGCTGATCCAAGAAGCCCATCATTCTCTCCCTCCCATCCGGGGGTTGAGCTTCATATAATTTTTTATAAAATGTCTTGAACACTCCATTCACTCTCTCCGCTCCCCGCTCCATCTCTCCTTCCTCATCCCTCACTCCCCCTATTTCCCTCGCTGCTCCCCTTTTCCTCAATTGGTGTGCCAGCAACCTGCTCGCCTTCTCCCCATATTCGTACTGTACACCCTGTGCCTTCCTCCATTGTGCCTCTGCAGTGCCTGTAGTCAGCAAGTCAAATTCTACATGTAGCCTTTGCCTTTCCCTGTACAGTCCCTCCTCCGGTGCTTCCGCATATTGTCTGTCCACCCTCAAAAGTTCTTGCAGCAACCGCTCCCGTTCCTTACTCTCCTGCTTCCCTTTATGTGCCCTTATTGATATCAGCTCCCCTCTAACCACCGCCTTCAACGCCTCCCAGACCACTCCCACCTGGACCTCCCCATTATCATTGAGTTCCAAGTACTTTTCAATGCACCCCCTCACCCTTAGACACACACCCTCATCTGCCATTAGTCCCATGTCCATTCTCCAGGGTGGGCGCCCTCCTGTTTCCTCCCCTATCTCCAAGTCCACCCAGTGTGGAGCGTGATCCGAAATGGCTATAGCCGTATACTCCGTTCCCCTCACCTTCGGGATCAATGCCCTACCCAGCACAAAAAAGTCTATTCGCGAGTAGACTTTATGGACATAGGAGAAAAACGAGAACTCCTTACTCCTGGGTCTGCTAAATCTCCACGGGTCTACACCTCCCATCTGCTCCATAAAATCTTTAAATACCTTGGCTGCTGCCGGCCTCCTTCCAGTCCTGGACTTCGACCTATCCAGCCCTGGTTCCAACACCGTATTAAAATCTCCCCCCATTATCAGCTTTCCCATCTCTAGGTCCGGAATGCGTCCTAGCATCCGCCTCATAAAATTGGCATCATCCCAGTTCGGGGCATATACGTTTACCAAAACCACCGTCTCCCCCTGTAGTTTGCCACTCACCATCACGTATCTGCCCCCGTTATCCGCCACTATAGTCTTTGCCTCGAACATTACCCGCTTCCCCACTAATATAGCCACCCCCCTGTTTTTCGCATCTAGCCCCGAATGGAACACCTGCCCCACCCATCCTTTGCGTAGCCTAACCTGGTCGATCAGTTTCAGGTGCGTTTCCTGTAACATAACCACATCTGCCTTAAGTTTCTTAAGGTGTGCGAGTACCCGTGCCCTCTTTATCGGCCCGTTCAGCCCTCTCACGTTCCACGTGATCAGCCGAGTTGGGGGGCTTCCTACCCCCCCCCCCTTGTCGATTAGCCATCACCTTTTTCCAGCTCCTCACCCGGTTCCCACGCAGCTGTATCTCCCCCAGGCGGTGCACCCCCGCCCATCCTCTCCCATACCAGCTCCCCCCTCTCCCCAGCAGCAGCAACCCAGTAATTCCCCCCTCCCACCCCCCCCCGCTAGATCCCCCGCTAGCATAATTACTCCCCCCATGTTGCTCCCAGAAGTCAGCAAACTCTGGCTGACCTCGGCTTCCCCCCGTGACCTCGGCTCGCACCGTGCGACGCCCCCTCCTTCCTGCTTCTCTATTCCCGCCATAATTATCATAGCGCGGGAACCAAGCCCGTGCTTCTCCCTTGGCCCCGCCCCCAATGGCCAACGCCCCATCTCCTCCACCTCCCCCCATCACCACCTGTGGGAGAGAGAAAAGTTACCACATCGCAGGATTAGTACATAAAACCCCTCTTTGCCCCCCACATTCGCCCCACCACTTTGTTCGAACGTTCTTTTTAATAACCCGCTCATTCCAGTTTTTCTTCCACAATAAAAGTCCACGCTTCATCCGCCGTCTCAAAGTAGTGGTGCCTCCCTCGATATGTGACCCACAGTCTTGCCGGTTGCAGCATTCCAAATTTTATCTTCTTTTTATGAAGCACCGCCTTGGCCCGATTAAAGCTCGCCCTCCTTCTCGCCACCTCCGCACTCCAGTCTTGATAAACGCGGATCACCGCGTTCTCCCATTTACTGCTCCGAGTTTTCTTCGCCCATCTAAGGACCATTTCTCTATCCTTAAAACGGAGGAATCTCACCACTATGGCTCTGGGAATTTCTCCTGCTCTCGGTCCTCGCGCCATCACTCGGTATGCTCCCTCCAACGGACCCGCCGGGGCCTCCGCTCCCATTAACGAGTGCAGCATCGTGCTCACATATGCCCCGACGTCCGCTCCCTCCACACCTTCAGGAAGACCAAGAATCCTCAGGTTGTTCCTCCTTGCGTTGTTTTCCAGTGCCTCCAACCTTTCCACACATCGTTTCTGATGTGCCTCCTGCGTCTCCGTCTTCACCACCAGGCCCTGTATATCGTCCTCATTCTCGGCTGCCTTTGCCTTCACGACCCGAAGCTCCCGCTCCTGGGTCTTTTGTTCCTCCTTTAGCCCTTCGATCGCCTGTAGTATCGGGGCCAACAGCTCTTTCTTCATTTCCTTTTTGATCTCTTCCACACAGCATTTCAAGAACTCTTGTTGTTCAGGGCCCCATGTTAAACTGCCACCTTCCAACGCCATCTTGGTTTTTGCTTGCCTTCCTTGCCGCTGTTCTAAAGGATCCACTGCAATCTGGCCACTCTCTCCTCCTTTTTCCATCCGTATCCAGGGGGGATTCCCTTCTGGTTTACCGCACAGTGTTTTTAGCCGTCAAAATTGCCGTTGGGGCGCCTATCAAGAGCCCAAAAGTCCGTTTCACAGGGAGCTGCCGAAACGTGCGACTCAGCTGGTCATCGCCGCACCCGGAAGTCGAGATTTGCTGTGTTATCCAACCTGCGGGCACACCAGCGAATTCACACCGGCGAGAAGCCATTCAGCTGCTCTCAATGTGGGAACAGATTCAGTGATTCATCCAACCTGCGGAATCATCAGCTAATTCACACTGGGGAGCGACTGTTCACCTGCTCTCAGTGTGGGAAGAGATTCACTCAGTTATCCCAGCTGACAAGCCACCAACAGGTTCACACTGGCGAGAAGCCATTCACCTGCTCTCTGTGTGGGAAGGGATTCACTGAGTTATGCAGCCTGAAGAAACATCAGCGAGTTCACACTGGGGAGAGGCCGATCACCTGCTCTCAGTGTGGGAAGGGATTCCATGTTTCATCCGTACTAGTGAAACACCATCGAGTTCACACTGGAGAGAGGCCATTCACCTGCTCTGCTTGTGGGAAGGGATTTACTGAGCTATCCATATTGAAGAAACACCAGCGAGTTCACACTGGGGAGAGGCCATACACCTGCTCCCAGTGTGGGAAGAGATTCACTCGGTCAGACACCCTGCAGTCACATGAGCGAGTTCACAATGGGGAGAGGCCATGCACCTGCTCTCAGTGTGGGAAAGGATTTATTCACTCATCCAGCCTGCCGACACACCAACGACTTCACACTGGATAAAGGCCACTCGTGCTTTCAGCCTGAGAAGGAAATCTGTGATTCATCGCACCTGCTGATTCACTACCAAATTCACAATTAATTACAGGGGTTGGATTCTGTTATTGTTTCTGCTTCAATTACATCCAGGACTGCATTTTGTTCATTCTGACAGTTGGTCAATGGGGATGGTCAGACGATTTCTTTCTACTGGACTGGCCGGTCTCACGACGTTGCCTCCAGTGGGCTGATGCTCTTTGAGACTTGTTGCAATTGCCTGGTTCTAAATTTCACGAGGATCACAGACTGAAAGAGTATTTGTAAGTTAGAAGATGTTTAGTTCCCATTTCTGTTTGGAACCCCCAAAGCATGCCACCTTGCCATGGAGATGGGCTGTGGTGGTTATATGTTTTATTCTGTTTAATTTATTTGGCTTTTCCTCACAGAAGAAAATTATGAGGGTATGAAATGAATGAAATGAAAATCGCTTATTGTCACAAGTAGGCTTCAAATGAAGTTACTGTGAAAAGCCCCTAGTCACCACATTCTGGTGCCTGTTCGGGGAGGCTGCTGCGGGAATTGAACCGTGCTGCTGGCCTGCTTTCAAAGCCAGCGATTTAGCCCTGTGCTAAACAGCCCTCAGAGGGGCAAGTTGTTTGAGGTGGATTGGGAAACAGGGATTAGCTAATATTAAAGGAAATATTACATATTTACCAGCTGGTCAGTTAGCCCAGTTGGCTGGTTCATGATGCGGAGCGACGCCAACAGCATGGGTTCAATTCCCGTACAGAGGTTATCCATGAAGGCCCTGCCTTCTCAACATTGCCCCTCACCTGAAGTGTGGGGACCCTCAAGTAAGTCATCACCAGTAAGCTCTCTCTCTCTCAAAGGGGAGAGCAGCCTATGGTCCTTTGGGAATTTTACAATATAATTACCGAATATACAAATTCACGAATGATAATTAGTGTTCACTACTGAATAATCATTGGTTTAATAACTGGCTTTTGATATATAATCAATACAGAGTTAATATAGAAAAGATACAAATGCGAAACGCCTGCAGGGAGCCACATGTTTGAGGTTAAAAAGGCTTCCTTGACCTTGTTACTTATGGCAGTGAATACACAATGAAAATAACAATTTGAAAACTTTATTTGATTATACATGCGTACTTAAGTTTCCTAAATTACAGCAGTAAATATGTTTCAAATGTACTTCATTGGCTGTAAAAGACTGTAAAAGAGGTTCAGTGGTCATGAGTGGTGCTTTAGAAATGCACCTGTTCTAGTAGTCTGCAAACTAGGATAAATTACACTTGGTGTCTTCACCAAAATCATTGATAAAGAGTGAATCTTAATTTTGTCTAACAACCATGTCTTTGACACCATTTCGATCACTTGGTGAAACTCCAGACATACTATATCCACAATTATTTGTTGTAAAACACAGCAAGGTGTTGTGATGTGGAATTCACTGTCTATAAGTGGTGCTGGAAGCTGATTGGACTGTACCTTCAAAATGGAAATAGATGCATTCTTGAAAAGAAAACAAAACTGTCGGATGATGGGATCAAGTGGGTAGTTTTACAAGGAGCTGGCATGGGAAAAATGGGCCAACAGGACTGCTTCTATGCTCTGGGAGCCTTGTGTACATGTAAAGTGAGTGGCAATGGCCTGGAATCTACTTTCTGCAAGGGCAGCAGAAGTAGAGATGATGGAAGGATTCCAAAATGAAATTGGATGGGCACTTTGAGGGAAATAAATCTGCAGCGCTTTGGGGATAGATTGGGGCAATGTGACTGACTGGTTTGTTCGACAGAGAGCCGGCAAGGACTCAAAGGGCTGAATGGCCGCATTCCCCACTCTCCAGATGCTGTGATCTCAGAAGAGAAATTTCAGCTGCTGCAGTCTCTCCAACTCACTGAAGTCCCTCATCCCTGGTGACATTTTTGTAAATCTCCTCTGCACCCTCTCTGAGAACTTCACATCTGACCTAAAGTGTGGGGCCCATATATAGGGCTCCATTCCAGAGGGATAGAATTGAAAAGCAGGGGGGTTATGTTCAACTTGTTCAGAACCAGGGTTAGACTGCACTAGGAGTCTCTGTCAACATTTGTCACCTCCATTTAGAAAAAGGAAACAGAGACACTGGAGAAGGTGCAACAAAGATTCACAAAAACAATACCAGAACTGAGAGCATTTCACCCTCAGGAAAGGCTGGGGCTGCTTTTCTCTAGAAAAGAGAAGACTGAAGGGTGACCTGAAGGAAGTCTTTAAGATGATGAAGGGGTTCAATAATCCAATAGATTTTTACCCAGCGAGTGGTGAGAATGTGGAACTCGCTACCACAGCGAGTGGTTGAGGTGAACAACCTGAATACATTGAAGGGGAAGCTAGATACATACAGGAGGGAGAAAGGAAGAGAAGGATATGCTGATGGGGCGATGAAGAGGGGTGGGTGGAGGCTGATGTGGAGCATAAATACTGACAGAGACCAATTGAGCCGACTGGCCTGGCCCTGTGCTGTAGACTCAATGGAATAGAGACAAATGTATTTATTTTAGATCTACCTGTAATGGGGGGAAAAACACTATTTACTATTCAGGATAAAATAAATGTCCTTCAGCAGCGTCTGTGGATCATTTCAGTGGGAATGTGCTCTCCCAGGCTCAAAGAGCATCAGCCCACTGGAAGCAAAGTCATGAGACCGACTAGAATATACCCATTGTCTCGAACCTTGGTTAGACCACGGCTGGAGTAGTGTGTGCAGTTTTACTGCCCTTACCTTAATGAAGATATTATTGCCACAGAGGGACGGTAATGAAGGTTCACCAGACTTGTTCAGGGGATGGCGGGACTGTCGTATGAAGAGTGATTGGGGAAACTGGGCCTGTATTCTCTGGAATTTCGAAGAATGAGAGGTGATCGCAATGAAACCTACAAAATACTGAATGGAATAGACAGGGTGGGTGCAGGTGAGATGTTTCCCCTGGTTGAGGAGTCTGGAACCAGGGGACACAATTTCAAAATAAGGGGGAAGTCACTTAGGACCGGATTCGGTTGCGAATCTTTGGAACTCTCTACCCCAGGGGATGTGAAATCCTTGGGAAAGTGGACAGCACAATCAAAGGCCCCTCTCACTCGGATTATTCGCTGGTCCAACCTCTTCCATCGGGCAGAAGATATAAAAGTTTGAGAACACACACCGACAGATTCACAAACAGCTTCTTCCCTGCTGTTACCAGTCTCCTGAATGACCCTTTTATGGACTGAACTGATCTCTCGGCATCTTCTCTATTATTTCAGCACTACTCTGTATGCTTCACCTGATGTCTATGTATTTACATTGTGTATTTTTCGTATGTCCTGTTTTTTTTCATGCATGGAAAGATCTACCTGGACTGTACACAGAACAATACTTTTCACTGTACCTTAGTACACGTGACCATAAATTTAAATTATTGAGTGTTTAATACAGAGACTGACAGATTTCTAAATACCAATAACACAAATAAATATGGGGAGAGTGTGGGTAAAAAGGCTTTCAAGTGGTTGATCAGCCATGACCGTATAGAATGGTGGAGCAGGCTCGACGGGCTGAATGGCCAATTCCTGCTCCTATGTTCCAATGATACAAAGATAGGTAGGAAGGTAAATTGTGAAGAGGACATAAGGAGGTTACAAAGGTATATAGATAGGTTAAGTAAGTGGGAAAATATCTGCCAAATGGAGAATAATGTGGGAAAATGTGAAATTGTCTATTCTGTCAGGAAGAATGAATAAAAAAAGCTTATTATCTAAATGGTGAGAGATTGCAGAGCTCTGAGATTCAGAGGGATCTGGGTGTCCAAGAGCACGAATCACAAAAGGCGAGTATACAGGTGCAGCAAGTAATTAGGAAAGCTAGTAGAATGTTATTTAGAGGGCGGCACGTTAGCACAGTGGTTAGCACAGTTGCTTCACAGTGCCAGGGTCCCAGGTTCGATTCCCGGCTTGGGTCACTGTCTGCACCTTCTCCCCGTGTCTGCGTGGGTTTCCTCCCACAAGTCCCAAAAGACGTGCTGTTAGGTAATTTGGATATTCTGAATTCTCCCTCCGTGTACCCGAACAGGCGCCGGAATGTGGTAACTAGGGGCTTTTCACAGTAACTTAATTGCAGTGTTAATGTAAGCCTACTTGTGACACTAATAAAGATTATTATTGTTTATTGTGAGGGGAATGGAATACAAAAGTAGGGAGGTTATGCTTCATTTAGACAGGACATTGGTGAGACCACATCTGGAGCAATACTCCATCGGACACAAGCCCAGCCTGTCCAATCAGGCTGTACAGTATTGCTCTCATTTAAGGAATGATGTAAATGTGTTGGAAGCAGTTCAGAGAAGGTTTACTGAACTCATACCTGGCATTGGAGGCTAGTCTTATGAGGAATGATTGGACAGGCTGGGCTTGTGTCCGATGGAGTTTAGGTGACTTGATTGAACCGTATAAGATCCTGAGGAGCCTTGATAGGGTGGATGTGGAAAGGATGTTTCCTCTTGTGGGAGAATCTAGAAATTGGAGCCACTTTAAAAGTAACAGCTTTCCCATTTAAGGCGGAGGAGAACTTTTTTCTCTCAGTGAGTCGTGAGTCTTTGGAACTCTCTCTTCCTCAAAGGGCAGTGGAAGCAGAGTCTATGAATATTTTGAAGGCAGATCTGGATAGACTCTTGATAAGCAAGGGGGCGAAAGTTTATTGGGAGGGTAGCCGGGAATAAGACCATAAGAAATAGAACAGGAGTGGGCCATTCGGCCTTTCCAGCCTGCTGCACCTTTCAATTGGATCACGGCTGATCCGACATGTCTCACGTCCATTTTCCTGCCCTTTCCCTGTAAACCTTGATTCCCTCACTGATCAGAATCTATCTCAGTCTTAAATATACACAGGGACTCTGTCCCCACAGCTTTCACAGTTCCAAAGACTCACAACCATCAGAAGAAACTCCTTCTCATCTTAATCTTAATCTGGCTCCTCTTTATTCTGAGACGATGCTCTCTGATCCTAGACTCTCCCATGAGGGGAAACATCCTCTCAGCATTTACCCTGTCAAGCCCCTTAAGAATCCTGTATGTTTCAATGAGACCACCTCTCATTGTTCTAAATTTCAGTGAGTAGAGTCCCAACCTGTTTAACCTTTGCTCCTAAGACAATCTCTCCTTACCTCCAACACCACAGGCTCTTATCTCATGACTTAATCTGTTGTGAAGTACCTTGCCGAACATCTTCTGGAATTCCAAACACAACACATCTACCGGTTCTCCTCTATCCACTCTGATTGAGGCTTCCTTGAAGAACTCCAATAAATTCGTCAGACACGGTTTCCCTTTAACAAAGTCATGCTGACTCTTTGACTAGATTATCATTTTCCAAATGTGCTGCTATTCCTTCCTTAATAACTGATTCCAACATTTTTCAAACAATTGATGTTCAGCTAATCTGCCTATAATTACTTGCATTTTGCCTCATTCCCTTTTTGAGTAGGGGTGTCACATTGGCAGTTTTCCAATTCTCCAGCACTCATCCAGAATCCAAGGATTTTTGGAAAGTTATAATCAATGCATCCACTATCCCGATAGCCATTTCTTTAGGATCCTAAGATGCAAGCCATCTAAGCCAGGAGGCTTATCAGCCATTAGCCCCATTAGTGTATCTAATACTACTTCTGTAGTGATGGTATTTAATTCCTCCCCCTATTCTTTAGTAATAATGGGATGTTCGATGTCTCTATCACCATAAGGACTGATGCACAATATCTGTTTAACTCCTCTGCCATTTCCTTGTTCCCTACAGCTATCTCCCCAGATTTATTTTCTATGGGGCCTATGTGGATTTGAGGTTACAATCAGATCAGCCGGGAACTTATTGAATGGTGGAGCAGGCTCGAGGGGCCGAGTGGCCTACTCCTGCTGCTAATTCATATGTTATCACATCCTTTATAATAGATTGTAGTATTTTCCCTCCTACTGATGTCAGGCTAATGGGTCTGTGGTTCCCGTTTTCTCTCTCCCTCCTTAAATATTGGGGTTGCATTTACCACCTTCCAATCTACAGGAACCATTCCAGAATCTATAGAATTTTGAAAGAATACCACCAATTTATCCATTATCGCCACCTCTTTCAACACTCTGGGATGTAGAGTATCAGCTCCCAATAATTTTTCCAGTACTACTTTTTCACGAATCCTAATCTCATTCGGTTCCCAATCCTTAGGCTTACTACTATTTTGGCCACTTTATTATAGAGTCATAGAATTTACGGTGCACGAGGCCATTCAGCCCTTCATGTCTGCACCAGCCCTTGGAAAGGGCACCCTACTTAAGCCCACACCTCCACCCTATCCCTGCAACCCAGTAACCCCACCTCATCTTTTCGGCACTAAGGGGCAATTTAGGATGGCCAATCCACCTGACCTACACATCTTTGGACTGTGAAACCCATGCAGCCACAGGGAGGAAGTGCAGACTGTACACAGTCACCCGAGGCCGGAATTGAACCCGGGTCCCTGGAGCTGTGAGGCAACAGTGCTAACAACTGTGCCACCGTAGCACCCGTTATGGGTGTTTTCCCTTGATCTAATGGATTCTTTAACTTTTCTTGTCCGCCACAGTTGCATCACCTTTCCTGTTGGAGTTTTGTTCCTTGAAGGAATCTATATTTTACATAATATGTAACAATTCCTGAAGTGATAGTGATTGCCTGTCTATCATCATTTGTTTTATTGGAAGTTCTCAATCTAACACAGGCAACTCGCCCCATAGACCTTGAAAGTTTCCTTCTGTGACAAACACTCAGATAAATTAAACAAACTAACCATGTAATCACCATAGCCCAACTCCATGGTAATGTGGCATGCTCTGGAGGGTTCCAAACAGAATTGTGAACCAAATATCTTTTAACTTCCAAACACCCTTTCACTCTGTGATCCTCATGAAATTTGAACCCAGGTATCGGCAACAAGACTCACAAAGTCATGAGACCGGCCAGTCTGGTGGGAAAAAAAAACATCCAACCACCCACATTGACCAACTGACAGAATGAACGAAATGCAGTCCTGGATGTAATTGAGAGCAGAAACAATACCAGCAGAATCCAGGGTGGCGCAGTGGTTAGCACTGCTGCCTCACAGTGCTGGACCCAGGTTCGATCTTGGCCCCGAGTCACTGTCCGTGTGAAGTTTGCACATTCTCCCTGTGTCTGCGTGGGTCTCACCCCCACAAACCAAAGATATACAGGGTAGGTGAATTGGCCACGCTAAACTGACCCTTAATTGGAAAAAAACCCAGAATTGGCTGCTCTAAATTTATAAAGAAATAAATAATAGCAGAATCCGACCCCTGAAATCAATTGTGAACTTGTTGGTGTCTCAGCAGGTGCCATGAATCACAAAATCCCTTTCCACACTGAGAGCAGGTGAACAGCTTCTCCCCAGTGTGAACTCGCTGATGTCTCCGCAGGGTGGATAACTGAGTGAATCCCATCTCACACTGAGAGCAGGCGAATGGCTTCTCCCCAGTGTGAACTCGCTGGTGTGCCTGCAGACTCGATAAAGTAGTGAATCCCTTCACACATTGAGGGCAGGTGAATGGCTTCTCCCGAGGGTGAACTTGCTGGTGTGACTTCAGGTTTGATAAACGATTGAATCCCTTCCCACACTGAGAGCAAGTGAACGGCCTCTCCCCAGTGTGAACTCCCTGGTGTGTCCGCAGGGTGGATGAATTACTGAATCCCTTCCCACACTGGGAGCAGGTGAATGGCTTCTCCCCAGTGTGAACTCGCCGGTGTGTCCGCAGGGTGGATGAATCACAGAACCCCTTCCCACACTGACAGCAGGTGAACGGCCTCTCCCCAGTGTGAACTCGCTGGTGTCTCTGCAGGCTGGATGAATCACTGAATCCCGTCTCACACTGAGAGCAGGTGAACGGCCTCTCCCCATTGTGAATGCGTCGATGAGCTTCCAGCTTAGATGGGACTCTGAATCCCTTCCCACAGTTCCCACATTTCCATGGTTTCTCCATGTTTGAGTTTCCTCGGACAATCAGTTGAAGCCTCATCTACACATAGAACAAGTGTACGGTCTGTTCCCGCTGAAAATAGTGTGATATTTTTGTCACGCAATGTAACTGGTTAAAGCTCTTTCTACAGTCAGTGCCCTGGAACATTCTCACTCGGGTGTGTGTGTCTCGGTGATTTTCCAGTCACACTGATGTTTAAAGCCTTCTGAAGTAGACAGAACAGACAAACATTTCTCCTTCTAGATTCAAAGGCTGATGATATTCAGGCGCCGATGAATTGCGTGACTGCCAGATTGAGACGTGAACTTTGAGATTTTTGTCTGTTAATATCCTGTCAAAACAATTTACAAAAGTTTTTTTTAAATAAACAATTTTAAAAAGTTATTTTTTGGCATAGTAAACAGTAGAATTACAGAACGAGAAAACAAAAGGACTGTACACTAAGCAAAGTACATAGTGCAATTGCCGTAACCCATCCCACCCAGATCTGCCTAATTGACTCCCTATGCTACATTCCCCTAACCCTACCTCCCCCCACCCCCCAATTTACAAAAGTTAGCACTGTCAGTACAGGATAGAAATTCAAAACAGACAATTTCTCAGGAACATTCTTTCCTCTCTCATTCCCCACAAGCTGTAAATCTCCATCCCACACTCTCCATTCTCACTCTGCTGTCTCTAATATTCACCCTCCCAGTTCTCCTGAAGGTGCTGATTCAGGCTGATTGACAGATCCAAGCTCACTGTTTCCTGTCCTGGACACAGAGACCTGAAAATCTTCATGCAGGCTGCCAGACAGATATATGTCTATATTACTGGATTAAAATGTGTGTAATATACAGACTGGATTCACTTCCTTTCTCTTCAGTCACCAATGTCCGTCCGTCCCCGAGAATGAGAAAATAAATGGAAAGGAAGAAAGATTGATTTCCTCGCACATGTTGCCCAGAGAAGGAAGTTTTAGTCTGAAACTCATTGTCCAAACTCCGTGTTGTGACGTCACAAGTTAACCCAACATGAAACAGCCAATAGAAATTACTCTGCTCCGCGGTGACGTCTCCGGGTTCCGCTGATGCGCTGTCACGGGGCGCCTTCCTCCCTGTAGTACCCTCCCCCATAACCTTCTCGAGGCCAGGTTTCCAGGCAACCAGCTGACGGCTCACGGCAGAGCGAGAAGCCGCTCGGTGGTCTCCCCCTCCCCCGTGTCCAGGGACTGCGCATGTCCAAAGGAAAGGGGAAGCTGCGCATGTCCAAAGGAAAGGGGAAGCTGCGCATGTGCGGGGGGAGCACGCCCCTGACCTTTCTGTTGAGGTATGACAATGGAAACCGCTTAAGAACCGGAAGGACTCTTGTCCTCCAGCCAATCAGAGCGCGATCTTTGTGTGAATGACGATTGAGCTTCACACAGACTGAAACCTGCTCCTGTCTCCAAAATCTGTGAGTAAAACACTTTCTTTTCTCCCGCTTTCCATTTCTTTTCTCATTTTGACCTTCAATTGGTCACTTGCAGCAACTGAAGGGAAAGGAAGTGAATCCAGGGAGGGTGCAGTCTCTGAAAAGATTGACCCAGGTCTCTCTCTCTCTCTTAAAGCCATTTACATCCTTTGCTCCCTCATCTTGACACATTTATTTGTCTGGATAAAAGGATGGTCTCTTTCCGAATGTTACAATTAAAGGGCTGGTTTCCCCAATAGTTGGTTGAAATTTAAGGTGGCAGTAAATTAATACAGGACAGAGATATGTTTAGTGTTGTTGGTTATCGATAAGTTGCATTGATTATT
The DNA here is from genome assembly GCF_047496885.1 of Scyliorhinus torazame. Lineage (NCBI taxonomy): Eukaryota > Metazoa > Chordata > Chondrichthyes > Carcharhiniformes > Scyliorhinidae > Scyliorhinus > Scyliorhinus torazame. The sequence goes on from NC_092711.1 coordinate 148,340,435, forward strand.
CTTTTCTGTTTTGTCATATCAGTCATCACTTGTTACTTAGTATTGCTGAAATGTGGGACCTGCTGTTGAAGCTTTTCATCTTCACTCATCAGGATGGATGCAAGAATACCAAACGCCAAGAATCCCTTCCTCTCATCCCAGATTCTCAGCTAATACAGTCCTGTATATTGCATTCATTTTTGTTGCAATAAATATGTAGAGATTCAGCACACATGTATATGTCGACCAGCATGAATCAGCATCTTCAGGAGAATTGTGAGGGTGAATATTAGGTATACAGAATGTGAATGGAGGGAGAGTGGGTGGGACGAGATTTATAGCTTCTGGTTAACGAGAGAAGAAAGGATGTTCCAGAGAAACTAGAATTGTCTGTTCTGAATCTCTATCCTGTACTGACAGAGGTAACGTTTTGTAATCTTTTACAGGATACTAAAGGTGAGGATTTACAGACAGAAATCTCAAACCAAACGTCACATCAAGATCTGACAGAGTCAATTGATTCAGCAGGACCTGAATATCATTGGCCTTTGAACCTAGAAGAAGAAATGTTTATCTGTTTTGTCTGCTTCAAAATAGTTTTAAGATCAGTGTGACTGGGAAGGCACCGGAATGCACAGACATGCAACTTAGAGTGTTCCATTGTATGAATTGTGGAAAGAGCTTTAAACAGTTACACAGCCTGAAAAAAACATTGTACCATTCACAGCGGAGAGGGACCATACACATGTTGTATCATCTTTGAATCTTGAGAGATGCAAGGATGCCCGCATCATGGAGAAACCATGGAAATGTGAGGACTGTGGGAAAGGATTCAAACGCCCATCCCATCTGGAAAGACATCGACACAGTCACACCGGGGAGAGGCCATTCACCTGCTCCGTGTGTGAGAAGGGATTCACTCAGTTATCTCACCTGCAGACACACCAGCAAGTTCACACTAGGGAGAGGCCATTCATCTGTTCTGTGTGTGGGAAGGGATTCACTCAGTTATCCCACCTGAAGATACACCAGCAATTTCACACTGGGGAGAAACTTTTCCCCTGTTCCGTGTGTCAGAAGGGATTTACTCAGTTATCCCACCTGAAGATACACCAGCGAGTTCACACTGGGGAGAGACTTTTCCCTTGCTTTATGTGTGAGAAGGGATTCACTCAGTTATCCCACCTGCAGACACACCAACGTGTTCACACTGGGGAGAAGCCATTCACCTGCTTTGAGTGTGGGAAGGGCTTCAGTCACTCATCCAACCTGCTAAAGCACGAGCGAATTCACACAGGGGAGAGGCTGTTCACCTGTTCCAAGTGTGGGAGAGGATTCAGTCAGTCATCTAACCTGCTAAAGCATGAGAGAGTTCACACCGGGGAGAGGCCGTTCACCTGCTCTGACTGTGGGAAAGGATTCACTCAGTTATCCAACCTCCAAAGACACCAGCGAGTTCACAAATGATTGGTTGATTTATGGGGTACAGGTTGTTTTTAATAAATCTCCACTCCAAATCTTGTAAATAAAGTGACAAGACTTAACCATCCAGCCAGTATGAACACTTCAAATGGTAAATGCAAAAGATTCATTAACTGTTAAGACGTTGAAAATTAACAAGTTAAAAAGATTTTAAAAATTAAAGTTTTAATTAAAAGTACATCACCACCAAGAATGGAAAGGTATATGTATCTGTGTTAACTGGACTACTTTCGAAAGTATATTTAAAATGTTTTTCAAAATGATGAGATGGCTCCAGCTGGTCACATGCTGGTTTCTGGAAGTTTCTGTGCAGTTTCAAAGTGAACGAAGGTTAACGTCTCAAACATCCTGGAATGTAACCCACATTGCATCACATGAACGTTCCAGCCAAGCTAACACACTGTCCCAGCAGACGGGCTGTCTGCCCAGCTAGTTCTCCACAAGGGCATCTGGCTGCAAGTCATAATCTCCAATAATGTTGCCAATGGCCTCAACAGTAACTGTTCCAACACAGAGGTTTTAACAAGAGGGCCACATTTAGTCAACCTGTAACCAGTGTCTCCAAGAACAAAAGGAACCCGGATAACAACTGAACACCTCAAGTTTCCAGCCCTGGGAAAATACATCATTTATCCAACATCTCGGAGGAATGATGGGAGGTGTGTCACATGACCTTCCCCAAGTTGCTAGCGCTTGTAATATTGTCCTGTGGAACTGAACTCAGGCAGACGCTGCTGGATCTCTGAAGGAAACAGTAGCTCCAGGCAAGCAGCCTGCACTGTCCACATCTTACCATCAAGCCCGTGGCAGCAGTAAGAACTCTGACCCTCATCAAAACTGCAAAGGGCTGAAATATTGGAACTTGTGCCTCCCAGACTGACTCACGTTCCGTGTCTTACCCCATTGTCGAAGTCTCACTGCTGGAAAGACGGATCTCCTGCAACAGTAAACCTCCCTCTGAAGGAACATTCTATTAGACTTTGGATTCTGGACTCTGGATACATGGAAAACCATAACATGTATTTTATTGTGCCCGGAACCCTTGCCTTTTTCCTTATTCCCCATTTGTTGTGTGAGTGTAAAAGGGGGTGGACGTTGTTAAACCCCTCTCACCCCCGTGTATGTAAACATAAACCAACCTCTTTATTTCACCTTACCTTGAGTTTCCCGTGCAAGTTATTCACAGAGAATTGAAACACCCCAAATTTAAGGGTTGGGAAAATACACCACCATTTATAAAGGGGGAAATCAACAGCAATGTGATTGACTCTCAAATGCCCTCTGAAATGGAGGACAGTTAGGGATGGGCAATAAATGCAGGTCCGGCCAGCGACACCCACATCCTGTAAATGAATAAAAGACAAATTTGCAAGAGTTCAAAAGAAAGTGAGTCAGGGAACATAGAAGTTGTAGAACAGTTAAGTCACAAGAGAGTTTGTCAAGATTGCATGCCATTTATTTTAATGCAAGGAGTCTTAAAACGTGTGGGTATGATGTCATTGTCATGGGAGAATCCATGGAATCCCTACTGTGCAGAAGGAGGCCATTCAGCCCATCCAGTCTGCACCAGCCCTCCAAAGGAGCACCCTAATTCAGCCCACTCCTCGGTCCTACCCCCATAACCCCATCTAATCTGCACATCTTTGGACTGTGGGAGGAAACCGGAGCACCAGAGGAAACCCACACAGACAGGGAGAACGTGCAAACACCACATAGACAGCCACCATAGACCAGAATCGAACCTTATTCCCTGGCGCTGTGAGGTAGCAATGTTATTCTGAATGAAACTGGACTATTTGCATGCCAAACCTCATAAGCAGCAAGCAATAAGTCAGAGCTAAATGATTAGATCTAAGCTGCCACTAACATTTGAGCTGCACAGGTGCCAGGCAATGACCATCACCATCATGAGAGAATATAACCACCTCCCCTTGACATTCAATGGCATTGCCATCACTGAATCCCCCACTATCAACATCTTGTGGGTTACCCTTGACCAGAAACTCAACTGGACTAGCCATATAAATACTTTGGCTGCAAGAGTAGGTCAGATGCTGGGAGTCCTGCAGGGAGTAACTCACCTCCTGACTCCCCAAAGCCTGTCCACTATCTATAAGTCAGAAGTGTGACGGAACACTCTCCAGTTATCATGATGAGTGGAGCTCAACGCCATCCAGGGCAATACAGCTCACTTCATTGGCACCCCACCCACAAACATTCACTCCCTTCACCACTGAGGCACATTAGCATAGTGTACCATCTATAAGATGCACAGCAGGAACTCACCAAGGCTCCTCAGACACACTTTCCAAACCCATGACCACTAACTTATAGAGGGGCAACAGACATGGGAATATCATCACCTGGAAGTTCCCCTCCAAACCACACACCATCCTGACTTGTAAATACATCACCTCCCTTCACTGCCCCATTAGCACAGTGAATGTACCAACACTACATGGGTTGCAGCGGTTCAAGAAGTCAGCTCACCACTACCTTCTCAGAGGTAATAAATGCTGGTTCTAGCCAGCAATGCCCACATCCTGTAAATCATTTTTAATTAGAATTTGATTGGGCCAATTAAGGGTTTGAGAGAAATATTACTGAGTAAGAACATTCCACTTGTTGGATGGGGTAAAGAGGGAGCTGGAGAATTTTTTACATCCATGTTTGATCTGTTCCTTGAAGCATCTGTCCCAATGTACCAGGAACCGAGAACTCACGGCGCTCCTTCAGGAGAAGGAAAGATCGAGTAGATGTTACCCCAAACTGAGCCAGAACAAAATGGGAAAATAACTGAGTGAGGGGTCAGAGGGAGAGTTCTCCCCCTCAAGGTGTGGACTGTAAGATTCCTGGGGGACTCCCTACTTCAGGTTTTCTCACTAATTAGTGAACATTAAATTAAATTCTATGACTGGCTGTGGATTTATTTTGAATTTGATTCTACCATATTATGATCACTGCCTCCTAAGTGTTCCCTTACTTTAAGATCTTTAATCAAGTCTGGCTCATTACATAACACTAAGTCCAGAATGGCCTGTTCCCTCGTGGGCTCCATCACAAGCTGTTCCAAAAAGCCCTCCTGTAAACATTCAATGAATTCCCTTTCCTTGGGTCCACTGGCAGCATTATTTACCCAGTCCACCTGCATATTGAAGTCCCCCATGATCACTGTGACCTTGCCTTTCTGACATGCACTTTCTATTTTGTGGTGCATTTTGTGCCCCCGGTCCTGACCACTGTAAGGAGGCCTGCACATAACTCCCATTGTGGTTTTTTTGCCTTTGTGGTGCCTCAACTCTACCCACACAGACTCCACATCATCTGACCCTATGTCGTTTCGTGCTAGTGATTTAATTTCATTCCTAATTAACAAGGCAACCCCGCCCCCTCTGCCCACCTCTCTGTCTTTTCGATAGGTTGTGAATCCCTGGATGTTTAAATGCCAGTCCTGAACCCCCTGCAACCACGTCTCTGTGATGCCTACCACATCATACCTGCCAGTCACAATCTGGGCCACAAGCTCATCTACCTTGTTCCGTACACTGCACGCATTTAAATATAGCACCTTTAATTCTCTATTGACCGTCCCTTTTTGTTTCTTAGTGTGGTGGACCTTGGTTTACTGAGCCTTTCCATACACTGTGTCATATTTTGTGGGATTGGGACTATCGTAACCTCTCCTGAGTTTTGTCTTTTCGTGCTTTTTTGTATTCCTAAGCAGCTACGCTTCCCACTGATTACTTCACCTCTTGGTCCCCTGACTTTCCCTTCCCCCCCAATCTCCAGTTTAAAGTCCTATTGACCACCCTATTTACTCTTTTCGCCAGAACACTGGTCCCAGCTCGGTTCAGGTGGAGACCATCCCAACGGTATAGGTCCCTCCTGTCCCAGAACTGATGCCAGTGTCCCATGAAAAGGAACCCCTCTTTCCCACACCACTCTTTCAGCCACGTGTTAACTTCCCTTATTCTTGCCTCCCTATGCCAATTTGCACGTGGCTCGGGCAGTAATCCGGAGATTATGACCCTTGAGGACCTGTTTTTTAATTTGAATCCTAGCTCTTTATAATCTCTAAACAGGTCCTCTTTTCTAGACTTGCCTATGTTGTTGGTACCGACATGGACCACAACAACTGGATCCTCCCCCTCCCTCTCCAGTATCCTTTCAAGCCGGTCAGAGATGTCCCGCACCCTAGCACCGGGCAGGCAACATACCATGCGGGACTCTTTATCCTGCTCACAAAGGATACTATCTATCCCCCTGATAATAGAATCCCCTACAACTAAAACTTGCCTATTTACTCCCTCCCCTTGAATGACCTGCTGAACCATGGTGCCTTGGTCAGCTGACTCATCCTTCCTGCAGCCCTGTTCGCCATCCACACAGGGAGCAAGTGCCTCATACCAGTTGGACAGGGTCAAGGGCTGAGGCTCCTGAGTTCCTGACTGCTGGTTCCCTTTACCTGCCTGACTTGCAGTCACACCCTGCTGTCCCTGGCCACTGGCAGGATTTAAACTACTCACTCTGACAGGTTTGACTGCGTCCTGAAACACAGTGTCCAGGTAAGTCTCCCCCTCCCGGATGTGCCTCAGTGTTTGAAGCTCAGACTCCAGCTCATCAACTCTGAGCCGGAGCTCTTCGAGCAGCCAACACTTACTGCAGATGTGGTCGCTGCAGCTCGCAATGGGATCTGCCAGCTCCCACATCAAGAAGCTCAAGCACATCACCTGACCAGCCATCACTAATTAATTAATTAGTTTAATTTAAGTTTACGAGTTTAGCTGTGTTTTTAAAAAAATTTGGGGCAGATTTGCTAGCAATCAATCAGATCACAGCTTCCCTCTGACGTCACTTTTGGAGAAAAAAAACTGGAAAACAGGAAGTTTCCGTTAGGTTTTTATACTCACAGAGACTGCTCCTCCTCCTCCGAACTGCTCCCAAAATTAGGCCCGAAGAAAGGGAGAGAACAAAACAGTTGGGTAAAAGCACCTTCTCCCACTCTTCACCGCATTACCTCACTGCACCAAATTACCAAATTCTCACTCTGTCTGTGTCTCTCTCACTCAGGCTGTGTCTCCTTGACCAGCGCAATGCTTACTAAGTGCGCTTTCTGTCTGTCTTTTATACAGACTTTAGGATGACTCACACTAAAACTTCAAAGAGCAGAATACAATGTGTACCTTTGTGCCCCTTAACAGGCCTCGGGTGACTGGCAGATAACTGCCTCTCAGCAATTAGGGTGGGGGCAGCTTCAGCCAATCAGACACTAATCTACACTGCACTTTTAACTGAAAAACAAAATTAGATTAACCACTTACCTTGCCTGGTTACCTCACTGCACCAAATTACCAAATTCTCACTCTGTCTGTGTCTCACTCACTCAGGCTGTGTCTCCTTGACCAGCTCAATGCTTGTAAAGCGCAATGGTGTAAAGGTGTTACAGTTAAATGAAGGTAACTACAGGGGCATGAGGGAGGAACTGACGAAAATCGACTGGGAGCAGAGCCTAGTGGGAAAGACAGTAGAACAGCAATGGCAGGAGTTTCTGGGAGTAATTGAGGACACAGTACAGAGGTTCATCCCAAAGAAAAGAAAGGTTATCAGAGGGGGGATTAGGCAGCCATGGCTGACAAAGGAAGTTAGGGAATGCATCAAAGCAAAAGAGAAAGCCTATAATGTGGCAAAGAGTAGTGGGAAGTCAGAAGATTGAGAAGGCTACAAAAACAAACAGAGGATAACAAAGAGAGAAATAAGGAAAGAGAGGATCAATTATGAAAGTAGGCTAGCCAGTAACATTAGGAATGATAGTAAAAGTTTATTTAAATACATGAAAAACAAACGGGAGGCAAAAGTAGACATTGGGCCGCTCCAAAATGATGCTGGTAATTAGTGATGGGAGAAAAGGAAATAGCTGAGGAGCTAAATAAGTACTTTGCATCAGTCTTCACAGTAGAAGACATGAGTAATATCCCAACAATTCGGGAGAGTCAGGGGGCAGAGTTGAATATGGTAGCCATCACAAAGGAGAAAGTGCTAGAGAAACTAAGAGGTCTAAAAATTGATAAATCTCTGGGCCCAGATGGGCTACATCCTAGAGTTCTAAAGGAGATAGCTGAAGAAATAGTGGAGGCATTAAGTTATGATCTTTCAGAAGTCACTGGAGTCAGGGAAAGTCCCAGAGGATTGGAAAATCGCTGTTGTAACCCCCCTGTTCAAGAAGGGAACAAGGAAAAAGATGGAAAATTATAGGCCAATTAGCCTAACCTCGGTTGTTGGCAAGATTCTAGAATCCATTGTTAAGGATGAGATTTCTAAATTCTTGGAAGTGCAGGGTCGGATTAGGACAAGTCAGCATGGATTTAGTAAGGGGAGGTTGTGCCTGACAAACCTGTTAGATTTCTTTGAAGAGATAACAAATAGGTTAGACCAAGGAGAGCCAATGGATGTTATCTATCTTGACTTCCAAATGGCCTTTGATAAGGTGCCTCACGGGAGACTGCTGAGTAAAATAAGGGCCCATGGTATTCGAGGCGAGGCACTAACATGGATTGACGCTTGGCTGTCAGGCAGAAGGCAGAGAGTTGGGATAAAAGGTTCTTTTTCGGAATGGCAACCGGTGACGAGTGATGTCCCGCAGGGTTCAGTGTTGGGGCCACAGCTGTTCTCTTTATATATTAACGATCTAGATGACGGGACTGGGGGCATTCTGGCTAAGTTTGCCGATTATACAAAGATAGGTGGAGGGGCAGGTAGTTTGGAGGAGGTGGGGAGGCTGCAGAAAGATTTAGACAGTTTAGGAGAGTGGTCCAAGAAATGGCTGATGAAATTCAACATGGGCAAGTGCGAGGTCTTGCACTTTGGAAAAAAGAATAGAGGCATGGACTATTTTCTGAACGGTGACAAAATTCATAATGCTGAAGTGCAAAGGGACTTGGGAGTCCTAGTCCAGGATTCTCTGAAGGTAAACTTGCAGGTTGAGTCCGTAATTAAGAAAGCAAATGCAATGTTGTCATTCATCTCAAGAGGCTTGGAATATAAAAGCAGGGATGTACTTCTGAAGCTTTATAAAGCATTAGTTAGGCCCCATTTAGAATACTGTGAGCAATTTTGGGCCCCACACCTCAGGAAGGACATACTGGCACTGGAGCGGGTCCAGCGGAGATTCACACGGATGATCCCAGGAATGGTAGGCCTAACATACGATGGAACGTCTGAGGATCCTGGGATTATATTCATTGGAGTTTAGGAGGGTGAGGCGAGATCTAATAGAAACTTACAAGATAATGAATGGCTTAGATAGGGTGGATGTAGGGAAGTTGTCTCCATTAGCAGGGGAGACTAGGACCCGGGGGCACAGCCTTAGAATAAAAGGGAGTCACTTTAGAACAGAGATGAGGAGAAATTTCTTCAGCCAGAGAGTGGTGGGTCTGTGGAATTCATTGCCACAGAGGCCGGTGGAGGACGGGACGTTGAGTGTCTTTAAGACAGAAGTTGATAAATTCTTGATTTCTCGAGGAATTAAGGGCTATGGAGAGAGAGCGGGTAAATGGAGTTGAAATCAGCCATGATTGAATGGTGGAGTGGACTCGATGGGCCGAATGGCCTTACTTCCGCTCCTATGTCTTATGGTCTTATGGGTAAGGATGGGTGACAGGTGACAGGATCGGAAATTGTGGATTGGGTCTTCACTGACCAAATGTTTTATTGATCCGAAAGGTGTAAAAGGGACCAAACTCCAGCAGAAATCGAGCAGAGCTGAGAACAGACGACTTGCTGTGTGGGAACAGGGAGATAAACAGCTCCCAGAGGACAGAGAAAACAAGAGTGCCTGGAATCCTAGACAACACCTGGCTGTCAAGGCCACCATGTTTTCACTGCTTGGCATGGGAATGCTGACTCCCTGTACCGGGGACGGAGCGTGGGGAAGACAATTGTTTGAGAGTTTGATGTGCCTTGGGCGGGGTCAGATGGTTCAATGACAGGTTTTGTAATTGGTCCATTCAAATGTTATCTCAGCAATGATTGGGTGAAATCAGTCTCCATAGACTTTGTGATGTAATAAAGTATAAGAAGGGATTCCCCGAGCACAGAGATTTGTTGAGGTTTTACATATTCCACTGACTGGGACCATGGCATCTGGGGCAGAGCAGGGAGCATTTACCTGGAGATGGTGCTTCCACCCAGAGTGTAATGGGAATGCTGCTGCACTTTGATATTACTGCTCAGACATTAGCATGTGTCAGCTCTTATTTATACTGAATAGCATCTAACCACGGTCACCAATAAAGGTTATCACTGCGAATCATTTCAGAGTTTGGGAAAAAGGGCTAACTGACTCCCTAAAATTTAGAGTTTCCAATTAAGGGGCAATTTAGCATGGCCAATCCACCTATCCTGCACATCTTTGGGTTGTGGGGGTGAGACCCACACAGACACGGGGAGAATGTGCAAACTCCACGCGGACAGTGACCTGGGGCCCGGATAGACCCCGGGTCCTCAGCACCGTAGGCAGCAGTGCTAATCACTGATCCACCGTTCTGCCCCGGAACCCCATTTCTAACATCGCTGTGTCAAAAATAAATTCTCATCTCTCCCTCTGGCTCCTTTGCCAATTACCTCTGAGGGACTCACTTTCTGTTAAAGAGCCTGTCAACCCCTCTCACCCACTTTCCCTAAAGTACATCAATCTATTCATGAAAAGTCCAGAAAAATCAAATACTTTTATAACAAATGTTTATTAATCTAAGAGAAAAGGTGAGATATAGAAGGTTATTTGAGGATCAAAGCCAACCAGAATAAAGGATGTTCACAATGTTAAGGATGCAAATTGTTTCTCTTTGGTTCCTCTGTACCCTGTTCCTGTGACTCCCTACTTTGGACACGGGCACTGAACCCTGTGGCCAGGGCACCATCAGCCCCAATAACCCCCCCCCCCCCTCCCCCTCGTGCCCTGATTGATAGAGGCCCATTTCCCAGTCCATCCTCCAGCACCTTCCTGTCTCTCTGTTAGTGAGGTGCCCATGGCAAGTGTGATGGGAGGAGATGCATTAGGGTCACAATCAATAGGGAGTGTGCGGGGGAACAATGATTTATAGTTTGAGAGGGAAAAGTATGTTTTCTGATGACTAGAATTGTCAGTTCTGGATTTCTGCCCTTTCCTTACGGCGATGTCCTTTGTAATCTCCTTTCCCAGGCGATGAGTAGAGAGGTTTTTGCAGACAGGAAACACAAACCAAACATCCCTATTCTGAGATGTGTCCTTTTAGATTGGACTCGAGACATGGGACTTGGTTCGCAGACTATGGACTTACTCCGGTGTCTGTTTAACACTTGTTTATTAGTTCTACATCTAAACAAGTTACAGAGTAGGCATGTTACTCCTCGGTGCGATTTCAACCCTCCCTTGAGAGTCTAACACATGTTAATAAATCAGCATCCACATCATACAGTAGCATGTGCCATCTCTTAACCTGTTACACTAGATCTCTCTCCCCCCCCCCCCCCCCCACCCCTCCCCACTCCCAAATATACTATCCAGGAGTTCTGTAGCCGTCTAAAATACATGCAACAGTTATGAGAATGTACACAAAGTCTGCAGTGCCGCCTGCACACCTGCCTTTGAGAACGTTGCTGCAGTCGGTCCAGTAACAGACAAGAAAGGTGCTGACTTGAAGCTTTTGCTTCATTTCATGAAGACCTGATGCAGCCGGTACCAGAGAAAATGGTGTTTCCACAACCCGCACTGCTGGCCTCTCTGTGGGTGGGGCAAGGACAGGGACTGCTCAGCAGGGAGGGTCATCATTACCTCTCCCTCCAGTGAACCTCCTCCTTCAGGACAAGGACAGGGACTGCTCAGCAGGGAGGGTCATCATTACCTCTCCCTCCAGTGAACCTCCTCCTTCAGGACAAGGACAGGGACTGCTCAGCAGGGAGGGTCATCATTACCTCTCCCTCCAGTGAACCTCCTCCTTCAGGACAAGGACAGGGACTGCTCAGCAGGGAGGGTCATCATTACCTCTCCCTCCAGTGAACCTCCTCCTTCAGGACAAGGACAGGGACTGCTCAGCAGGGAGGGTCATCATTACCTCTCCCTCCAGTGAACCTCCTCCTTCAGGACAAGGACATGGACTGCTCAGCAGGGAGGGTCATCATTACCTCTCCCTCCAGTGAACCTCCTCCTTCAGGACAAGGACAGGGACTGCTCAGCAGGGAGGGTCATCATTACCTGTCTCTCCAGTGAACCTCCTCCTCCAGGACAAGAAGTCTTACAACACCAGATTAAAATCCAACAGGTTTGTTTTGAATCACTAGCTTTCGGAGCACAGCTCCTTCCTCAGGTGAGTGTCAGTGAAGGAGCTGTGCTCCAAAAGCTAATGATGTGGAACAAACCTGTCGGACTTTAACCTGCTGTTGTTAAGACTTCTTACTGTGCCCACCCCAGTCCAACGCCGGCATCTCCACTTCAGGACAAGGACAGGGACTGCTCACCAGGTAGGGTATTTATTACCCCTCTCTCCAGTTAGTCTCCTTCTTCGATATGACCAAAATGTTTTTTACATCAACATCTTCATCACTGCCACCATGTTCTTTGATGTGTCCTTCTACATTGGACTACAGGCAAGGGCCTCGGTTCTTGCACAAACTATGGTTACATTCTGATATCTGCTTGAAAATAGTTTATTAGTCCGATATCTGAACAGGTTACAGAGCAGGCATGCTGCTCAGAGGCAGGATTCCAACCTCTGAGTCTAACACACGACAGGCTGATGCCACTGGTACATCATCATCAGTGTCAGACATTAGCGCATTCCAGCTGTTAATCCTTTATGTTTGGGGCAGAACAATGGCACAGGGATGGCACAGTGGTGCACACTCCTGTCACACAGCGCCAGGGATCCAGGCTCAATTCTGGCCTTGGGTGACTGTGTGGCGTTTGCACTTACTCCCCATATCTTCGTGGGTTTCCTCCGGCTGCTCCGGTTTCCTTCCACAAACCAAAGATGTGCAGGTTAGGTGGATTGGCCGTGCTAAATTGTCCCTAAGTGTCTAAAAGAGGTTAGGTGAGTTTATTGGGTTACAGGAATAAGGGTCGGGGCGTGGACCTCGATGTGGTAATCTTTCCAAGGGTCAGTGCAGACTCGATGGGCCGAATGGCCTCCTGCACTGTAGAGATTCTATGTTACAATTCAATCATGGATGTGATTAACAGCAGCAATAACAACAGAATCCACCTCCTTTAATCACTTGTGAATACACTGGTGCCTCAGCAGGTTGGACACCTGAGTGAATCCCTTCCCACACTCAGAGCAGGCGAACGGCCTCTCCTCTGTGTGAACCCACTGGTGAGTCAGCAGTTGGGAAGACTGAGCGAATCCTTTCCTACAGTCACAGCAGGTGAACGGCTTTTCCCCAGTGTGAACTCGCCGGTGCTTCTGGAGGGCGGGTGAATCAGTGAATCCCTTTCCACATTCGGAGCAGATGAATGGCCTCTCCCCGGTGTGAACTCGTTGGTGTGTCAGCAGTTGGGCTGACTGACTAAAACCCTACCCAAACTGAGAACAGGTGAATGGCCTCTCCCCAGTGTGAACCCGCTGGTGTATCAACAGGTAGAATGTATCAGTGAATCCCTTCTCACAGACAGAGCAAGTGAATGGTCTCTCCCCAGAGTGAACTCGCTGGTGTGTCTGCAGTTGGGATAACCGACTGAATCCCTTCCCACACTGAGAGCAGGTGAACATCCTCTCCCCAGTGTGAACTCGCTGGTGTGTTTGCAGGCTGGATAACTGAGTAAATCCTTTCCCACAGTGAGAACAGGTGAACAGCCTCTCCCCAGTGTGAACTTGCTGGTGTCGCAGCAGAGAGGATGAACGAGTGAATGCTTTCCCACATTCAGAGCAGTTGAATAGCCTTTCCCTAGTGTGAACTCGCTGGTGCGACAGCAGGTTGGATGAGTCACTGAATCCCTTCCAACACTCAGAACAGGTGAACGGCCTCTCCCCAGTGTGACTGCGTTGATGGGTTTCAAGAGCAGATGGGGACTGGAATCCTTTCCCATAGTCATCACACTTCCACGGTTTTTTCATGGTTCAGGTGTCCTTGTTACCATCAAAGATTGATGATGAATTGAAGGCTCATCGACACACAGAACACGTGTAGGGTCTCTCCCCGCTGTGAATGATGTGATGTTTTTTCAGGCTGAGTAACTGGTTAAAGTTCTTTCCACAGTCAGTGCTCTGGAACACTCTCACTCGGGTGTGTGTGTCTCGGTGCATTTCCAGTCACACTAATGCTAAAAATCTGTTTAAGCCGACTGAACAAACATTTCTCCTTCGAGATTCACAAGCCAATGATATTCAGGTGAATTGAGTGACTGTCAGATCTTGACGTGACATTTAATGTGAGATTTCTGTCTATAGATCTCACATTGTAATAGGTTGTAAAATGAGTTTATAAAATACATCACTGTCAGTACAGGATAGAAATTCAGAACAGACAGTTGTAGTTTCCCTGGAACATTCTTTCCTCTCTCGCTCCCAAAAAACTGTAAATTTCCATCCCACACACTCTCCCTCCATTCTCACTCTGCTGTATCTAATATTCACCCTCCCAATTCTCCTGAAGATGTTGATTCAGGCTGATTGACAGATCCATGCTGATCCCTTTCTTTCCAAACCTGAAAATCTCCTGTTAGCAGGAATGAATCTGAAAGTATCACTCTTTCGGGTCTGCCCCAAACATCAAACATTTAATGATTATGCTCGCAGGGAGTAAGCCTTCTCCACTGAACAACAGAAATCCTCAATACTTATACAGTATCAGAACAGAATCACCTGCACCTTCCCTGGATTCACTTTCTTTTCCTTCAGATGCTGCAAGTCACCAATTGAAGATCAGGTATAGGTTGAGAGTCGGTAGATTTGGACCTGAGATGAGGAGGAACTACTTCTCGCAGAGAATGGTGAATTTGTGGAACTCGCAGGCCCAAAGTGCAGTGAAAACTGAATCAATAAATGGTTTCAAGAAGCAGATAGATATATTTCTGATTTTAAAAACATGTTAAAGGGATATGGGGAACAGGTAGGGAAGTGGATTTGAGACCAGGAAGAGATCAGCCGTGATCTGATTGAATGGTGGAGCAGGCTCGAAGGGCTGAATTGCTTACTCCTAATTTCTATGTTCCTAGGAACCTCCTCTGAGCTGTCTCCAATGCTACTACATCTTTATTCAAATAAGGGGACAAAAACTGTGCACAATACTCCAGGTGTGGTCTCACCAATGCCTTGTATAGTTGCAACAACACTTCCTTACCTTTATGCTCTGTGCCTTTAGCTGTAAATGTCAACATTCCATTGGCTTTCTATACTACGTGCTGTACCTCCATGCTAGGTTTCTGTGACTCATGCAGAGGACACCCAGATCCCTCTGCATCGGAGCACCCCGAAGTCTCTCTCAATTTAGATAATAAGTTGCGTTTCAATTTTTCTGACCAAAATGGATGACCTCACACTTATCCACATTAAACTCCATCTGCCACATTTTGACCCACTTACCTGACCTATCTATATCCATTTGAAAGGTTCTTATTTCCTCATTGCAACTTACTGTCCCACCTATTTTAGTGTCATCTGCAAATTTGGCTTCAGAACCATCTAACGCTGTCTCCAAGTCGTTTATATAAATTGTAAATAGTTGGGGCCCAAGGACCAAACCCTGTGGCACTCCACTAGTTCCATCTTGCCATCCAGAAATAGATACATTCATCCCGATTTTTTGTCTTCTGTCCATGAGCCAATCTTTTAACCAAGCTAATAAATTACCCCTAATCCTGTGTGACCTAACCTTGTTCATTAACCTTCTTTACGGCACCTTATCAAATGTCTTTTGGAAGTCCAAAGATACTACATCTACAGAAGTGAAATTGCTGGAAAATCTCAGCAG
This sequence comes from Scyliorhinus torazame, assembly GCF_047496885.1. Classification (NCBI taxonomy): domain Eukaryota; kingdom Metazoa; phylum Chordata; class Chondrichthyes; order Carcharhiniformes; family Scyliorhinidae; genus Scyliorhinus; species Scyliorhinus torazame. The sequence continues at coordinate 148,355,837 of NC_092711.1, forward strand.
GTCTGGCAGCATCTGTAGGGGGAGAAAAGAGCTAACGTTTCGAGTCCGATGACTCTTTGTCAAAGCTAACAGACAGAGAAAGTGGGAAATATTTTTACTGTGGAGTGAGAATGAAAGATGAGCCATAGCCACAGAAACCCAGGGAAACCGGGTGCTAATGGCCACAGAAACCAAGGGGAAAGAGTGCTAATGGCAGTCCCCGGAGAGAACAAAAGATGTGAAAGGTCAAATAGCAGGGAAACTAACGTTTCCAGTTTTCATCCAGTTCCTTACTACATCTACAGGATCTCCATTCTCCACTTGGCTTGTTACATCTTCGGAGACCTCTAGCAAATTAGTCAAACATGATTTACCCTTCATAAAACCATGGATTGTGTTTTGACTTTCCAAATGTCCTGATATTACTTCCTTAATAATGCTTGAGGATTTTCACCTAGCAACAGTGAAAAACGGCGATTTGCTTCCAAGTCAGAATGATGTGTGGCTCAGAGGGGAATTTGCAGATGATGGTGTTCCCGTGTGTCTGTAGCTCTTGTCCTTCTCTAGGTGGCAGAGGCCGTGGGTTTGGAAGTTGCTGGTGATAGAGCCATGGTGAATTCCTGCAGTGAATCTTGTCGGTGGTACACACACTGCTGCCACTGTGTGATGGTGGTGGAGGGAGTGAGTGTTGAAAGTGTTAGATTCGGTCCCAATCAAGTGGTCTGCTTTGTACTGGATGGTGTCAAGCTTCCAGAATGTTGATGGAGCCGCACTCATCCAGACAATGAGAATAATCCATCACACTCCTGACCTGTGCTTTGCAGATGGTGGACAGGCTTTGGGGATTGAGGAGGTGAGTTCCTCGCTGCAGGATTCGCAGCCTCTGACCTAGTCTTGTAGCCATAGTATTGATATGGATGGTTCAGTTTAGCTTCTGAGTGAATTGAATTGACTGAAGATTGCCGTCTGAGATGTTTGGGACCTCAGGAGGAGTTCGAGATGGATCATCCATTCGGCACCTCTGGCTGAAGATTGTTGCGAATGCTTCAGCCTTGTCTTTTATATTGAAGTGCCGGGCTCCCTCATCATTGAGGATGGGGGTATTTGTGCAGCCTCCTCCTCCTGTTCGTTGTTTAATTGTCCATCACCATTCCCAGTGGATGTGACAGGAGTGCAGAGCTTAGATCTGATCCCTTGGCTGTGGGATCTCTTCGCCCTTCCTATAACAGGTTGCTTTTGCTGTTTGCAGGTAAGTAGTCCTATGTTGTAGCTTCACAAGGATGATACCTCATGTTCAGGTATGGCTGGTGCTGTTCCCAGCATACCCTCCTGCACTCTTCATTGAACCGGCTGATCCCCTGGCTTGATCATAGTGGTAGAGTGGGAGGGTAGACAGTGGCGCAAGGGGTTGGCACGGTTGCCTCACGGCACCGCGGTCCCAGGTTCGATCCCAGCTCTGGGTCACTGTCCGTGTGGAGTTTGCACATTCTCCCCGTGTTTGCGTGGGTTTCGCCCCCACAACCCAAAAGATGTGCAGGGTAGGTGGATTGGCCACACTAAATTGCCCCATAATTGTAAAAAATGAATTGGATACTCTAAAAAAAAAAAAATGTTTTTTAAATAATGGTAGAGTGGGGATATACCAGGCCCCGAGGTTACAAATTGTGATTTAATTCAATTCTGCTGCTGATGGTCCACAGCATCTCATGGATGCTGAGTTTTGAGTTGCATCCTGAAATGTAACAGGAATTCTGACAGTTGGGAGCTAACTAGGCAATATGTTGCGATGAGGTTTTAGAAATAGACCCTGGGTAGACGAGTTCACTGAAGCTCCACAGTGAATCTGTCCAACAGCCACAGCGACCTCTAATGTTGGAAAATGGGTGTAACCCTGTTTGGATGCTGCTGACAAAGGATGCTTGAAAGGTCGATGCAGAGCTTCTTCAGAATAGTAATCTTTATTAATGTCACAAGTAGGCTCGCATTAACACTGCAATGAAGTTACTGTGAAAATCCCCTAGTCGCCACACTTCAGCGCCTGTTCAGGTACACTGAGGGATAATTCACCTAACAGCACGCCCTTCAGGACTTGTGGGAGGAAACCAGAGCACCCGGAGGAAACCCACGCAGACAGGGGGAGCACGTGCAGACTCCTTACAGACAGGGACCCAAGCCGGGAATCAAACCTGTGTCCCTGGCACTGTGAAGCAACAGTGCTAACCACTCTGCTACCGTGCTGCTTGTAGATGTTACACACTGCTGCCACTGTGTATCAATGGTGGAGTGGTGAATGGGGTGCTGATCAAGTGTCTGCTTTGTCCTGTATAAAACAAACTTTGAATAAGACTGATAATTAAGCATTTTAAAAAATTGATTAAAACCTATTACATTTAAATAATCCAGCCCATATGAAAATAAGATCTGCTCTTCAAAGATATATTGGTACAAATTACATGAGATCTTTGTTGTTGAATTGAATACCTTGACTCCTCACACGGACACCTGACTGACAAGAGGCACTGATTGGACAATATTTGGAAACAATGAGCTCAAATGTTTTTCTGGGAGTGAAACTGTTTCACTTTCACGCGGACTCGACTATGTGAGAGTTAAAGGCAATACCAGGCTAAATTACATTGAATATACAACATAGAAACAGCCCAACCAATCCATGCCAGTGTTTAGACTTCACTTGAGTCTCCTCTCATGCTTTCCCATCTGACTCTATCAGTGTATCCGTTTGTTCATTTCTCCCTCATGTGTTCATCCAGCTTCCCCATTAATATATCGATGTTATTCACCTCCACCAATCCCTGTGGTAGCGAGTTCCACATTCCGACCACTCTGGGGAAGAAGTTTCTCCTAAATTCCTGATTAGATTATCACATTGATAGCCTCTAGTTTTGCTCTTACCCTTGCAAGTGAAAACATTCTCCATGTGTTTCAAAATCTTTCATAATTTCAGCCCTCATTAGTCCCTCAGCCTTGTATTTCGATGAGAGCAGTGACCCGGCATATTCATCGTCTCCTGATAGGTTTAACCTCTCACAGTAAAAATCTGAAGACAAAAATGCTTTGTTCACACTTGAGCTCAGCACAGTGAGAACAGGGATGGAATTACAAGGGAGCCTGACCGGGAGTGATCAATGAGGATCAGACGGGGTTTGTGAAGGGCAGGCAGCTGAACACAAATGTGCGGAGGCTCCTGAATGTGATCATGATGCCCTCGGAAGGAGGGGATGCAGAAGTGGTGGCGGCAATGGACGCGGAGAAAGCTTTCGATCGGGTGGAGTGGGAGTACCTGTGGGAAGTGTTAGGCAGATTTGGATTTGGCAAGGAATTCATAGGGTGGTTAAATTGCTGTATCAGACCCCTGTAGCGAGTGTGTCAATGAACCGGCTGCGGCCGGAGTACTTTAGGCTACATCGAGGAACAAGGCAGGGGTGCCCCCTGTCCCCCCAGCTGTTTGCCCTGGCAATCGAGCCATGGCGTTGAGGGAGTCTAGAAACTGGAGGGGGCTGGTTCGGGGTGGGGGGGGGGGGCGTGGAGGAGCATTGGGTTTCACTGTATGCGGATGACCTGCTCCTGTACATTTCGGATCCGGTGGAGGGGATGGGGGAGGTCATGCAGATCCTTAAAGACTTCGGGAACTTTTTGGGGTATAAATTGAATGTCGGGTAAAGCGAGCTTTTTGTGATCCATGCGAGGCGCCAGGAAAAGAGACTGGGAGAGCTACCGCTTAAGATGGTGGAGAGGAGCTTTCGTTATTTGGGAATACAGGTGGCTAAGAGTTGGGATGCCCTGCACAAGCTCAATCTGGCACAGCTGGTGGATCAGATGGAGGAGGACTTTAAGAGGTGGGACATGCTGCCGCTCTCCCTGGCGGGCAGGGTGCAGTCCGTGAAGATGACGGTCCTCCCCAGGTTCTTGTTCGTCTTCCAGTGCCTTCCCATCCTCATCCCCAAGTCCTTCTTCAAGCGGGTGAACAGGATTATCACGGGATTTGTGTGGGCAAACAAGACCCTGCGTGTCAAGAGACTTCTTATAGTGCAGTCGGGGTGGGGTGGGCTGGCGCTGCCGAATTTCTGCAGCTATTATTGGGCAGCGAATATATCCATGATTCGAAATGGGTAGTAGAGGGAGGGGGTGGGGCGGCGTGGAAATGGTTGGAGGCGGTGTCTTGCAGGGATACTAGCCTGGGGGCATTGATAATGGCACCGCTGCCACTCACGCCAACACAGTACACCGGTGGTGATGGCAACATTGAGGATCTGGTGTCAGTGGAGAAGGCACAGGGGGAGGTAGGGGCCTCAGTCTGGACCCCGATACAAAACAATCACAGGTTCATTCCAGGTAGAATAGACGGTGGGTTCCTAAGCTGGCACAGAGCGGGTATTAAAAGGATGGGGGACTTGTTTATTGACGGGACCTTTGCTAGCCTGAGGGCGCTGGAAGAGAAATTTGGGTTGCCCCAGGGAATACCTTTAGGTCTGGGCTTTCATGAGGAAGCAGGTGGGGGAATTTCTGCTGCTACCGGTCCGGAGGATACAGGACAGGGTGGTCTCAGGCGTGTGGGTAGGGGACGGCAAGGTATCGGTCATATACCAGGAGCTGCAGGAGGCGGAGGAGGCCTCGGTGGAAGAGCTGAAGGCCAAGTGGGAGGAGGAGCTGCGTGAGGAGCTGGATGAGGGCCTGTGGGCAGACACCCTGGGCAGGGTCAATTACTCCTCATCTTGCGCCAGGCTTAGCCTGATCCAGTTTAAGGTGGTGCACTGGGCACATATGACAGCGGCAATAATGAGTAAATACTTTGGGGTGGAGGATAGGTCTGTGTGGTGTTCAGGGAGCCCAGCAAACCATGTCCATATGTTTTGGGCATGCTCGGCACTTACAGGATTTTGGAGAGGCTTTGCAAAGGTTATGTCAAGGTCTTGGACACTCGGGAAAAGCCGAGCTGGGGGATAGCGATATTTGTCAGAAGATCTGGGAGTGCAGGAGTTGAAAGAGGCCGGAGTCTTGGCCTTTGCATCCTTGGTAGCTCGGAGACAGCTCTTGTTAATGTGGAGGGATGCAAAACCCCCAAGTGTGGAGGCTTGGGTCAGTGACATGGCTGGGTTTCTCAGGTTGGAGAGGATAAAGTTTGCCTTGCGAGGGTCCTTGCAGGGGTTCTCCAGGCGGTGGCAACCGTTCCTTGACTTTCTCGCAGAATGTTAAGTGAAGGTCAGCAGCAGCAAACCAGAGGGGAGGGGGGGGCGGTATGGGTGGTGGATGGATTTCACTTGTAAAGTGTAGATACCCCACCTTGTTTTGTTAAGTTGTTAATTCGCTTTTCTTTATTATTATGTTTTTGTTGCTTTGTTCGTTTGTAAAATTTTGTAAACATTTTGAATAAAAACAAATTTAAATAAAAAACCAAAAAAACAAGGGAGCCTGAGAAACGCAGATTCACTGAGAATGGTGGGCTGGTCTGATCATAGAATTTAGAGTGCAGAAGGAATGCATTTGGCCCATCGAGTCTGCACCAGCTCTTGGAAAGAGCACCCTACCCAAGCCCTCACCTCCACCCTATCCCCATAACCCAGTTACCTCACCCACACTAAGTGCAATTTTGGACACTAAGGATAATTTAGCACGGCCAATCCACCTAACCTGCACATCTTTGGACTGTGGGAGGGAACCGGAGCATCCGGAGGAAACCCACACACACACGGGGAGAATGTGCAGACTCCGCACTGACAGTGACCCAAGCCGGGTATCGAACCTGGGACTCTGGAGCTGTGAAGCAATTTTGCTAACCACTATGCTTCCGTGCTGGCCCTGATCTGTGTGAATAAGCTGGTTAATCATACTGTTCATGATCGGGGTCTTGGTGTTCAGGGTACTGGAGGAGCTCAAGTGACAGCCTTCAATAATACATTAATCTGCATTTATACAGCACATTTAATGTAATTAAATATCCCAAGGTGTTTTCACGGTCATTGTAAATCCAGGTTTGACAGATGATTTGGCAACATTGTCCAAGCTCACGATCATGTGACAGAAAATACTGCTTCTCTCTGACTCTGCCTCCACACACTCCCTCCCTGTTGATTGTAACACAAATTCATCCCACTATCCTCCTCCTGCTTTCCCCCCCAATTCTCCTCCCCTGACGATGCTGACTCTCGGACGTCACAATCAAACCCAGTGACGTGTCCTTTGTATCCGGAATGGGGTCACTGCCCTCCACTCCCACTTTCATCCCAGTCCCAGGGGTTTGGAGACTGGGCTCCGGATGGGTACTGGCGACTGAGTCTCCCATACACCCCCGCGCCGGGGAAACTGCTCTATCCACCGGGAGGGGGGCAGGGACTGCGCATGTCCAAAGGAGAGGCGAAGAAGCGCGTGCGCAGTGACGGTTATTCCCGCTGAGGTCAAATGCGCATCCATGACCACATGACATCCGTTGCCCAATATGTCACCCAGATATCTGAAGTTAACAAACTGTTTTCTAAGGGGGACGTCACAATCAAACCCAGTGACATGTACTTTGTGTCCGGAATGGGGTCACTGCCCTCCACTCCCACGTTCATCCCAGTCCCAGGGGTTTGGAGATTGGGCTCCGGATGGGTACTGGCAGCTGAATCTCCCATAGTCCCCAGCGCCAGGGAAACCGCTCTGTCCGCCATGGGGGGGGAGGAAAGACAGGGGCTGCCCATGTCCAAAGGAGAGGAGATCCTGCGCATGCGTAGTGACGCTTATTCCAATTGAGGTCAAAAGGGCATCAATGATCACGTGACATCCTTTGATTATGTTTTCAGTTGGCCAGAATCCAATGGGAGAGTTGGAGGACCGGAAGGACTCTGGTCCTCCAACCAATCAGAGTGCGGGCGTTGTGTTAATGATGTTCCAGCTTCATGCAGACTGAAACGTCCTGCTGTGCGCAACATCTGTGAGTAACTCTTTTATTGTCGTCACAATTATTACAGAAACCAATTTACAAGGCTCCAGGCCTCATTACACTTCAAATTGACGATTAAACAGTCACTGAACACGAAACAGCTGCAAGGCACAATTACATTTCACAATAACGTTGTAACAGTCATTGAACACAAACAGCTGCAAAGCACAGGCCCGAAATACGTTTCCAAATACCAATTAACCAGTCACTTATCACAACCAGCCGCAAGGCACAGGCCCTACGCATAGTTCAAGTAACAATCGGACAGTCACATAACACGAACAGTCGTGAGGCACAAGGCCACGAAACCAAACGACCGTTCCAAAAGCAAGAAGGAACAGAGAACCACAATACACAAGTACATCGAGGCAACGACCTCTAAACATATAAACAAGCAGTCGCGAGGCACAAGGCCTCGAAACCATACGACCACTCCAAAAGAAACAGAGAAGAAAAGAAAAGAAACAAAACCCAAAAGTACAACACAAGACACAGGCACATTTCAAGGTGACGACTCTAAACACATAAGACAAGCAGTCGCGAGGCACAAGGCCCCGATACAATACGGCCGCTTCGGAAACAAATATGACCCACAGGGCCTCGATACATTTTAACAGTGTCATATCAAACCCAATCACCAGGCACCAGGCCTCAATTCACCCCAGAAAAGATTTAACAGGATAGAATCAATCACCGAACACTAATCCCCGCTCATCCACCCCCGTTCACCCCGCCCTGCAGCCGACACCCCGGGGGAAAGGCTCCTCCTCGCTAAGAGCACAGACCACCGGAGAGCCAGACCCGGGTGCGGCGGAGGAGAGAGGGTTCCCCCCTCCTGGACCCCGCCCAAAGGCACGGGACCATTCGGAGAGAGAGCAGTTTCACACCAACTAGCGTTCCACCACAATTACTAATTACCATTTCAGGGAAACCCGAAATGAGTTGAATGTCATAGGCTGCTAAAGAAAACGAAAGCAAAGAAAACATGAAAACAAAATCCCTTAGTACTCATAGAAAAGTCCATAAAAAAAGAGTCCATTAATTTTGCACGTTCCACATCATGACCCCGGCGCTCCAGCCGAAATTTCACAAGGAACAACATGTCCTCAAAGTCCTCCAATGGCAGCGGCCAGAGTCGCTCCAATGTTGGCAACAGTCGACAACGGGGAAGAAAGTCCCAGAGTCAGTCCCAACCGCCCACAGGGCGTCCAGGGGGGCCGAACCCCCGGAGACCCCAGGAACGGCAGCAACCCACCCCGGGCTGCAGGCCGTGGGCCGCCCATCGGGTATCCACTCCCGGTTCCGACCCGCCGCTTCCAGCAGCCGATCCAGCTGCCATCCTTCCTCCATTCCTTCGTCCTCCATTGGGCGAACTCAAAACCGCCGACAGCAAACCTCGCAGTCCGAAGCAGCGTCTCCGCAGCTCAACCGCTGACTTGAAACACGACTGGTCGCAGTACTCCGAAACCGGTCTTCTCCCCTTCCCTCGGGGACCAGGAGCAATGGGCGCCGAGTTGCTGTTTCACCCCATCCAGGAAGCTCCCAGAGGCAGCCTGCCTTTCGAATCGGCCCGGGGGCGGACACCAAGCTCGCACACAACCGCCCAAGTTCCTCCACTTTTCACCCCAGGAGTTTGGACAGTGTCGGCCGTAGCTCCCACAATCCCCCGCGCTGGGGAACCCGCTCTATCCGCCACACGGGCGGGTGATCAGGTACTGCGCATGTGTGGAGGAAAGCCCAGCCCCTGACCTTCCTGTGAGGTGTTGGCTAATGGATAGAGTTAGGACCGGAAGGACGCTGGTCCTCCAATCAGCACGGGCTTTATGTGAAAGGAGATTGGGCTTCACACAGACTGAAACGTCCTCCTGTCTCCAACATCTGTGAGTAAAACAGTTTCTTTTTTCCCCCTTTCCATTTATTTTCTCATTCTCACCTTCAATTGGTCACTTGCAGCAACTGAAGGGAAAGGAAGTGAATCCAGGGAGGGTGCCGACTCTGCAAAGCTTGGCCCAGGTCTCTCTCTCTCTCTCTCAAAGACATTGACATCCTTTGCTCCCTCAGCTTGACACATTTATTTGTCTGGCTAAAAGGATTCAGAGACTTTACAGTGCAGAAGGAGGCCAATTGTCCCATTGAGTCTGCACCGGCCCTTGGAAAGACCATCCCACTTAAGCCCACCCCATCCCCGAAACCCAGTAACCTCACCTAAACTTTTTGCACACTAAGGGCAATTTATCCTGGCCAATCCACCTAACTTGCACATCTTTGCACTGTAGGAGGAAACCGGAACACCCGGAGGAAACCCACGCAGACAGGGGAGAACGTGCTGACTCCGTACAGACAGTGAACCAAGCCGGGAATCGAACCTGGGACTCTGGAGCTGTGAAGCAACTGGCCTAACCACTGTGCTACCTTGCTGCCCCTGATGGTCTCTTTCCTAGTGTTCACAATTAGTGGTCTGGTTTCCCCAGGAGATGGCTGACATTTAAGGGGACAGTAAATTAATGTAGGATTGAAATATGTGTAGTGTTGTTATATCATACAGATTAGATATATTATTGGTTCTGTAATAAAGCACATTCATTATTATTTCCAGTTGTGTAATATAGTACTGTAGAGCTACATTATATATTTCCAGAAGAGAAAATGCTGGAAAATCTCAGCCTGTCTGGCAGCATCTGTAAGGAGAGAAAAGAGCTCATGTTTTCGAGTCCAGATGACCCTCTGTCAAAGGTAAAAAGGATAGAAGGTGGGAGATATTTATACTGTAGGGCAAGGGAAAGAAAGGTGAGTCAGAACCACAGAAACAAAGGAAATAGAGTGCTAAAGGGCAGCACAGTGGTTAGCACTGTGGTTTCACAGCGCCAGGGTCCCATGTTCAATTCCCGGCTTGGGTCACTGTGCGGAGTTTGCACGTTCTCCCCGTGTCTGTGTGGGGTTTCTCCGGGTGCTCCGGTTTCTTCCCAAAAGTCCCGAAAGATGTGCTATTAGATAATTTGGACATTCTGAATTCTCCCTTTGTGTACCCGAAAACTTGCTGGAATGTGGCGACGAGGGGCTTTTCACAGTAACTTAATTGCAGTGTTAATGTAATTATACTTAATAAAATAAAGATTATAATGGCAGTCCCCAGAGAGAATAAAAGGTGTGAAAGACCAAACAGCAGAGAAACTAAAATCAGAGGGTAAGCTGTGACAGATGTAGATGTGGGGGTAAGGGGGCATTGTTGGGAGAGAGACAAAATGAGAAAAAGGGGGGGAAGGGGGAAGCAAAGGGAACAAAAGGTAAAGAAAGGGGGGGATAAGATAGGGGGAAAGAGTGAGGGGCAAATATATATATGAAGAAAGTCAAGAAAGGAATAAAAGGTAATAGACAGTGAAAATGAAATGGAAAGAAAACAAAGGGGTTGAGGTGGGGTAGAGCTCATCATCTGAAGTTGTTGAATTTGATGTTGAGATCGGAAGGCTGTAGCGTGCCTAACCGGAAGATGATATGCTGTTCCTCCAGTTTGCGTTGAGCGTCACTGGAACATTGCAACAAGCCAAGGGCAGGCATGGGAGCAGGGTCTTGTGTTAAAATGGCAAGCAGGGACAGCACGGTGGCACAGTGGTTAATCACTGCTGCCTCACGGCGCTGAGGTCCCAGGTTCGATCCCGCCTCTGGGTCACTGTCCATGTGGAGTATGCACATTTTGCCCGTGTCTGCTTGGGGTTTGCCCCACAACCCAAAGATCTGCAGTGTAGGAGGATTGGCATGGTAAAATTGTCCCTTAATTGGAAAAAATGAATTGGGTACTCCAAATTTATATATATATGTAAATAAATAAAATGGCAAGCAACGGGAAGGTCAGGGTCCTGAATGTGCACAGACCTAAGGTGCTCAGCAAAGCGACCACTACCATCTAGAAGGACAAGAGCAGCAGATATCTGGGAACCCCACCACCTGGAGGTTCCCCTCCAAGTCACTCACCAGACCGACTTGGGAATATATCGCCGTTCCTTCACTGTCGCTGGGGCAACATCCTGGAACTTCTTCCCTAACAGCACAGTGGGTGTGCAAGGAGGCAACTCACCACCACTTTCTGAAGGGCATCTAGGGATGGGCAACAAATACTGGCCTAACCAGCGACGCCCAAATCCCGTAAATTCGTTTATTTTTAAAAAACAATTCAGAGTACCAAGTTCTTTTTTTCCCAAATAAGTGTCAATTTAGCCTGGCTAATTCATCGACCCTGCACATCGTTTTATATTGTGGGGGTGAGACCCATGTAGACACGGGGAGAATGTGCAGACTCCACACGGACAGTGACACGGGGCCAGGATCTTCAATGAATTTAAAGACAATGTAGTGAAGCTTTGGAATTCTCTACCCCAGAGGACTGTGGAGCCTCAGTTGAGAAGTATTTTCAAGACAGAGATTGATAGGTTTCTTGCTATTGAAGATATTGAGGGATATGGGGGATAGTGTGGGAAAATGGTGCTGAGCTAGATCAGCCAATGATCTCATTGAATGTTTGAGCAGGCTCGATGGGCTGAATGGCCGACTGCAGCTCCTATTTGTTATGATCTCTGTGTCCAGGACGGGAAGCAGTGAGCATGGATCTGTCAATCATCCTGAATCAGCACCTTCAGGAGAATTGGGAGGATGAATATTAGTGAGAATGGAGGGAGAGTGTGTGGGATGGAGATTTACAGCTTTTGGGGAACGAGAGAGGAAAGAATGTTCCTGAGAAATTAAAATAATCTCTTCTGAATTTCTATAATGTACTGACTGTGATCTCTTTTCCAAACTCCTTTTACAGGATGTTAAAAGGATCTGATTTACAGACCAAAATCTCAAACATCACGGCTAATTCTGACAGTCACTCGATTCATCGGCCATTATCTAGGAGTAATGTTTACTCAACCTGTAGGCTTCAAAAGATTTTAAACATCATTGCGACTGGAAAAGCACCGAGACACACGCACTGACTGTGGAAAGAGCTTTAACCAGTTACACAGCCTGAAAAACATCACACCATTCACAGCGGGGAGAGACTGTACACGTGTCCTGTGTGTGGTCAAAGCTTCAACTGATAGTCCAACCTGGAGAGACTCGAGGAAACCCAAAATATGGAGAAACCATGGAAATGTGGGGACTGTGGGAAGGGATACAGAGCCCCATCAGAGCTGGAGATTCATCGACGCAGTCACACTGGGGAGAGACCATTCACCTGCTCTCAGTGTGAGAAGGGATTCACTCAGTTATCTAGCTTAAATTTACATCTGCAAATTCACACTGGGGAGAGGCCGTTCATCTGCTCTCAGTGTGGGAAGGGATTCATTCAATTATCTCGCCTGAATTTACATCAGCGAATTCACACTGGGGAGAGGCCGTTCACCTGCTCTCAGTGTGAGAAGGGATTCACTCAGTTGTCCAGCCTGAAGATACACCAGCGTGTTCATGCTAGGGAGAGGCCATTCACCTGCTCTCAGTGTGGGAAGGGATTCAGTCAGTTAATCAACCTACAGGCACACCAGCGAGTTCACACAGGGGAGAGGCCATTCACCTGCTCTCAGTGTGAGAAGGGATTCACTTACTTGTCCAACCTGCGGAGACACAAGTTTGTTCATGCTGGGGAGAAGCCGTACAACTGCTCTCAGTGTGAGAAGGGATACAGTGACTTACCCAACCTGCGAAGACACCAACTTGTTCACAATCAGGAGAAGCCGTTCACCTGCTCTGTGTGTGAGAAGGAATTCACTCAGTTATCCAGCCTGCAGACACACCAGCTTGCTCACACTGGGGAGAAGCCGTTCACCTGCTCTCAGTGTGAGAAGGGATTCACTTACTTATCCAACCTGCGGAGACACCAGCGAGTTCACACTGGGGAGAGGCCGTTCACCTGCTCTTAGTGTGGGAAGGGATTCTGTGTTTCCTCGTCCCTGCTGAGACACCAACAAGTTCACAATTGATTACAGTGATGGATTCTGCCGTTATTGTTTCTGCTTCGATTACATCCAGGACTGCATTTCGTTCTCTCTTCTCTTTCTCTCTCCGGGATTCTGAGACAGGAAAAGTTTCTATAGGAATGTGAAAAGATTAGCAAAGACCAATGTGTGTCCATTCCAGGCAGAGACAGGAGAGTTTATAATGGGGAATAAGGAAATGACAGAGAAACTAAACAATGTGTGTCTGTCTTCACGGAGGAAGATACAGAAATTGTCCTAAAAACACGAGAAAACCAAGGGACTCGTGAGCAGGAGGAACTGAAAGAGATTAGTATTAGTGAAAAAGTAGTATTGGAGAAATTAATGTGGTTGAAAGTTGATGAATCCCCAAAAGCTGCTGCTCGACATCCCAGAGTGTTGAAAGAAGTGGCTGTAGAGATAGTGGATACATTGGTGATCATCTTTCAAAATTATACAGATTCTGGAATGGTTCCTGCAGATTGGAAGGTGGTAAATGTAACCCCATTATTTAAGGAGGGAGAGAAAACGGGGAACTGCAGACCCATTAGCCTGATATCAGTAGGAGGGAAAATGCTACAACCTATTATAAAGGATGTGATAACATACAAATTAGGAGCAGGAGTAGGCCACTCGGCCCCTCGAGCCTGCTCCACCATTCAATAAGTTAACAGCTGATCTGATTATAACCTCAAAACCAGATTCCCGCCGACCCCCCCCCCCCCCCCCCCCACCCCCAAATAACCTTTCACCTTCTTACTTGGCAAGAATCTATCCAGCTCTGCCTTAAAAATATTCAAAGACTCTGCTTCCACTGCCCTTTGAAGAAGAGAGTTCGAAATACTCACAACCCTCGGAGAAAATAAGTTCTCCTCTGCCTCAAATGGGCAAGTTATTACTTTTAAAGTGACTCCAAATTCTAGATTCTCCCACAAGAGGAAACATCCTTTCCACATCCACCTGTCAAAGCCCCTCAGGATCCTGTACGCTTCAATCAAGTCACCTAAACTCCATCGGACACAAGCCCAGCCTGTCCAATCATTCCTCATAAGACCAGCCTCCAATTCCAGGTATGAGTCCAGTAAACCTTCTCTGAATTGCTTCCAACACATTGACATCATTCCTTAAATGAGAGCAATACTGTACACAGTGCTCCAGATGTGGTCTCACCAATGTCCTGAATAACTGAAGCATAACCTCCCTACTTTTGTTTTCAATTCCTCTCACAATAAACAATAACATTCTATGAGCTTTCCTAATTACTTGCTGTACCTGTATACTCGCCTTTTGTGATTCATGCTCTTGGACACCCAGATCCCTCCGAATCTCAGAGCTCTGCAATCTCTCACCATTTAGATAAGAAACTTTTTTAATTACTTTTGCCAAAATGGATAATGTCACAATTTCCCACATAATACTCGTTTGGGCAGATCTTTTCCCACTCACGTAACCTTTCTATATCCCTTTGTAACCTCCTTATGTCCTCTTCACAATTTACTTTCCTACCTATCTTTGTATCATTGGAACATAGGAGCAGGAGTTGGTCATTCAGCCCCTCGAGCCTGCTCCACCATTCAATATGATCATGGCTGATCATCCACTTCAATGCCTTTTCCCCCCGCACTATCCCCATATCCCTTTGTGTTATTGGTATTTAGAAATCTGTCAGTCTCTGCTTTAAACACACTCAATTACTGAGCTTCCACAGCCCTCTGGGGTAGAGAATTCCAAAGATTCACAACCCTCTTGAGTAAAGAAATGTCTCCTCCGAGACCGATCCTAAGTGATTTTCCCCTTATTTTGAAACTGTGTCCCCTGGTTCCAGACTCCCCAACCAGGGGAAACATCTCACCTGCACCCACCCTGTCTATTCCATTCAATATCTCAGAAGTTTTGGTGAGATCACCTCTCATTCTTCAAAACACGAGTGAAGACAGGCCCAGTTTCCCCAATCTCTATTCATAGGACAGTCCTGCCATCCCGTGTGGTCTCTGGTTCCCTGTTTTCTCTCTACCTCCTTAAATAGCGGGCTTAGATTTACCACCTTGCAATCTATAGAATATTGAAAGATGATCACCAATGTATCCACTATCTCTCCAGCCACCTCTTTCAACACTCTGGGATGGAGAGCGTCAGCTTTTGGAGATTTCTGATTTATTTTTTTATTGCCACGTGTACCGAGGTACAGTGAAAAGTATTGTCCTACGTACAGTCCAGACAGATCATTCCATACATAGAAAAAATACCATTTATTAACTTTCAACCACATTATTTTCTCCAGTACTAGTTTTTCACGATTACTAATCTCTTTCAGTTCCTCAATCTCACTAGTCCCTTGGTGTTCTCATGTTTGGGGGAAATTTCTGTATCTTCCTCTGTGAAGACAGACACACAGTTTAGTTTCTCTGTCACTTCCCCATTATAAACTCTCCTGCCTTTGCCTGGAATGGACCCACATTGGTCTTTGCTAATCTTTTCCTTTTCACATTCCTATCGGAGCTTTTCCTGTTGGTTTTTATGTTTCTCACCTGTTGGCTCTCATGTTCTATTTTCTCTTTCTTTATCAGTCTCTTGGTTTGGTTTTCAGCAAAGGAGAACCAAGTTCCCAATCCTCGGGCTTGCTACTATTTGGGCCACTTTATGAACCTCTTCCTTTGATCTAATGCAATCTTTAACTTTGCTTGTCAGCCACGGTTGCAAAACTTCTGTTGGATTTTTGTTTATTAAGGGAGTCTATATTTTATGTAAATATGTAACAATTCCTCAAATACTTGTGATTGCCTGTGTATCGTCATAGCTTTTATTGTAATTTCCCAATCTAGCACAGACAACTGTGAATACAGGCCCAGTTTCCCCAATGTCTCTTCCCAGGACAGTCCTCGGTGGTAAAATGTGCCGTGGCCTGTATTTTAGGCTCGATAAAATCAGACACTTTAAATTAAAAATTGGACATTTTAAATCAAGCCACAGCCAGCTCCAGCAACCAGCCTGAATACACTGAACTCCGACAAGCTGCCAGCACATGTCTGGAGCTGCTCTGCTCCATCAATCACCAATCAAGAGATAATTGGCTCTATTCATCTATTGATTGTTTTGAATAGACAAAGTTACATAACAAACAACGCACCAGGAAATGGACTCCTGTGGACAGATTCCAGTGTCCTGCTGAGTGGCCATTGGTAACTCCATTGGGTGGTACCACTCCCACCCTGTGACCTCATCGGCTTGGTCAGAGAACATTCTGGAAGGACCTAGAAAGGGTATAACGATCGAACCCTCGGACCGCCCAGCAGTGAAGACTCCACGCAGAGGTAATCGAGACGACTGACCAGAGACGGAAAGAAGCAGCAGCGAGACCCATCTTCTCGGAAGAAGACCCCGAGGAGATTGAGATACAGAATCAAACCCGCAGCTCGAATGAGTCCATCGGCTCGGGTACTAATCAGAATCTTGGGACTGTAATTAGTGGGATAATTTAAGGGTAACTGTTTTACTGCTTGTGGAATAAAGTTATGTGATTTATACACTCCGTTGTCCTTTGTTTATCTGGTCAATAAAGATACCTGGGTAAAACATTTGATTAGTAAACTGGTTGAAGTGTCTGTGGTTTTATAGAAACAACACCTCCCATCCCCGGAACAAGTCTGGTGAACCTTCCTTACTCCCTCTGTGGCAACATTATCTTTCCTGAGGCAAGGGGAGTAAAACTGCACACAGTACTCCAGCTGTGGTCTAACCAAGGTTCTACACTATTGAAGCAAGTCTTCACTCCTCCTTTACTGAAATCTGCTTGTGATAAAGGCCAACATCCCATTCGCCTTCCTAATAACTTGCTGCGCCTGTATGTTAGCCTTCAGTGACTTATTGATGAGGACACCCAGGTCCCTTTGTACATCTACACTTTCTAATCTCCGACCATTTCAGAAATACTCTGCTCATCGGTTCCTCCTACCAAAGTGATAATCTTACATTTTTCCACATTATATTCCATCTGCCATGTCCTTGCCCACTCACTAAGTCTGTCCAATTCCTCCTGTAGCCATTTTACATCTTCCTCACAACACACATCACACATTCCCACCCAGCTTTGTGTCATCAGTGAACTTGGAAATATTCCATTTGGTCCCCACATCCAAATCATTGTATAAACCATGAACAGCTGGGGCCCAAGTACTGATCTTTGCAGTAACCCACTCGTCCCAACTGCTAAGGTGAGAATGACCCATTTATTCCTCCTCTCTGTTTTCTGCCTGTTAGCCAATCCTCAATCCATGCCAGTATATTACCTCCTATCCCATGTGTTTTCATTTTGCTGAGTAACCTCCTGTCGGGTGTTTATCATAAACCTTCTGAAAATCCAAGTGTGCCACATCCACGGACTCTTTATCAATTCTGGTAATAACATCCTCAAAAACTCCAAAGGTTTCGTCAGACATGATTTCCTATTCCGAAATCCATGTTAGAAGTCTTACAACACCAGGTTAAAGTCCAACAGGTTTGTTTTGAATCACTAGCTTTCGGAGCGCTGCTCCTTCCTCAGGTGAGGAAGAAGCTCCTTCACCTGAGGAAGGAGCAGCGCTCCGAAAGCTATTGATTCGAAACAAACCTGTTGGACTTTAACCTGGTGTTGTAAGACTTCTGACTGTGCCCACCCCAGTTCAACGCCGGCATCTCCATATCATAAATCCATGTTAATTATTATCCAGGTGTCCATTTACACATCCTGTATAATAGATTCTAGCATTTTCCCAATACTGATGTCAGGCTAACAGGTCTGTAGTTCACCGTTTTCTCTCTCCCTCCCTTCCTGAACAGTGGGGTGACATTTCCTATCTTTTAATCTGCAGGAACCATTCCAGAATCTATAGAATTATGGAAGATGATCACCAATGTATCTGTGATCTCTATAGCAAGCTCTTTCAACTGGGATGTAGAATATCAGGTCTCAGGAACTCATCAATATTCAATCCCATTAATTTCTCCAATGCAGCATAAGACCATAAGACATAGGAGCGGAAGTAAGGCCATTCGGCCCATCGAGTCCACTCCACCATTCAATCATGGCTGATTTCAACTCCATTTACCCGCTCTCTCTCCATAGTCCTTAATTCCTCGAGAAATCAAGAATTTATAAACTTCTGTCTTAAAGACACTCAACTTCCTGGCCTCCACCGCCCTCTGTGGCAATGAATTTCACAGACCCACCACTCTCTGGCTGAAGAAATTTCTCCTCATCTCTGTTCTAAAGTGACTCCCTTTTATTCTAAGGCTGTGCCCCCGGGTCCTAGTCTCCCCTGCTAATGGAGACAACTTCCCTATGTCCACCCTATCTAAGCCATTCATTATCTTGTAAGTTTCTATTAGATCTCCCCTCAACCTCCTAAACTCCAATGAATATAATCCCAGGATCCTCAGACATTCATCGTATGTTAGGCCTACCATTCCTGGGATCATCCGTGTGAATCTCCGCTGGACCCGCTCCAGTGCCAGTATGTCCTTCCTGAGGTGTGGGGCCCAAAATTGCTCACAGTATTCTAAATGGGGCCTAACTAATGCTTTATAAAGCTTCAGAAGTACATCCCTGCTTTTATATTCCAAGCCTCTTGAGATGAATGACAACATTGCATTTGCTTTCTTAATTACGGACTCAACCTGCAAGTTTACCTTCAGAGAATCCTGGACTAGGACTCCCAAGTCCCTTTGCACTTCAGCATTATGAATTTTGTCACCGTTTAGATAATAGTCCATGCCTCTATTCTTTTTTCCAAAGTGAAAGACCTCGCACTTGCCCATGTTGAATTTCATCAGCCATTTCTTGGACCACTCTCCTAAACTGTCTAAATCTTTCTGCAGCCTCCCCACCTCCTCCATACTACCTGCCCCTCCACCTATCTTTTGTATCATCGGCCAACATAGCCAGAATGCCCTCAGTCCCGTCATCTAGATCGTTAATATATAAAGAGAACAGCTGTGGCCCCAACACTGAACCCTGTGGGACACCACTCGTCACCGGTTGCCATTCCAAAAAAGAACCTTTTATCCCAACTCTCTGCCTTCTGCCTGACAGCCAATCGTCAATCCATGTTAGTACCTTGCCTTGAATACCATGGGCCCTTATTTTACTCAGCAGTCTCCCGTGAGGCACCTTATCAAAGGCCTTTTGAAAGTCAAGATAGATAACATCCATTGGCTCTCCTTGGTCTAACCTATTTGTTATCTCTTCAAAGAACTCTAACAGGTTTGTCAGGCACGACCTCCCCTTACTAAATCCATGCTGACTTGTCCTAATCCGACCCTGCACTTCCAAGAATTTAGAAATCTCATCCTTAACAATGGATTCTAGAATCTTGCCAACAACCGAGGTTAGGCTAATTGGCCAATAATTTTCCATCTTTTTCCTTGTTCCCTTCTTGAACAGGGGGGTTACAACAGCGATTTTCCAATCCTCTGGGACTTTCCCTGACTCCAGTGACTTTTGAAAGATCATAACTAATGCCTCCACTATTTCTTCAGCTATCTCCTTTAGAACTCTAGGATGTAGCCCATCTGGTCCCGGAGATTTATCAATTTTTAGACCTCTTAGTTTTCTAGCACTTTCTCCTTTGTGATGGCTACCATATTCAACTCTGCCCCTGACTCTCCGGAATTGTTGGGATATTACTCATGTCTTCTACTGTGAAGACTGACGCAAAGTACTTATTTAGTTCCTCAGCTAATTCTTTGTCTCCCATCGCTAGATTACCAGCGTCATTTTGGAGCGGTCCAATGACTACTTTTGCCTCCCGTTTGTTTTTAATGTATTTAAAGAAACTTTTACTATCATTCCTAATGTTACTGGCTAGCCTACCTTCATAATTGATCCTCTCTTTCCTTATTTCTCTCTTTGTTATCCTCTGTTTGTTTTTGTAGCCTTCCCAATCTTCTGACTTCCCACTACTATGATGAAACATTCTATGATCTACTCTTTGCCACATTATAGGCTTTCTCTTTTGCTTTGATGCATTCCCCAACTTCCTTTGTCAGCCATGGCTGCCTAATCCCCCCTCTGATAACCTTTCTTTTCTTTGGGATGAACCTCTGTACTGTGTCCTCAATTACTCCCAGAAACTCCTGCCATTGCTGTTCTACTGTCTTTCCCACTAGGCTCTGCTCCCAGTCGATTTTCGTCAGTTCCTCCCTCATGCCCCTGTAGTTACCTTTATTTAACTGTAACACCTTTACATCTGATTCTACCTTCTTTCTTTCAAATTGGAGATTGAATTCTACCATATTATGATCACTGCCTCCTAAGTGTTCCCTTACTTTAAGATCTTTAATCAAGTCTGGCTCATTACATAACACTAAGTCCAGAATGGCCTGTTCCCTCGTGGGCTCCATCACAAGCTGTTCCAAAAAGCCCTCCTGTAAACATTCAATGAATTCCCTTTCCTTGAGTCCACTGGCAGCATTATTTACCCAGTCCACCTGCATATTGAAGTCCCCCATGATCACTGTGACCTTGCCTTTCTGACATTAACTTTCTATTTTGTGGTGCATTTTGTGCCCCCGGTCCTGACCACTGTTAGGAGGCCTGTACATAACTCCCATTATGTTTTTTTTGCCTTTGTGGTTCCTCAACTCTACCCACACAGACTCCACATCATCCGACCCCATGTCGTTTAGTGCTATTGATTCAATTTCATTCCGAATTAACAAGGCAACCCCGCCCCCTCTGTCTTTTCGATAGGTTGTGAATCCCTGGATGTTTAAATGCCAGTCATGAACCCCCTGCAACCATGTCTCTGTGATGCCTACCACATCATACCTGCCAGTCACAATCTGGGCCACAAGTTCATCTACCTTGTTCCGTACACTGTGCGCATTTAAATATAGCACCTTTAATTCTCTATTGACCGTCCCTTTTTGTTTTCTTAGTGTGGTGGACCTTGGTTTACTGAGCCTTTCCATACACTGTCATATTTTGTGGGATGGGGACTATCGTAACCTCTCCTGAGTTTTGTCTTTTCGTGCTTTTTTGTATTCCTAAGCAGCTACGCTTCCCACTGATTACTTCACCTCTTGGTTCCCTGACTTTCCCTCCCCCCCCCCCCCCCCACCTCTTAGTAATCCTTTATTCCTCATTCCCCCTAGTTCCTTGGATCTCTAACTTTGGGAAATTTATTTAGCTAAATTCTCCACTCCTGAGACTAAATGTTGATGCCGGGGCAGGATTCGCGAGTTCTACGATTGCAAAACTGATGCCGCACCTGGTCCGATTCAACGACTGTTGAGGGGCCAGGATCAGCACCACATGGGACTCAATCCATTCCAATGAGAAACGGTGCCGGATTTGCTGGATTAACGATTGACACTCGGGAGGCTGACAAGCTGCATAAACACACTTCACTCCACATACACACCATCCTAGCCAACAAGATGGCAGTGAGGAGAGTGGCACCCCGCTTTATGGACACCGAGCTTCTGACGTTTCTGAAGGGTTCCACCAATCACAATGAAGAATGGGATAAATCTCGGAATTTTAGAAGAGCTGATTGACTTCTAGTCAAGTCCATCAAAATGACACCACGGGACCCTACCACACAGCACAGAGGGGAATCCCTTTGGTCAGTTCAACTGACAGCTTGCAGCCGGGGGGGGGGTTCCAAAGTCTGTAGTTCAAACCCAGAATCTGCAATGGTGCAGCAGCGAGCAAGACGGTAATAAAAAGGGAGACATGGATCAGACAAGGATTTTAAAAAGAATCCTTACACATGGACTAATTACAAAGCCTGTCATTGAACCATCTGTACCCGCCCAAGCCACGTCAAACTCTCAAACAATTGTCTTCCCCACGCTCCGTCCCCGGTACAGGGAGTCAGCATTCCCATGCCAAGCAGTGAAAACATGGTGGCCTTGACAGCCAGGTGTTGTCCAGGATTCCAGGCACTCTTGTTTTCTCTGTCCTCTGGGAGCTGTTTATCTCCCTGTTCCCACACAGCAAGTCGTCTGTTCTCAGCTCTGCTCGATTTCTGCTGGAGTTTGGTCCCTTTTACACCTTTCAGATCAATAAAACATTTGGTCAGTGAAGACCCAAACCACAATTTCCCATCCTGTCACCTGTCAACCATCCTTACCCAGAGCGTAATCACAACAGGAATAAAAACAGGAGAAATGGAACAATCAAATTCAAAATAAATCCACAGCCAGTCATACAATTTAATTTAATGTTCACTAATTAGCAATAAAACCTGAAGTAGGGGGTCCTCCAGGAATCTTACAGTGCACACCTAGAGGGTGTGTTGGTGGGGGTGGGGGGGGGGGGGGTGGTGAAAGAGTCTTTCTGACCCCTCACTCAATGTCACTTCATTATTTTCCATTTCTGTTCTGGCTCCGCCTGGGGTAACATCTACTCCATCTTCTCTTCTCCTGAATTAGCGCCGTGAGTTCTCAGTTACATTGGGACAGATGGTTCAAGGAACAAATCAAACATGGATGTGAAAGATTCTCCAGCTCTCTCTTTGTGGACAGTTCTTACTCAGTATTATTTCTCCCAAACCCTTCATTGTCCCATTATCGCTTTAATTTCACTCCCACTTTGCCCATGTCCAGTGTGTTTAATTCTATCCTGATTGTTTTAAAGTCAGTTTCTCTCTGGAGTGTGTCAATGTCTTGATGATGTCACAATGGTGTCTCAATCCCCTGGCCACATTAACCATTTCATCTCCTGCTGTGTCTCCAGTTGCTGTGTGTGTTTGGGACCCGGTCTTCAGTCCATTTCACCATGAATTTAGGCTTGTTATTTTTCACATGGAACAAATCACAACTGCACACCCACACCGGTATCCCAAAATCATGTCACATATACTTAACTCTCAGATGCGCTGATGAAAAGATCAATGTGAGTGTCTGTCTGTCTTATCTCCCCTGTTATGGTGCTGATATTTCATGTCGTGGCCGGGCTTTCAAATGTGGATTTCTTTAAAACAAAGTTCATGGGTCAGGATGTAAATATTTCCAGGAGAAAGTGATCAACTTATTCATCCCATCTACACATTCCAGACTTTCAGTAGAACGTAGCAGGATATCAGATTGATATATTCTATTCAACCACACCCAAGGTAAAGTATTCCAATCATTTATTGTCCAGGACAATATTCCCAGTATCTTTCAAACAGAAATTAAACATTCCCATCTGATCCCAGGTATTAACATATTCTGTTTGTTTGTTCATGTCAGGCTGGGATTGTTCACCTTGGAGCAAAGGAGGTCGAGGGGAGATTTGATAGAGGTGGTCAAGATTATGACAGGTTTAGGTAAGATGGATAAAGAAAAGCTGATGGGACAAGGATGAAGGGGACACAGATTTCAGGTTTTGGGTAAGAGATGTGGGGGGGGGGGGCAGTGGGGGATGTGAGGGAGAATATTTTGATGCAGCAAATGGTAATGATCTGGAACTCGCTGCCTGTGAGGGGGTGGAAATGAAGAAATGGAGGATTTCAAATAAAAATTGGATTGACATTTAAGGGAACTAAATTGCAGAGCTACAGGGATAGAACAGGGCAGTGGGACTGACTGGTTTGCTCCAGAGCCAACAGGGAATCGATGGGCTGTATGGCCACATTCTGTGCCCTCATGGCTCTAATCGAACAATTTCAGCTGCTCCAGTCTCTCTAACTAACTGAAGTCCCTCATCCCTGGTCCATTCTCATAAATCTCCTCTGCATCCTCTCTGAGAATGTCACATCTTTCCTGAGGTGTGGAGCCCATATATAGGATTCCATTCTGGAGGAATAGAATTGAAAAGCAGGGAGGTTATGCCAACTTTTTTAGAACCAGGGTTAGACTACACTGGGAGCACTGTCAACATTTGTGATCTCCATTTAGAAAAAGGAAATCGAGGCAGCGGAGAAGGTGCAACAAAGATTCACAACAATAATACCAGAACTGAGAGTATTTCACCCTCAGGAAAGGCTGGGGCTGCTTTTCTCCAGAAAAGAGAAGACTGAAGGGTGACCTGATGGAAGTCTTTAAGATGATGAAGGGGTTCAATAATCCAATAGGGATTTGACGAGAAACCTCTTTACCCAGCGAGTGGTGAGAATGTGGAACTCACTACCACAGCAAGTGGTTGAAGTGAACAGCATGAATACATTGAAGGGGAAGCTAGACACATACATGAGGGAGAAAGGAATAGAAGGAGATGCTGATGGGGGGAGATGAAGAGGGCTGGGTGGAAGCTCATGTGGAGCATCTACTGACAGAGCCCAATTGAGCCGACTGGCCTGGCCCTGTGCTGTAGACTCAATGGAACAGAAACAAATGTATTTATTTTAGATCTACCTGTAGTGGGGGGAAAACACTATTTACTATCCAGGATAAAATAAATGTCCTTCATCAGTTTCTGTGGATCATTTCAGTGGAAATGTGCACTCCCCGGATCAAAGACCATCAGCCCACTGGGAGCAAAGTTGTGAGACCGGCCAGTCCAGCAGAAAGATACCCTCCGACCCTCCCACTTCACCAAGTGTCAGAATGAACAAGGTTTGATTTAGATTTGTCACGTGCACCGAGGTACAGTGAAAAGTATTGTTCTGCGTACAGTCCAGACAGATCATTCTAGACTTGAAAAAACAAAGGACATACGGAGGTTTTGGAGAATGGGCAGGACAGTGGAGTTGAGGCCAGGATCAGCCATAATCACATTGAGGGTGTTAGGATCGGGAGGCTAAATTGCCCACTCCCGCTCCTGTGTCATGTGTTCCAGGGAGGAGATGATCTGGCTCATTTTGCAATCCAGCAACATTGTAGGTAGCAGATGAGGAACATATCAGTCATGATAGAATGGCAGAGCAAACTTGATGGGCCGAATGGCCTAATTCTGCTCCTATATCTTATGAACTTCTGAAATACACAATATAAATACATAGACATCGGGTGAAGCATACGGAGTGTAGTGCTACTCAGCATAGAAGATGTGTGGAGAGATCAGTTCAGTCCATAAGAGGGTCATTCAGGAGTCTGGTAACAGCGGGGAAGAAGCTGTTTTTGAATATGTTCGTTCGTGTTCTCAGACTTTTGTATCACCTGCCTGATGGAAGAGAAAATAACCTGGGTGGGAGAGGTCTTTGATTACGCTGCCTGCTTTCCCAAGGCAGTGGGAGTTGTAGACAGAGTCAATGGATGGGAGGCGGGTTTGTGTGATGGACTGGGCTGTGTTCTCTGTAGTTTCTTACGGTCTTGGGCCGAGCAGTTGCCATACCAGGCTGTGCTGCAGCCAGATAGGATGCTTTCTCTGGTGTATCTGTAATAAAAGGTAAGATTCAATGTGGACATGCTGAATTTCCTTAGTTTCCTGAGGAAGTATAGGCGCCGTTGTACTTTCTTGGTCGTAGTGTTGATGTTGGTGGACCAGGACAGATTGTTGGTGATGTGCACACCTCGGAATTTGAAGCTGTCAACCAGCTCCACCTCAGCACCATTGATGCAGACAGGGGTGTGTACAATATTTTGCTTCCTGAAGTAAATGACCAGCTCCTTAGTTTTGCTGACATTGAGGGAGAGGTTGTTGTCATTACACCATGCCACTAGGTTCTCTATCTCCCTCCTGTACGCTGACCCATTGTTGTTTGAGATCCGACCCACTACGGTCGTGTCATCAGCAAACTCATAGATGGAGCGGGAGCCAAAATTTGCCACAGTCGTGCGTGTACAGGGAGTATAGGAGCTAAGTACGCAACCTTGTGGGGCCCTGGTATTGAGGACTATCGTGGAGTTGTTGTTGTTTATCCTTACTGATTGTGGTCTATGGGTCAGGAAGTTGAGGATCCAGTTGCAGAGGGAGGAGCCAAGTCCTAGGTTTTGGAGTTTTGATGTGAGCTTGGCTGGGATTATGGTGTTGAAGGCACAGCTGTAGTTAATGAATAGGAGTCTGACGTAGGAGTCCTTGTTGTTGAAATGCTGCAGGGATGAGTGTAGGGCCAGGGAGAAGGCGTCTGCTGTGGACCGTTGAGGCGGTATGCAAATTACAGTGGATCAAGGCACTCTGGGAGTCTGGAGTTGGATGTGAGTCATGGCTAACCTCTCGAAGCACACCATAATGATCGGTGTCAAGGCCACCGGATGGTAGTCATTGAGGCACATTGCCTGGTTCTCCTTTGGCATCGGTATGATGGTGGTCTTCTTGACGCAGGTGGGAACCTCGGAATCTAGTGGGGAGAGATTGAAGATGTCCGCGAACACACCTGCCAGAGGGTCAGCGCAGGATCTGGGTGCGCGATCTGGGATCCCGTCAGGACCCATCGCTTTCCGAGGGTTCACTTTCAAGAAGGCCAATCTGACTTCAGAGGCTGTGATGGTGGGCATGGGTGTCCAAGGCTGCTGGGGCAGTTGACAACCGTTTGTTGGTTTCCTGCTCGAAACGAGCATCAAATACATTGAGTTTGTTGGGAAGGGGTGTGCTGTTGCTGAAGATTCTACTCGACTTTACTTTGTAGCCCATTATGTTTAGCTGGGCTGTTTAGCACTGGGCTAAATCGCTGGCTTTGAAAGCAGACCAAGGCAGGCCAGCAGCATGGTTCAATTCCTGTACCAGCCTCCCCGAACAGGCGCCGGAATGTGGCGACTAGGGGCTTTTCACAGTAACTTCATTGAAGCCGACTTGTGACAATAAGCAATTTTCATTTTCATTTCATGTTGTTTAAACCTTACCACAACCTACAAGAGTCCCTGTTGTTAGTCTGCGACTCTAGCTTAGTCTGGTATTGTCACTTGGAGTCCCTGATGGCTTTGCGGAGGTCACATATAGATTTGAATAGGTCAGGGTTGCCTGCCTTGTACACCTTCAGTCGGGAGTGAATCTCCCAATTAAACCATGGATTCTGGTTGGGTAACGTACAGACTACCTTCTTTTGCACACAATCTTCTACACTAACTGATGAAGTCTGTGACGGTGCTGGCATACTCGTCTAGGTTGGCTGCTGAGTTCTTGAATATGGACCAGTCCACTGACTCCAAGCAGTCGCGTAGGAGCTCTTCTGTTGCCTCAGACCAGCATTTGCACAACCTTCTCAACTGGATTCTCCGCTTAAGTTTCTGCTTGTATGCTGGGAGAAGGAGCACCATCGTGTGGTCCGATTTTCCGAAGTGCGGTCAGGGGATGGATCATCAGGCGCCCTTGATGTTTCTGTGGCAATGGTCAAGGATGTTGGGACAAGAGATGAGTTGGTGGAATTTTGGCAGTACACTCGAGGTTGGCCTGGTTGAAGTCTCCGGCCACGATGAACAAGGCCTCCGGGTATTCTGCTTCATTGTTATTTATAGCGCTTACAATTCATCAAGCAGCGTCTTCACTTCCGCCTGGGGTGGGATGTAGACCACCGAGATGATGGCAGAAGTGAACTCCGTGGAAGGTAGTATGGACGGCACTTCACAGTCGGGTATTCCAGGTCCGGGGAGCAGTAGTTCGCCAGGGTCGCCACATCCGAGCACCAGGAGTTGACGAGGAGACAAACCCCTCCACCCACTCCAGGTTCAGTCCTGGATGTGATGAACAGCAGGAATAACAGCAGAATCCAACCCGTCATCACTTGTGAACCCTTTGGTGTCACAGCATGTTGGATGACTGAGTGAATCCCTCCCCACAGTGAGAGGTGAATGGCTTCTTTCCAGTGTGAACTCGCTGGTGTGTCAACAGGGCAGATGAATCACGGAATCTCCTCCCACAATCAGAGCAGGTGAATCAACTCTCCCCAGTGTGGACTCGCTGGTGTCTCCGCAATGTGGATGATGTTCGAAACGTCTTTGTGCAGTGAAAGCAGCTGAACCGTCTCTCCTCAGAATGAATGCACTGGTGGGACATCAGTAACTGTGAGCTTTTGAAACTCATCGTGCAGTCAGAGCATTTAAAGGGCCTGCTCTTGGTGTGAGTGACATTGTGGCTACGCAAGCCGGATAATTGAGTGAATCCCTTATCACACACAGAGCAGATGAATGGCCTCTCCCCGGTGTGAGCGCTCTGGTGTCTCTTCAGGTGGGATAACCGAGTGAATGCCTTATCACACACAGTGCAGGTGAATGGCCTCTCCCCGGTGTGAACCCGTTGGTGGTTCTCCAGATGGGACAGCTGAGTGAATCCCTTCCCACACACAGTGCAGGTGAATGGCCTCTCCCCGGTGTGAACTCGCTGGTGGTTCTCCAGATAGGATAACTGAGTGAATCCCTTCCCACACACAGTGCTGATGAATGGCCCCTCCCTGGTGTGAAGTCTCTGGTGGCTCTGCAGGTTGCATAACCGAGTGAATCCCTTATCACACACAGTGCAGGTGAATGGCCTCTCCCCAGTGTGAACTCGTTCGTGTCTCCGCAGGTTGCCAATGTCAGTGAATCCCTTTTCACACTGAGAGCAGGTGAAAGGTCTCTCTCCAGTGTGACTGCGTTGATGCCTTGCCAGCTCGTGTGCGGCTCTGAATCCCTTCCCACACACAGAGCAGGTGAACGGCCTCTCTCCAGTGTGACTGCGTTGATGCCATTCCAGCCCAGAGGGGCCTTTGAATCCCTTCTCACAGTCCTCACATTTCCATGGTTTCTCCATGGTCTGGGTGATCTTGCGTCTCACCACGTTGGACGATCAGTTGAAGCCTCGTCCACACAGAACACCTATACAGTCTCTCCCTGCTGTGAATGGTGTAGTATTTTTTCAGGATGTATCACTGGTTAAAGCTCTTTCCACAGTCAGTGCTCTGTAACATTCTCACACGGGTGTGTGTGTGTGTGTGTGTGTCGCAGTGTTTTTCCAGACACACCGATGTTTAAAATCTCTTGAAGCAGACAGAATAGACAAACATTTCTCCTTCTAAATTCAAAGGTCGATGATATTCGGTTCCCAAGAATTGAGTGACTCAGTCAGTTCCTGACGTGATATTTAGTTTGAGATATCGGCCTCAAACTCCTCTCGTTCGAACTTCCTGCAAAAAGATTTTTCAAAAATTATCACTGTCAGTACAGGATAGAAATTCAGAACAGACAATTCTAGTTTCTATCGAACATTCTTTCCTCTCTCACTTTCCCTGAAATGCTCTAAATCTCCGTCCCACACACACTCCCTCCATTCTCACTCTGCTGTATCTAATATTCACCCTCCCAACTCTCCTGAAGGTGCTGATTCAGGCTGATTGACAGACCCATGCTCACTGCTTCCTGTCCTGGACACAGAGGCTGCCAGGCAGATATATGTCTATGTTACTGGACGAAAAATGTGTGTAATATACGGACTGGATTCACTTCCTTTCCCTCCCAATTCTCATCAAGGTGCTGATCAACAAATCTAAACTCATTACAACCTGTATAAAAGTAGAGAATCTCCATCTAAGTATATTTACTGATTAGATGGGATGATCCTGAGGAAGAATTTTATTTAGTCACGGAGTGGTCATGAGCAGGAACCCACTGCCAACAAGGGTTGTGGAAGTCGAGATGATCAATAATTCAAAATAAAAAATGAAGAAAATAAACTTTCAGGGGAACAGGGATATCGAGGGGGAATGGGACTGACTGGATTGCTGTACAGAGAGTCAGCATTGAGTTGAGTTCCCAAATGGATTCTGTCAGTGCTGCAATGACTGTATGACTGGAAATATATAATGTAGATACAGTACTATTTACAAAACTAGAAATAATAATACATGTATTTTATGACACAACCATCAATAATATATATAATACATACCATATAACACTAGATATATCTCTATCCGATATAACATTTTTTAAAATTCATTTACGGGGTGTGGACATCGATGATCAGGCCAGCATTTATTGCCCATCCCTAGTTGCCCTTCAGAGGTGAGGTGAGAGTGACTGCCCTTGGCATCAAGGCAGCATTTGATCGAGTCATACCTGGCCTTCTTGAACCGCTGTAGTCCTTGAGTTGTAGGTACATCCCCTGTGCTGTCAGGGAAGGAGTTCCAGGATGTCGCCCCAGCAACAATGAAGGAAGGGCGATATATTTCAAAGTCCGTCTGGTGAGTGAACCTCCAGGTCGTGGGGTTCCCAGGTATCTGTTGCTCCTGTCCTTCTAGATAGTAGTGGTTGTGGGTTTGGAAGGTGCTGTCTGAGGAACCTTGGTGAGTTACTGCAGTGCACATTATAGATGGTATACACGGCTGCCACAGTTTGCCAGTGGTGAATATTTGTGGAATGGGGAGCAGTCAAGCAGGCTGCTTTGTTCTGGATGGTGTAGAGCAGCATCTTGAGTGTTGTTGGAGCTGCACTCAACCAGGCAAGTGGTGATTATTCTATTACACACCTGACTTGTACCTTGTATATGGTGGACAGGCTTTGGGGGTCAGGAGGTGCGTTACTCACTGTAGTCTTTGACCTGCCCTGGTGGCCACCGTATTAATATGACTGGTCCAGTTCAGTTTCTGATCAATGGTAACCCTCAGGATCTTGGTTGTGGGGATTCAGCGATGGGAATGCTGCTGAATGTCAAGGGGCGGTGGTTAGATTCTCCTTTGTAGGAGATAGTCACTGCCTGGTACTTGTGTAGCACAAATGTAACTTGCCACTTATCAGCCCACATCTGGATACTGTCCCGGTCTTGCTGCATTTGGAATGGACTGCTTCATTATCTGCGTTGTCGCGAATGATGCTGAACATTGTGCAGTCATTGGCAAACATCCCCACTTCTCACCTTATGATGGAAGGGAGGTCATTGATGAAGCAGCTAAAGATGGTTGGGTCTGGGAATGTGCCCTGAGGAACTCCTGGAACTGAGATGATTGACCTCCAACCATCACAACCATCTTCCTTTGTGCCAGGTATGACTCCAACCCATTGACTCCAGTTTAGCTAGGGCTACTTGATGTCATACTCGATCAAATGCTGCCTTGATGCCAAGGGCAGTCACTCTCACCTCACCTCTGGCATTCAGCTCTTTTGTCCATGTTTGAAAGCTGTAATGAGGTCAGGAGCTGAGTGACCCTGGCGGAACCCAAACTGAGCGTCTGCGAACAGGTTATTGCTCAGTAAAGTGCTATTTGATTGCACTGTTGATGACTCCTTCCGTCAGTTTGCTGATGATGTAAATAAACTGACAGGGAAGGAATTGGCTGGGTTGAATTATGTCCTGTTTACTGTCCGCTTAAATGTCAGCCATCTCCTGGGGAAAGCAGCCCTTTAATTGAGAACATTAGGAAAGAGACGATCCTTTTAGCCAGACAAATAAATGTGTCAAGCTGAGGGAGCAAAGGATGTCAATGCCTTTAAGAGATTAGAGAGAGAGAGAGACCTGGGCCAAGCTTTGCAGAGTCTGCACCCTCCCTGGATTCACTTCCTTTCTCTACAGTTATTTGCAAGTCACCAATTGAAGGTCAGAATGAGAAAAGAAATGGCAAAAGGGGAGAAAAGAAAGTGTTTTACTCACAGATGTTGGAGACAGGGAGCAGTTTTAGTCTGTGTGCAGCTCAAGCTCATTCAGGGTTGGGGGAACAACAGCTTTGCTCGGCAGAAACCTCCATGTCCAGCTTCCGCATTGAGACAATGGGGGAGCTGTGATTGGCGGAGAGGCAGGGTCCTTCCGGTCCTCCAATCTTCCTATTGGACACAACTCAGCAGTGTCACCGGAGGTGAGCTCCCTCTGCACATGCGCACAGTCCCTTCTCCCTGAGGCATGCGCAGTCCCGGGTTGGGGAGAGAGGGAATTATCGATAGCCGGAACTGCCAGCCGGTTGCCTGGAAAACTTGTCTCGAGGATGCGGAGGAGAGAGGGGAAAAGTGCACTCAAATGCAGTGACGTCTCCGCGGAGTGGGTTTATTCCTATTGGCTGATCTAGAGGACGAGCATCTTTGTGATGTCACAATGTGGAGGGTGGACAATGCGTTTTAGACTAAAACTTCCTCCTCTGGGCAACATCTGGGAACAAATCAATGTCTCCCCCTTTCATTAGTTCATAAGATATAGGAGCAGAATTAGGCCATTTGGCCCATCGAGTTTGCTCTGCCATTTGATCATCGCTGATCTCATCCTGGCCTTAACTCCACCGTCCTGAGAGTTCTCCATAACCCTTCAACCAATTAAAAATCTGTCTAACTCCTCCCTAAATTTACTCACTGTCCCAGCTCCACCACGCGCTGGGGTAGTGAATTCCACAGCCCTTGGGAGAAGCAGTTTCTCCTCAACTCTGTTTTGAATTTGCTATCTCTTATCCGAAGACTATTACCTCTCGTTCTCGAATGCCCCACAAGAGGCAGCAGCCGCTCCAAGTCTACTTTATCTTTCCATTTATTTTCTCATTCTGAGGGGACATTGGTGACTTGCAGCAACTGAAGAGAAAGGAAGTGAATCCCGTCTGTATGTTGCACACATTTTGAGATCAGTAATATAGACATATTTCTGTCTTGCAGCCTGCATGGAGAATTTCAGGCCTCTGTCCAGGGTGGAAAGCAGTGAGAATGGATCTGCCAGTCAGACTGAATCAGCACCTTTAGAGAATTGGTAGGGTGAATATTACATACAGCAGAGTGAGAATGGAGAGAGAGTGTGTTGGATGGCGATTTACAGCTTTTGAGAAATGAGAGAGGAATGAATATTTCATAGGCACTAAAATTGTCTGTTCTTAATTTCCAGTTGTTTTACAGGATATTAGATGATGATTTACTGAAAAACAGACTTCAGAATTTGGAAGAGTCACTTGGTTATGGGCAGCATGATGGCACGGTGGTTAGCACTGTTGCTTCCCAGCTCCAGGGTGCCAGGTTCGATTCCCGGCTTGGGTCACAGAGCGAAGTCTGCACGTTCTCCTCGTGTCTGCGTGGGTTCCCTCCGGGTGCTCCGATTTCCTCCCACAAGTCCCGAAAGGTGTGCTGTTAGGTAATTTGGACATTCTGAATTCTCCCTCAGTGTACCCGAACAGGTGCCAGAATGTGGCGACTCGGGCTTTTCACGGCAATGTCATTGCTGTGTTAATGTAAGCCTACTTATGACAATAAAGATTATTATTATTATTTATCAGGACCTGAATATCATCAGGAGCACCATCACTGCAAAATACACTTCTGGAGTTAAGGATTGCCTGTCAGGCAAAGGAATAGAATGGAAGTAAACACAGGAACAAAGAATCACATTGGACTAGTTCCAGGAGAATTGAGTGACAACTTCAATGATGTAACCATGGAGTGTGATTTTTGATTGTGTTAAAAGTAAAAGGGCAATGTTCTATTGAGAGTTTAAGGGATACGTTCCTTATAAAAATAGTGTTAAGGCATTGTTGTTTCTAGTTTGTATGTTGCAGTAAAATTCATAAACTTGAAGTTTTTGTCTTATGATTCTTTAGTTTGTTCACTGGGTTTAGAATTTATCTTTTGAAGTTACTGATCTTTTCAGAAATCTTACACAGTTGGTCTTGAGTCGCAAGTTTCAACTTCCCATTTAAGCCTCAGGCAACTTGCTGTCTCTCTGTTGTTCATGACAATGACAGCCCAGTAACAGAGCTGAGGGCTGGAGATGCTGTGACCCCTTGTCGGAGTGGAATCAGTAGAAAGAAGAACCATAGTTTCTGGTTGAGCTTTGTGTTAGCTGTCCAACCATGATGATGTGCCTTTCACCACTGAATGGCCTCTCCCCAGTGTGAACTCGCTGGTGTTTCTGCAGGTCAGATAATTGAGTGAATCCTTTGCCACACTGGGAGCAGGCGAATGGCCTTTTCCCAGTGTGAATGCGTTGATGAATTTCCAGCACTGACGGTGCTGTGAATCTCTTCCCACAGTCCTTACATTTCCACGGTTTCTCCATGTTTTGGGTCTCCTCGTGTCTGTCCAGTTCGGACAATCAGTTGAGGCTTTGTCCACACACAGAACAAGTGTATGGTCTCTTCCCACTGTGAATAGTACAATGGTTTTTCACACTGTGTAACTGATTAAAGCTCTTTCCACAGTCAGTGCTCTGGAACATTCTCACTTGGGTGTGTGTGACTTGGTGTTTTTCCAGTCACACTGATCTTTAAAATCTTTTGAAGTTGACAGATGAGGCAAACATTTCTCCTTCTAGATTCGAAGGCCAATGATATTCAGGTCCCAAGGAATTGAGTGACTGTCAGATCCAGAGAACATATATTAGATTTCTGTCTGTAATTCCTCCTCTTTGAATCTCCTGTTAAAACAATTTATAAAATACATCACTGTCAGTACAGGATAGAAATTCAGAACAGACAATTCTAGTTTCTCTGGAACATTCTTTCCTCTTGCATTCCGCAACATCTGTAAATCTCCATCCCTCACACTCTCCCTCCATTCTCACTTTGCTGTATCTAATATTGACCCTCCCAATTCTCCTGAAGGTGCTGATTCAGGCTGATTGACAGATCCCTGCTCACTGCATCCTGTCCTGGACACAGAGACCATAACAAATCGGATCTCCATTCGGCCCATCAAACCTGCTCAACCATCCAAAGGGAACATTGGCCTATCTACCTCAGCATAATTTTCCCACACTATCCCCCATATCCCTCGATATCTTCACTCCCTTGAAATGTTATCAATCTCTGATTTGAAAATACTTGATGACTGAGGATCCACAGTCCTCTGGGGGGGAGAATTCCAAATGCTGACAGGGGGAGTGAGGGGAAGATATGTTTGGTGGTGGAGTCATGCTGGAGTTGGCAGAACTGGCGGAGGATGATTTCTTCAATGCAGAGACTGGCGGGGTGAAAAATGAGGACAGTGGGGATTCTATCCTGGTTCTGGGAGAGAGGAGCGAGGGGGAGGGCAGAGGTGTGGGAGATGGGTCGGACACGGTTGACAGCCCCGGCGACCACAGTGGGTGGGAAGCTACGGTTAAGGAAGAATGAAGACATGTCAGCAGCACCGTTTTGGAAAGTGACATAATCGGAACAGATGCGACGGAGGCGAAGGAACTGAGAGAATGGGATGGAGTCCTTACAGAATGTGGGGTGTGAAGAACTGTAGTCGACGTAGCTGTGGGAGTCGGTAGGTTTGTAATGGATATTAGTGGACAGTCTATCTCAGAAATTGAAATAGAAAGAATCATAGAATTTACAGTGCAGAAGGAGGCGATTCAGCCTATCGAGTCTGCCCCGGCTCTTGGAAAGAGCACCCTACCCAAGGTCAACACCGCCACCCTATCCCCATAACCCAGTAACCCCACCCAACACGAAGGGCAATTTTGGACACTAAGGGCAATTTATCATGGCCAATCCACCTAACCTGCACATCCTTGGACTGTGGGAGGAAACCGGCGCACCCGGAGGAAACCCACGCACACACGGGGAGGATGTGCAGACACCGCACAGACAGTGACCCAAGCCGGAATCGAACCTGGGACCCTGGAGCTGTGAAGCAATTGTGCTATCCACAATGCTACCGTGCTGCCCAAAGGTCAAGGGTGGAAAGGTAAGTGTTGGAGAAAGACATGTGGAGGTGATAGAGCAGTGGAAACTAGAAGCAAAATTAATATATTTTTCCAGGCTTTGCAGAACACCTCCGGTCCATCCGCAAGCAGTTCCCAGACCTTCCTGCCGTTTGCCATTTCAACTCACCGCCCTGCTCTCAGTCCACATGTCCGTCCTTGGCCTGCTGCAATGTTCAGGTGAAGCCCAGCGCAAACTGGAGGAACAGCACCTCATCTTCCGATTAGGCATGTTACACCCTTCTGGACTTAACATTGAGTTCAACAACCTCAGACTCTCCACCACCTTTACCCCATTTTTATCTCTCAGTTTATTTTTGTTTTCATTTCTTCCATTGATCGTTTTTTCCCTCCCCATTATTCCCCTCCCCTCCCCCCATTCGAATTATTTCAAGTTGCCCTTTACACACTGCTCACCTTTATTCTGCCATTCACACATTCTAACCTTTTTATGTACCACTATCAGCCCTTCTTAGCCTTAATTACCACCATTTGCATTCCTTTTATCTTCTGTTCTCAACATCTTTGTCTATATCTCCACCTATTGCTGGCCCCTATCCAGCCACACTGCTCCATTCCACCCCTCCCCAATACAGTACAAATCTGACCCCATTTCCAGTTCTCTCTAACTGTCACAAAGAGTCATCCAGACTCGAAACATTAGTTCCCTTTTCTCTCCACCGATGCTGTCAGACCTTCTGAGATTGTCCAGTATTTTCTGTTTTTGTTTAAGATTCCAGCATCCACAGTAATTTGTTTTCACGATTATATCTAATCTGTACCATGTAAAACACTAGACATATCTCTGTCCAGCATTTATTTACTGTCCCTTTAAATTTTAGCCAATTCTAATAATAATAATCATCATCTTTATTGTCACAAGTAGGCTTACATTAACACTGCAATGAAATTATTGTGAAAAGTCCCTAGTCGCCACATTCTGGTGCCTGTTCGGGTACACTGAGGGAGAATTCAGAATGTCCAAATTTTCAGACAGTACGTCTTTCGGGACTTGTGGGAGGAAACCAGAGCACCCGGAGGAAACCCACGCAGACACAGGGAGAACTCTGGGGAAACCAACCCTTTTAGTTGTGAACATTAGGCAGCGGACCACCCTTTTAGCCAGACAAATAAATGTGTCAAGCTGAGGGAGCAAAGGATGCCAATGTCTTTGAGAGAGAGAGAGACCTGGGCCAACCTTTCCAGAGTCTGCGACCTGACTGGATTCACTTCCTTTCCGTTCAGTTGCTGCAAGTGACCAATTGAAGGTCAGAATGGGGGAAGAAAATAAAGTGTTTTACGCCCAGATGTTGGAGACAGGAGCAGGTTTCAGTCTGTGTAATGGTCAATCTTCATTAACACAAAGTCTGCGTTCAGGGATAACGAGGTGCAAGTTTTCTATACACTATCAGATCGCTCTTTTTATTCAAGAGCATCTCTCTTAAACAGACATAGATTCAGTCATTTTTGTGTCTTTGTTCAGTGACCATGTCTCTACACAGGTTGAGATCGTTGTCCCTCAACGTGTTACACAATCTTATCAAAACTTCACAGGACTGTTGTCCCAATCGCTTAGCTTATATCTCTCGTTATGCACTTGATATGTCCGGCAGCATCTCGGATTTTAAGCATGGGGCTGGATTCTCCACTGTCGGGATTCTCTATTGCACCGGCAGTGCACTGACACCTGGGAATTTCCCAACGGCGTGGGGTTGCCCACAATGGGAAATCCCATTTGTCGGCTGGCAGGTCGGACAATCCCGCTGCCGGCGGGGGCGGCGCATATACAACTGGTGCAGCGGGACAGAGAATCCCACCCATGGTTTTCCTTTTAAGGTTTCAGAAGCAAATGATCAAAATATTATCAAGAAAAAGGTAACTTATTCATCTCATCTACAAGTCCCTGAATCTCACTGGAATATAGGTGGACACCAGATTGTTACATTCCAGTTAACTACACCCAAGGTGAGTTATTCTATTTCCTTTCTGTCCAGGACAATCAAGCATTCCCATCTGATCCCAGGTATTAACATATTCTGTTTGTTTATTCTTTATTGTCAATGTCAGGCTGGGGAAGTTCACCTTGGAACAGAGGGGGGTGAGGGGAGATTTGATAGAGGTGGACAAGGTTCTGACAGGTTTAGGTCAGGTGGATAAAGAAAAGCTGTTCCCATTCGCTGATGGGACAAGGATGAGTGGGACACAGATTTCAGGTTTTGGGTAAGTGTTTCAGGGGGATGTGAGGGAGAATATTTTTACACAGCGAGTGGTAATGACCTGGAACTCACTGCCCATGAGGGTGGAGGAATTGGAGGTAACGACCAATTTCAAAATGAAATTGATGGGCCCTGGAAGGAAATAAACTTGCAGGGGAACGGGGACATCGAGGGGGAATGGGACTGACTGGATTGTTCTACAGAATCAGCATGAACTCCAGAATGGACCTTTTTGAAGGTAACTTTGTGACATTGAACCCGAATCTGTGCAGCTGTTGATCAAAACGAACAACTTTTTCATCAAATATTTCTGACTCTTGACCAATGGGAAAAGTGTTACCAGCTTCCCCACAACAAATTGAGCTAATCAGCTTGGAGCCTCTTCTAACGATGAACTAAAACTTGTATCAAACAGGGTGTCCGGGAATAGCTGGTACTCTGACCCCTTCCTGACCTTAACACCAGTTTTTTAAATTCTTAAACTACAATACAGTATTTTACACTTAAAGAGACATGCCACTGAAGACATTTAATCACCCAGCTTACGTACAGTACAATTTATTAATTACACAAACGTGTTAATGAGGTGATGTCTAACTGATACTGATGGCTGTCTCCAGCTATTCTCCATGGAATCACCGCTCTTTCTAGTGACTACAATGTACTGACATCACCAAACCTAAACACGTAAAGCTTCCATAGTCATCGATCCCCAAACAGGCTGAATGTGCCCCGGTGCCCAAAGCGGGGAGTCACAGGACCAGGGAACAGAGGAGCCAAAGAGAAACCATTTGGGTACAGAACATTGTGAACATCCTTTTACTCTGGTTGTCTTTGATCCTCAAGTCATTTTCTGTTTTTTTTAAACCATGTTCGGTTTCATTAATAAACTTGTATCAGGAAAAGTATTTGATCTGGACTCTTCATGATTAGATTGATGCACTTTAGGGACAGTGGGTGAAAGGGATTGACAGGCTCTTCAACAGAAAGTGAGTCCCTCTGAGGTAATTGGCAAAGGAGCCAGAGGGGGAGATGAGATTTTATTTTATGTTTTGACACAGCGAGTTGTTCTGATCTGCCTGAAAGCAGATTCAATAGTATCTTTCCAAAGAGTAAATACTCGAAAGGGAAGAATTTGCAGGGCTGTGGGGAAAGAGCAGAGCAGTTGGATGAATCAGAGAGACCTTTCAAAGAGATAGCAGGGGCACGATGGGCTGAATGGACTCCTCCTGCAGCCTGTGAATCTGAGCCTCCTGTTTTTGTGCAGGTTAAAAGGGACAGATTTCATTGCAGCCTCTTCCCTGTATATGTATTTAATGGGACAAGTTTCTCTTTAGCTCTGAGTGACCGATATAACAATTGGTTGGAGGCCCATTTCCCAGTCAGTCCTCCAGCACCTTCCTGTCTCTATTAGTGCAACACCCATGGCAGTTTCCCAACTGGTATGCAGGCCCCATTATTCTCAGCTAAATCCCCCGCTGTTCCCAGACTCCTAAATGACCATCTTGTGGACTGACCTCATTAACACTTCACCCTGTATGCTTCATTCGATGCCGGTGCTTATGAAACCGATTGGCACTTGGTGCCCAATTTTGGACTCTACTGCGATCTAACTGGCGCACTTGGATTCGCACCTTGCGCATCGTGGCCATTAGATCGTGCCCTGAGTCTCATTTGCTGTAAAAAATGTCAAAGGTTACTTGCTGTGTATGAAGAAAGTGCAATGAGGATAAATGTACTGACAAGTGAGACCTTCAAGCTCTGATTAGCCTTAACATTTGAAACTGTCTGAATAAGGGATTGTATAGAATCAGATGAAGGGATAGTAAGAAACAGTTCTATTGTATTCCGGTCTAAGATAATGAGAGAAGGTGTCAGTAATTGGGGATCCAATTAAATTAATCTAGTGACCAAATTGACCAATTATCATGTTACATCAGACCCAACTCTGACGTGAGATAATGGTCACTTTGGGAATAAAAGTCGAGGTTCTGAAGGTTTTCCTTGCTGGCCAAGTACTGAAGATCCCAAGGCTGTGTTCCAAGGAAATTACTGTCAAAGAAGGAGCCAGACTCCAGAGGTTGAATTCCACAAGAATTACTGTCAAAGAAGGAGCCAGAGAGGGTTACGCTTCTACAGACTGATCACCCACATGAAGTTGCAAAAGTCAATGTCTTAAAGTTATTCAGTAAACCTTTTTCATTTAATAAACTTATTTTTAAATTTACTATCCAGAGAATTCTGCCTTTGTCTGAATTGATTAAAGTATTGTCTGAACCAAAGTGAATTTTTTAAATGGTAAGTTGGGGGTGGCTGAAATAAATTAAGTTCCAGATAACAACATCAGGTAACATAAACCTTCAATTTAAAAACTTGGATTTCTATAGCACCTTTCACAACCACAGGACGTCCCAAAGTGTTTTACAGTCAATGAAGTACTTTTGAAGTGTAGTCACTGTTGTAGTGTAGGAAACGCAGCAGCCAATTTACACACAAGATCCCACACACAGCAATGTCATAATGAGCAGATGATCTGTTTTTAGTGATGTTGATTGAGGGAAAAATATTGACCAGGACACCCGGGATAACTCCCCTGCTCTTCTTCAAAATAGTGGCTGTGGGAACTGTTCCACCTGAGAGGGGCAGACAGGGCCTCAGTTTAACATCGTATTTGAAAGAAAGCTGTTCTCACAGTGCAGACTCCTTCAGTGCTGGGCCGAGGAATATTGGAACTGGTTTTTGTCCACAGGTCCCTGACTGGGATTTGATCCCACAACCTTCTGACTCAGAGGTGAGAGAGTTGCCCACTGAGCCATGGCTCACGCTATAGACAATACAAAGTTAGAAAGGGAAAGTTACCCTTTAAAACCCCCACCCTTTGCCTCCAGTGCCTAAATCTAACAATAAAACCCCCCAGTATAAATAAGATGTTTGACTGACAAATGTTGAAGTGTTGATTTTGAGACACAAGTTTTAACTTCCCATTTGAACCTCGGGCACATTTCTGTGTCTATTTCTCATGTCAATGACAGGCAGGAGACGGAGCTATGGGTCAAATTGGATTGGATTGGATTTGTTTATTGTCACGTGTACCGAGGTACAGTGAAAAGTATTTTTCTGTGAACAGCTCAACAGATCGTTAAGTACGTGGGAAGAAAAGGGAATTTAAAAAAATACATAATAAGGCAACACAAGGTATACAATGTAACTACATGAAATGAAAATCACTTATTGTCACAAGTAGGCTTCAAATGAAGTTACTGTGAAAAGCCCCGAGTCGCCACATTCCAGCGCCTGTTCGGGGAGGCTGTTACGGGAACCGGTCTATACCCATGGGCGAATCTGGATACAATTAAGGCCAATATCCATCCCATCAACGGGAAGGACCCCCAATCTAAAGGCCTCGCTTGATTTAAGCGTCTCTCCACTGAGTGGTCACATGGACGCCGATTAGTATTGGCCCACACAGACATGGACCAGGAGTCACCATACCGAAAGGTTTCCCGCGTCACTGGATGCCTCCGACTGGTCAGGAATAGGGCATGGTGGTCCCCCGGCCCAGCCCCTGGAACGTGCGCACCTTGGCACTACCAGACTGGCACCTTGGCACCGCAAACCTGGGTATTTCATACTCGGCCCACTCACTAAGATCATTCATAAAGACGAAGTCTTGATTTTGTGCAACAACCATGTCTTTTTCTCCATTTCAAATCCCGTCTGAAAATCCAAACACAGCGTATTGTGAAATTATTAGATTTAAAACAGAACTAGTTGTTGAGATTCACTGCCTGACAAAGGTGCAGGAAGGAAATTTAACTGTAACTTTCACAAGGAAACTGG
Source organism: Scyliorhinus torazame (assembly GCF_047496885.1). Lineage (NCBI taxonomy): Eukaryota > Metazoa > Chordata > Chondrichthyes > Carcharhiniformes > Scyliorhinidae > Scyliorhinus > Scyliorhinus torazame. The sequence goes on from NC_092711.1 coordinate 148,397,159, forward strand.
ACAGATTCTGTAGGAAAAGAAACTTGCCGTGCGATTGGACTAATTAGATAGTTCACTCGAAGAGCTAGCATGGGGACAATGGACAGAATGGCCTCTTTCATAGCTCTCTGAGATTCATTTGCATTTGAGGAAAGTGGGAAATATCTGGAAGCCACTTCCTACGATGCAGGTAGAAGCAGAGATGTTGGAATGTTTCCAAAGGGAAATTTGATGGGCTTTTGAGGGAAATAAACTGACAGGAATATGGGGATAGAACGGGGCAATGGTTTGATCTACAGAGATCTACAAGTTGTTAATCTTTGGAATTCCCTACCCCAGAGGGCTGTGGGAGCTCAGTCATTGAGTGTGTTTAAAGCAGAGACTGACAGATTTCTAAATCCCAGTAACACAAAGGGATATGGGGATAGTGTGGGGGAAAAGGCATTGATGTGGATGATCAGCCATGATCGTATTGAATGGTGGAGCAGGCTCGTTGGGCTGAATGGCCAACTCCTGCTCCTATGTCCCAATGGTATAATGATAAGGAGGAAAGTAAATTGTGAAGAGGACATAAGGAGCTTAAAAAGATATATTTTAAATGAGTCAAAAAAGATCTGCCAAATGGATAATGTGAGAAAATGTATGATTATCAATGTTGGCCAGAAGAATAAAAAAGCTTATTATCTAAATGGTGAGAGATTGCAGAGCTCTGAGATTCAGAGGGATCTGGGTGTCCAAGAGCATGAATCACAAAAGGCGAGTATACAAGTACAGCAAGTAATTAGGAAAGCTCATAGAATGTTATTGTTTATTGTGAGGGGAATTGAATACAAAAATAGGGAGATTATGCTTCAGTTATACAGGACATTGGTGAGACCACATCTGGAGCACTGTGTACAGTATTGCTCTCATTTAAGGAATGATGTCAATGTGTTGGAAGCAGTTCAGAGAAGGTTTACTGGACTCATACCTGGAATTGGAGGCTGGTCTTATGAGGAATGATTGGACAGGCTGGGCTTGTGTCTGATGGAGTTTAGGTGACTTGATTGAACCGTATAAGATCCTGAGGGGCCTCAACAGGGTGGATGTGGAAAGGATGTTTCCTCTTGTGGGAGGATCTAGAAATTGGAGTCACTTTAAAAGTAACAACTTGTCCATTTAAGGCAGAGGGGTTGGAGTCTTTGGAACTCTCTTCCTCAAAGGGCAGTGGAAGCAGAGTCTTTGAATATTTTGAACGCAGGCTGGATAGATTCTTGAAAAGCAAGGGGGTGAAAGGTTATCGGGAGGGCAGGCGGAAATAAAACCATACTAAGACCAGACGTAATAGGAACAGGAGTTAACCATTTGGCCCTTCCAGCCTGGTCCATCGTTCAATAGGATCACAGCTGATCTGACATTTCTCACGTTCACTTTCCTGCCCTTTCCCTGTAATCTTCGGTTCCCTCACTGATCAAGAATCTATCTCGGCCTTCAATATACAGAAGGACCCTGTCCCCTCAACTCTCACTGTTCCAGACTCTCAGAAGAATTTCCTCCTCATCTCAGTCTTAAATTGACATCTCTTTATTCTGAGACGATGTCCTCTGGTCCTCGATTCTCCCATGAGGGGAAACATCCTCTCAGCATTTACCCTGTGAAGCTCCTTAAGAATCCTGTATGTTTCAATGAGATCACCTCTCATTGTTCTAAATTTCAATGAGTAGAGTCCCAACCTGTTTAACCTTTGCTCCTAAGACAACCTGGGACCATCCTAGTGAACCTTCTCTAAATCTCCTCCAATGAAATAATATATTTTCTTACATAAGGGGATCAAAACTGCTCTCAGTTCTCCAGATGTGGTCTCACCAGCACCTTGTACAGCTGCAGCAAGACTTCCCGACTCTTATACTCCAACCCCCTTGGAATCAGGGCTAACATTCCATTAGCCTTCCTGATTACCTGCTGCACCTGTCTGCTAGCTTTCTGTGTTTCGTGCACAAGTTCCCCCAAGTCCCTTTGTGTTGCAGCTTTCTGCAGTTTTTCTCCATTTAAATACTACTGTTCTTTTGTTCTCCCTTCCAAAATGAACTTCACATTTTCCCACATTATGCTCCATGTGGCAACTTTTTGTCCACTTGCTTAACCTCTCAATATCTCTTTGCAAACTGTTTGTATCCCCCTCGCAACTTGCCTTTCCACCTATTTTTGTGTTGTCTTCAAATTTGGGCGCAGTACGTTCGCTTCCTTCCTCCAAGTCATTAATATAAATTGTACACAGTTGCGATCCCAGCACTGACCCCTGTGGAACCCCACTGGTTACAGGTCACCAACCTGAAAAAGAACCTCTTATCCCCACTCGCTGTTTCCTGCTCATTAGCCAATTCTCTATCCATGTCAATACACTACCTCCAACTCCATGGGTTCTTATCTCATGACTTAATGTTTTGTGAGGTACCTTGTCAAAGGCCTTCTGGAAGTTTAAATGCAACACATCTACTGGTCCCCCTCTATCCACTCTGCTTGAGACTTCCTCGAAACACTCTGATAAATTAGTCAGACACGGTTTCCCTTTCACAAATCCATGCTGACTCTGCTTGATTAGATTATGATTTTCTCAATGTGCTGCTATTACTTCCTAATGATTGATCCCAACATTTTTTACAATAAATGTTAGGCTAATCGCCCTATAGTGTCTCATCTTTGCCTCCCTCCCATTCTGAATCGGGGGGTTGTCACATTGGCAGTTTTCCAATCCTCTGGTACTTCTCCAGAATCCAAGGATTTTTGGAAAATTACAATCAATGCATCCACTATCTCTGTAGACATTTCTTTGAGGATCCGAGGATGCAGCCATCCAGGGGACTTATCTTATCCCCATTAGTTTGTCCAATACAACTTCTCCAGTGATGGTATTTAATTGCTCCATTTGTATTCTTTAGAATTAATGGGATAGTCAAAGTATCTTCCATCATAAAGACTGATGCAAAAAAATCTGTTTGAAACTCCTCTGCCATTTCCTTGTGCCCCATAACTGACACAGCGGCATGGAGGCACTGTTGCTTCACAGCTCCAGGGACCTGGGTTCAATTCCCGGCTTGGGTCACTGGCTGTGCTGAGTCTCCACGTTCTCCCCAAAACTGCGTGCGTTTCCTCCGGGTGCTCCGGTTCCCTCCCACAAGTCCCAAAAGACGTGCTTGTTAGGTGAATTGGACATTCTGAATTCTCCCTCCGTTACCCGAACAGGTGCCGGAGTGTGGCGACTGGGGGATTTTCACAGTAACTTAATTGCAGTGTTAATGTAAGCCTACTTGTCACAATAATAAAGATGCTTATAATAAAGAATATTATTACGCTCTCCCAAGATGTATTTTCTAAGGAGCCTCTGTGGAGTTGAGGTGTCAATCAGATCAGCCGGGAACTTATTGAATGGTGGAGCAGGCTCGAGGGGCCGAGTGGCCTACTCCTGCTCCTAATTCGTATGTTATCACATCCTTTATAATCGATTGTAGCATTTTCCCTCCTACTGATGTCAGGCTAATGGGTCTGAGGTTCCCCGTTTTCTCTCTCTCCTTAAACATTGGGGTTATATTTACCACCTTCCAATCTGCGGGAACCATTCCAGAATCTATAGAATTTTGAAAATTGACGACCAATGTATCCACGACAGCCACCTCTGTCAACACTCTGGGATGTAGAGCAGCAGCTTTTGGGCATTTATTAACTTTCAATCCCATTATTTTTTCCAGTACTGCTTTTTCACTAATACTAATCTCTTTCAGTTCCTCGTGTTCACTAGTCCCTTGGTTCTCTCGTGTTGTTGGGACAATTTCTGAATCTTCCTCTGTGAAGACAGACACACATTCTTTAGTTTCTCTGCCATTTCCTTATTCCCCATTATAAACTCTCCTGTCTCTGCCTGGAATGGACCCACATTCGTCTTTGCTATAATCTTTTCCTTTTCACATTCCTATAGGAGCTTTTCCAGTTCTCTCCAGTTTGCTCTCATTTTATTTTCTCTTCATCAGTTTCTTGGTCCTCCTTTGCTGAATTCTAAAACAAGTTCCCAATCCCCAGGCTCACTACTATTTGGGCCACTTTATGAGTCTCCTCGGTTGATCTAATGGAATCTTTAACTTTTCTTGTTAGCCACGATAGCTTCACTTTTGCTGTTTAATCTTTGCTTCTTAAAGGAATCTATATTTTATGTAAATAAAATGCAAGTGGTTGCCTGTCTATTGTCTATCATCATACAAAGAACAACAAAGAACAAAGGACAGTACAGCACGGGAACAGGCCCTTCGGCCCACCAAGCCTGCTTGGATCATGTCGTCTGTCTAAACTAAAACCTTCTGTGCTTCCAGGGTCTGTATCCGTCTATTCCCATCCGATTCATGTGTTCGTCAAGATGCCTCTTAAACGTCACTATCGTACCTGCTTCCACCACCTCCTCCGGCAGCGAGTTCCAGGCACTCACCACCCTCTGTGTAAAAACATTTCCCTCGCACATCTCCTCTAAACTTTGCCCCTCGCACCTTAAACCTCTGTCACCTGGTAACTGACATTTCCAACCTGGAAAAAAGCTTCTGACTATCCACTCTGTCCGTGCCACTCATAATTTTGTAAACTTTTATCAGGTCGTCCCTCAACCTCCGTCGTTCGAGTGAAAAGAATCCAAATTTATCCAACCCCTTCTGACAGCTAATACCCTCCAGGCCAGGCAACATCCTGGTAAACCTTCTCTGTACTCTCTCCAAAGTCTCCACATCCTTTAGGTAATGTGATGACCAGAATTGTCAGCAATATTCCACGTGTGGCCTAACTAAGGTTCTGTACAGCTGCAGCATGACTTGCCAATTTTTATACTCAATGTCCCGACCAATGAAGACAAGCATGCCGCCTGCCTTCTTAGCTCCTTATCCATCTGCGTCGCCACTTTCAGTGATATGTTTCTTGTAATTTCCCAATCTACCACAGACAACTTACCCCTCAGACCATGACAGTTTCCTTCTGTGAGAAACACCCAGATAAATTAGACAAAAGAACCCTGTAACCACCATAGCCCATCTTCATGGCAACATGGCTGCTTTGGGAACTAAATATCTTCCAACGTGCAAACACCTTTTCATTCTGTGCTCCTCGTCAAACTTGGAACCAGGTAATCGCAACTAGCCTCAAAAATGGTCAGCCCACTGGAGGCAGAGGTGTTAGACCGGCCAGTCCAGCAGAAAGAAACCCTCCAATCATCACCATTCACCAGATGTCAGAATGAACAGAATGCAGTCCTGGATGTCAGTGAGAGCAGAAACAATCACAACGGAGCCAACATCTGTAATTTATTGTGAACTTGTTGGGAGTCACAACAGGTGTGATGAATCACAAAACCCCTCCCCACATTGAGAGCAGATGAATGGTCTCTCCCCAGAATTAACTCGCTAGTGTCTCCGAGGTTGGGACGGATCATTGAATGTTTCCCCTGCTCAGAGCAGGTGAATATGGCTTCTTCCAGGTGTGAACTCGCTAGTGTTCCCGCAGGGTGTATGGTTATCTTAATCCCTTCTCTCACTAAGAGCAGGTTAACGCCTTCTCCCCTGTGTGAACTTGCTGGTGTGTCTGCAGGCCGGATAAGTGAGTGAATCCCTTCTCACACTGAGAGCAGGTGAACGGCCTCTCCTCAGTGTGAACTCGCTGATGTCTCCACAGGTCAGATGATTGAGTGAATCCCTTCTCACACTGAAAGCAGGTGAACGGCCTCTCCCCAGTGTGAACTCGCTGATGTCTCCACAGGATGGATGAATCACCGAATCCCTTCTCACATTGAGAGCAGGTGAACGGCCTCTCCCCAGTGTGAACTCGCTGGTGTCTCTGCAGGGCGGATAACTGAGTGAATCCCTTCTCACACACAGAGCAGGTGAACGGCGTCTCCCCAGTGTGACTGCGCCGATGAGCTTCCAGCTGAGATGGGGCCCTGAATCCCTTCCCACAATCGTCACATTTCCACCGTTTCTCTAGGGTGTGGGTTTCCTCGTATCTCTCCAGGTTTGTCGATCAGTTGAAGCCTCGTCCACACACACAACACGTGTAATGTCTCTCCCGCTGTGAATGGTGTGATGTTTTTTCAGGCTGCATAACTGGTTAAAGCTCTTTCCACAGTCAGTGCTCTGGAACACTCTCACTTGGGTGTGTGTGTCTCGGTGCTTTTCCAGTCTCACTGATGTTTTGAAGCCGACAGAAAAGACAAACATTTCTCCTTCTAGATTCTAAGTCCGGTGATATTCAGTTACAAGGAATTGAGAGACTCAAGTCAGATTGAGATGTGACGTTTGAGATTTCGGTCTGTAATTCCTCCTCTTCTAATATCCTGCAAAACCAATTTACAAAAGTTACTTTTCTTCCCCTCATTTTGGAGAAGGTGCCCTGAGGGTAACGACAGTCTGGCCGTGGGGTTAATCCTTCGGGTCCTCAGTCTTATTGAGGAATGTCCCCTTGGATCTATTGTGGTGGTGATTCTTTTGTATTTTTGTTATTATGGGAGGGTTTATGTGTTGTTGACTTTATCCTACTCTGGTACAGACGGGGCTTTTATCTGTGAAAGGAGCAGTTTGGGGAGACTTTGGTAAAGAGAGTTGGAGGAGGGGGTAATGGCGCACGCCTGATTGTGGCGTGAAAATCTGTTCCTGTTCTCTCTGTCGCCTAACTTAAAAAAAATTTTTTTTTTTAATTAAAGGTTTTCATAAAATATCAATAACAAAATGAGAAAGAAAAAGAACCCAACAGGGTTAAGTACAAAACACAATCTAAAAAAGCAACCCCCCAAACCCCTCCCCCTGTACATAAATAATAAATTAACATTAACACCCCGACTTAACACAACAGGTGTATACACCGCCTCAGACCCTCCAGTGTAAATAACATAAACAAAAATAAAGTAACCCCCCCCCGCCCCCGAGCTGCTGCTGCCATTGACCAATGTCTATCGTTCTGCCAGAAAGTCTAAGAACGGTTGCCACCGCCTAAAGAATCCTTGCACCGACCCTCTCAAGGCGAATTTCACCCTCTCCAATTTAATGAACCCTGCCATATCGCTGATCCAGGATTCCACGCTTGGGGGCCTCGCATCTTTCCACTGTAGGAGAATCCTTCGCCGGGCTACCAGGGACGCAAAGGCCAGAATTCCGGCCTCTTTCGCCTCCTGCACTCCCAGCTCCTCTGCCACCCCAAATATTGCGAGCCCCCAGCCCGGTCTGACCCTGGATCCTACCACTCTCGACACCGTCCTCGCTACGCCCTTCCAAAATTCCTCCAGCGCTGGGCATGCCCAGAACATATGGGTGTGATTTGCTGGGCTCCCTGAGCACCTAACACACCTGTCCTCACCCCCAAAGAACCGGCTCATCCTTGTCCCAGTCATATGTGCCCTGTGCAGCACCTTAAACTGTATGAGGCTGAGCATCGCGCACGAAGAGGAAGAATTCACCCTCCCTAGGGCATCTGCCACGTCCCCTCTTCGATCTCTTCTCCCAACTCCTCCTCCCTCTTACCTTTCAACTCCACCACCGAGGCCTCCTCCTCCTCCTGCATCACCTGGTAAGTTTCCGAGATCTTCCCCACTCCCACCCAGCCCCCCCGAGAGCACCCTGTCCTGTACTGTGTGTGGCAGTAGCCGCGGGAATTCCACCACCTGCCGTCTGGCAAACGCCCTTACCTGTAAGTACCTGAAGGTGTTCCCCGGGGGGAGCCTGTACTTCTCCTCCAGCTCACCCAAGCTCGCGAACTTCTCGTCCACAAACAGGTCCCCCAACTTTCGTATCCCTGCCCTTTGCCACCCCGAAAACCCTTCACCTGTTCTTCCTGGGGTGAACCGGTGGTTCCCCCGTAATGGGGTCCACGCCGAGGCCCCAACTTCCCCCCTATGCCGCCTCCAGTGCCGCCAAATTTTGAGGGCCGCCACCACCACCGGGCTCGTGGTATACATCCGTGGAGGGAGTGGCAGCGGCACCGTTGCCGGTGCCCCCAGACTCGTACCCATACAGGACGCCGTCTCCAGCCTCTTCCATGCAGCCCCCTCCCCCTCCATCACCCACTTGCACACCTTCGTCGCATTGGCGGCCCAGTAGTACCCACAGAGGTTGGGCAGCGCCAGCCCCTCCCTATCTCTACTCCGCTCCAGGAACACCCTTCTCACCCTCGGAGTCCCTCGCGCCCACACAAACCCCATTATACTCCTGTTCACCCGCCTGAAAAAAGCCTTTGGGATAAACACGGGGAGGCACTGGAACAGGAACAAAAACCTTGGGAGCACCATCATTTTGATTGACTGCACCCTGCCCGCCAAGGACAGCGGCAACGCGTCCCACCTCTTGAACTCCTCCTCCATTTGCTCCACCAGCTTTGTAAAGTTAAGCCTATGCAGGGCCCCCCAGCTCCTGGCCACCTGGACCCCCAAATATCTGAAGCTCCTCTCCGCCCTTTTTAGTGGGAGCTCGCCAATCCCCCTCTCCTGGTCCCCTAGCTGAACTACGAACAGCTCGCACTTCCCCATATTGAGCTTGTACCCCAAAAAGTCCCCGAATTCCCTAAGGATCCTCATTACCTCTGGTATTCCTCCTACCGGGTCTGCCACATACAGCAGCAGGTCGTCCGCATAAAGCAACACCCTATGCTCGTCCCCACCCCGCACCAACCCCCTCCAGTTCCTCGACTCTCTCAGTGCCATAGCCAGGGGTTCAATCGCCAGTGCGAAGAGCAGGGGGGACAGGGGACACCCCTGTCTTGTCCCTCGGTGCAACCAAAAGTACTCGGACCTCCTCCTATTTGTGGCCACACTCACCATTGGGACCATAAGACCATAAGAGATAGGAGCGGAAGTAAGGCCATTCGGCCCATCGAGTCCACTCCACCATTCAATCATGGCTGATTTCAACTCCATTTACCCGCTCTCTCTCCATAGCCCTTAATTCCTCGAGAAATCAAGAATTTATAAACTTCTGTCTTAAAGACACTCAACTTCCTGGCCTCCACCGCCCTCTGTGGCAATGAATTTCACAGACCCACCACTCTCTGGCTGAAGAAATTTCTCCTCATCTCTGTTCTAAAGTGACTCCCTTTTATTCTAAGGCTGTACCCCCGGGTCCTAGTCTCCCCTGCTAATGGAAACAACTTCCCTACATCCACCCTATCTAAGCCATTCATTATCTTGTAAGTTTCTATTAGATCTCCCCTCAACCTCCTAAACTCCAATGAATATTGGAGGGAGCGTGGTGCGGAGCGGGGTTGGCATCAATGGGGTCTTCAGGGACTTCTACGAGGAATTTTACCGATCCGAGCCCCCACGGGAGGAGGGAGGGATGGGCTGTTTCCTGGACCAATTGAGGTTTCCAAAGGTGGAAGAGGGACTGGTGGCGGGACTGGGGGCCCCGATTGGACTGGAGGAGCCCAATGGAGGAACTCCAATGGGACCTCATACAACAGCCTAACCCACCTGACAAACCCCTCCCCAAACCCGAACCTCTTCAGCACCTCCCACAGGTACCCCCACTCTACCCTATCGAAGGCTTTCTCAGCGTCCATCACTATCTCCGCCTCCCCCTCCCTCGCCGGCATCATGATAACGTTCAAAAGCCTCCGCACATTCGCGTTCAACTGTCTCCCCTTCACAAACCCTGTCTGGTCTTCATGGATGATCTGCGGCACACAATCCTCAATCCTCGTGGCTAAGACCTTTGCCAGCACCTTGGCATCTACATTTAACAAGGAAATCGGTCTGTAAGACCCACATTGTAGGGGATCCTTGTCCCGCTTCAGGATCAAGGAGATCAGTGCCTGGGACATCGTCGGGGGTAAAGCCCCCCCCTTCCTTGCCTCATTAAAGGTCCTAACTAACAGCGGGCCCAACTGGTCCATATATTTTTTATAGAATTCGACCGGGAAACCGTCGGGCCCCGGTGCCTTCCCTGCCTGCATGCTTCCTATCCCTTTGATCAGCTCCTCCAGCCCAATCGGGGCCACCAGTCCCTCTTCCACCTTTGCAAACCTCAATTGTTCCAGGAAACGGCCCATCCCTCCCTCCTCCCGTGGGGGCTCGGATCGGTACAATTCCTCGTAGAAGTCCCTGAAGACCCCATTGATGCCAACTCCACTCCGCACCACGCTCCCTCCCCTGTCCTTAACTCCCCCGATCTCCCTAGCTGCGTCCCGCTTCCGAAGTTGATGCGCCAGCATCCGGCTTGCCTTTTCCCCATACTCATAGACCGCCCCCTGGGCCTTCCACCACTGCACCTCCGCCTTCCTGGTGGTCACCAGGTCGAATTCGGCCTGGAGGCTGCGCCTCTTCCTCAACAATCCTTCCTCAGGCTCTTCCGCATACCTCCTGTCTACCCTCACCATCTCCCCCACCAGCCTCTCCCTCTCCTTCCGCTCCCTCCGCTCCTTGTGATCAGCTCTCCCCTCACCACCGCCTTCAGTGCCTCCCATACCATCGCCACTCGGACCTCCCCGTTGTCGTTGGTCTCCAAGTACCTCTCTATACTTCCTCGGACCCGCTCGCTCACCTCCTCGTCCGCCAACAGCCCCACCTCCAAGCGCCACAGTGGGGGCTGGTCCCTCTCCTCCCCCATCTCCAAGTCCACCCAATGCGGGGCGTGGTCCGAAATGGCTATTGCCGAATACTCGGTATCCTCTACTCTCGCTATCAGCGCCCTACTCAAAATGAAAAAGTCGATTCGAGAATAAGCCTTATGGACATGTGAGAAGAATGAAAATACCCTAGCCCCCGGCCTTGCAAATCTCCAAGGGTCCACCCCTCCCATTTGGTCCATAAATCCCCTCAACACTCTAGCCGCTGCCGGCTTCCTACCTGTCCTAGACCTGGAGCGATCCAGTGCCGGATCCAACACCGTGTTAAAGTCTCCCCCCAATATCAGGCCTCCCACTTCCAAGTCTGGGATCCGACCCAACATACGCCGCATAAAACCCGCATCATCCCAGTTCGGAGCATACACATTGACCAGTACCACCCTCTCTCCCTGCAACTTACCACTTACCATTATGTACCTACCGCCATTATCTGCCACAATGCTCGACGCCTCGAATGACACCTTTCCCACCAAGATCAAGATTTTTGGCATCTAGCCCCGAGTGGTTAGCATAATTGCTTCACAGCTCCAGGGTCCCAGGTTCGATTCCCGGCTTGGGTCACTGTCTGTGCGGAGTCTGCACGTTCTCCCCGTGTGTGCGTGGGTTTCGTCCGGGTGCTCCGGTTTCCTCCCACAGTCCAAAGACGCGCAGGTTAGGTGGATTGGCCATGCTAAATTGCCCTTAGTGTCCAAAATTGGCCTTGGTTGAGTGGGGTTACTGGGTTATGGGGATAGGGTGGTGTGGGCCTCGGTAGGGCGCTCTTTCCAAGAGCCGGTGCAGACTCGATGGGCCGAATGGCCTCCTTCTGCACTGTAAATTCTATGAATCTATGAAACACCTGACCTACCCACCCTTTCCTCAGTCTTACCTGGTCTGCCACCTTCAGGTGTGTCTCCTGGAGCATAACCACATCCGCCTAAAGCCCCTTCAGGTGCGCGAACACGCGGGCCCGTTTAACCGGCCCATTCAGTCCCCTTACATTCCAGGTTATCAGCCGGATCGGGGGCTACCCGCCCCCCTCCCCCGCCGACTAGCCATGACCCCTTCTCGGCCAGCCACGCGCCCGCACCCCACACCCGGCCCGTTCCCCACAGCGGCATACCCCTGTCTCGACCCCCCCCCCCCCACTCGCTCCAGCTCCTCCTTGACCTTAGCAGCAGCAACTCGATCCACCCCCCAGCTAGGACCCATCCTAGCTGGTGTACTCCCCATTGCACTTCCGCAAGTCAGCTGACTCCTGCTGACCCCGGCCACTCCCGCCTCCCCTTCGACTCCTCCCATTGTGTGGCAAACCCTCCTCTCCCGCTCCCCATCGACAGGCTCTCCCCCTCCCCCCTCCGTTCTAAGCGCGGGAAACAATCCTCGCTTCCCCGTCCCGGCCCCGCCCCCCAGTCTTCGGCGTGGGAAAAAAGCTTGCGCTCTCCACCTACCAGGCCCCGCCACCAACCAAAACAGTGCCCAACCCGCCCCATCCACCCTCCCCAACCCGAAAGAGAAAAACACAGAGAAAAAGAAACCCAAAACAATGCAAAGCCCCCCCCCCCCCCCGGCGAACCAAATATAGGCATAACATATCCACCGCAGTCCCCAATCGCCCATCCCGACCCTCAGTCTGTGTCCAGCTTCTCGGCCTGAACAAAGGCCCACGCCTCCTCCGGAGACTCAAAATAATGGTGCCGGTCCTTGTAGGTAACCCACAGTCGCGCCGGCTGCAACATGCCAAACTTTACCCCCTTCCTGTGCAGCACCACCTTCGCTCGATTGTACCCGGCCCTCCTATTCGCCACCTCCGCACTCCAGTCCTGATATATCCGAACCTCCGCGTTCTCCCACCTGCTGCTCCTCTCCTTCTTGGCCCACCTGAGCACACACTCCCGATCGACGAACCGATGGAACCGCACCAGCACTGCCCGTGGAGGCTCGTTAGCCTTGGGCCTCCTCGCCAACACTCTATGGGCCCCTTCCAGCTCCAGGGCCCCCTGGAAGGACCCCGCTCCCATCAGCGAGTTCAACATGGTGACCACATAGGCACCCACGTCCAGCCCCTCCCGCCCCTCCGGGAGGCCCAGAGTCCGCAGATTCTTCCGCCTCGACCGATTCTCCATCTCCTCAAACTGCTCCTGCCATTTCTTGTGGAGTGCCTCGTGCGCCTCCACCTTTACCGCCAGGCCTAAGATCTCGTCCTCATTGTCAGAGATCTTTTGTCGAGCCTCTCGGATTGCCACCCCCTGGGCCGTATGTGTCTCCAGCAGCTTATCAATAGAAGCCTTCATCGGCTCTAGCAGGTCCGTTTTAATCTCTCTGAGGCAGCGCTGGATACCCTCCTGTTGCTCCTCCGCCCACTGCCTCCACGCTGCCTGGTCTCCGCCCGCCGCCATTTTGCTCTTACCTGATTGTTAAGCCTCTTTCGAATTGAAGCATTTTAGAGGGTCAATTTGGAACTGAGTAAATAAGGCACCTTCAACCAAATTAAACCGAATCTAAATATTTATTATATACCCTTTAAAACAGAGATAGGGCCTCTAGGATGTGCAAGAAAGATTAGCAAGAAAGGATGATATCAGAACTGAGAGTGTAAGTTTCAGGAGGTATTGAACAGGTTGGGGATATATCCCCTGGGGAAGAGAAGGTTGAAGACTGACCTGATAGAGACTTTAATGGGTGTGATAGGATTGACATCATCAGGGTGGCATAGTGGTCAGCACTGCTGCCTCACGGTGCTGAGGATACGGGTTCACTCCCGGCCGTGGGTCAGTGTCCATGTGGAGTTTGCACATTCTCGCCATGTCTGCGTGGGTCTCACACCCACAACCCAAAAAGATGTGTAGGTGAGGTGGATTGGCCATGCTAAATTGCCCCTTAATTGGAAAAAAATAATTGGGTACTGTAAATCTATATTAAAAAATGTTTTTTTTTAAAGTCATCGCTGTGATTACAGAATAGAAATTCACAACTGACAATTCTAGTTGTCACAGAAAAGCCTTCTTCCTCTCAAACTATAAATGTCTGACCCCCCCCCCCCCACCCATGCTCTCCTCACTATTGATTTTAACACTAATTTATCCTTCTGTCCTCCTGCTTTTCCCCAAGTCTCCTCCCGTGAAGATGCTGACTCTCGGATTCAGTTTCACTCTCACCTATTGCCTTCCCCAGATGCTAAGGGCGAACGACACAATCAATCCCCGTGACTACCAACATGAACTTTGTGTCAGGGTGAGGTCACTGCACCTCCTCCATTTTTCATCCCAGTCCCAGGAGTTTGGACAGTGTCGGCCGCAGCTCCCACAATCCCCCGCGCGGGTGAACCCGCTCTATCCGCCGCACGGGCGGGTGATCAGGTACTGCGCATGTCCAAGAGTGAGGGGTAGCTGCGCATGTGTGGAGGAAAGCCCGCCCTCTGACCTGCCTGCTGAGGTATTGGCCAATGGAAAAGTGGGAGGACCGGAAGGACTCTGGTCCTCCAGCCAATCAGAAGGCAGACGTGTTAATGAAGACACAGGCTGAAACTTCTTCCTGTCTCCAACATCTGTGAGTAAAACACTTTCTTTTCTCTCTCTTTTCATTTATTTTCTCGTTCTGACCTTCAATTGGTGACTTGCAGCAGCTGAACGGAAAGGAAGTGAATCAAGGGAGGGTGCAGACTCTGCAAAGCTTGGCCCAGGTCTCTCTCTCTCTCTCTCTCTCAAAGACATTGACATCCTTTGCTCCCTCAGCTTGACACATTTATTTGTTTGGCTAAAAGGGTGGTCTCTTTCCTAATGTTCACAATTAAAAGGGTTGTTCCCCAGAGTTCTCCCTGTGTCTACGCGGGTTTCCTCCAGGTGCTCCGGCTTCCTCCCACAAGTCCTGAAAGACATACTGTCTGATAATTTGGACATTCTGAATTTTCCCTCTGTGTACCGGAACAGCACGGTAGCATAGTGGTTGGCACAATTGCTTCACAGCTCCAGGGTCCCAGGTTCGATTCCCGGCTTGGGTCACTGTCTGTGCGGAGTCTGCATGTTCTCCCGTGTGTGCATGGGTTTCCTCCGGGTGCTCCGGATAACAGGCGCCGGAATGTGGCGACTCGGGGCTTTTCACAATAATTTCATTGCAGTGTTAATGTAAGCCTACTTGTGACAATAAAGATTATTATTATTATTAGAGTTGGCTAAAATTTAAATGGACGGTAAATAAATGTCGGACAGAGATATGTCTAGTGTTTTTACATGGTACAGATTAGATATATTATGAAAACAAATTACTGTGAAGGCTGGAATCTTAAACAAAAACAGAAAATACTGGACAATCTCAGAAGGTCTGACGGCATCTGTGGAGAGAAAAGGGAACTAATGTTTCGAGTCTGCATGACTCTTTGTGACAGTTAGAGAGAACTGGAAATGGGGTCAGATTTGTACTGTAGTGGGGGAGGGGTGGAATGGAGCGGTGGGGCTGGATAGGGGCCAGCAATAGGTGGAGATATAGACAAAGATGTCGAGAACAGAAGATAAAAGGAATGCAAATGGTGGTAATTCAGGCTAAGAAGGGTGCTGATAGTGGAGATGCCAGTGTTGGACTGAGGTGAGCACAGTAAGAAGTCTTACAACATCAGGTTAAAGTCCATCATGTTTGTTTCAAGCACAAACACTAGCTTTTGGAGCACTGCTCCTTCCACAGGTGAGTGCTGATAGTGATACATAAAAAGGTTAGAATGTGCAAATGGCAGAATAAAGGTGAGCAGTGTGTCACGGGCAACTTGAAATAATTCGAATGGGGGGAGGGGAGGAAAATAATGGGGAGGGAAAAAACGATCAATGGAAGAAATGAAAATAAAAATGGGGTAAAGGTGGTGGAGAGTCTGAGGTTGTTGAACTCAATGTTAAGTCCGGAAGGGTGTAACATGCTGAATCGGAAGATGAGGTGCTGTTCCTCCAGTTTGCGCTGGGCTTCACCTGAACATTGCAGCAGGCCAAGGACGGACATGCGGACTGAGAGCAGGGCGGTGAGTTGAAATGGCAAGCGACAGGAAGGTCTGGGAACTGCTTGCGGATGGACTGGAGGTGTTCTGCAAAGCCTGGAAAAATATATTCATTTTGCTTCCGGTTTGCACCCCTCTATCACCTCCACATGGTCTGTCTCCGACACTTCCCTTTACTTCCTTGACCTTTCTATTTCAATTTCTGAGATAGACTGTCCACTAATACCAATTAAAGACTTACGACTCCCACAGCTACGTCAACTACAGCTCTTCACACCCCACATCCTGTAAGGGCTCCATCCCATTCTCTCAGTTCCTTCACCTCCGTCGCATCTGTTCCGATGATGCCACTTTCCAAAACGGTGCTGCTGACGTGTCTTTATTCTCCCTTAACCGTGGCTTCCCACCCACTGTGGTCGACGGGGCTCTCAACCGTATCCGACCCATCTCCCACACCTCTGCCCTCCCCCTCGCTCCTCTCTCCCAGAACCAGAATAGATCCCCACTGTCCTCACTTTTCACCCCACCAGCCTCCGCATTGAAGAAATCATCCTCCGCCAGTTCTGCCAACCCCAGCATGATTCCACCAGCAAACCCATCTTCCCCTCACTTCCCCGGTCAGCATTTGGAATTCTCTACCCCAGTGGACTGTGGAACATCAGTCATCAAGTATTTTCAAATCAGAGATTGATAACGTTTCAAGGGAGTGAAGATATCGAGGGATATGGGGGACTGTGCGGGAAAATGCTGCTGAGGTAGATCGGCCAATGCTGTCATTGAATGGTTGAGCAGGTTTGGTGGACCGAATGGCTGACTGCAGCTCAGATTTGTTCTGGTCTTTGTGTCCAGGACAGGAAGCAGTGAGCATGGATCTGTCAATCAGCCTGAATCGGCACCTTCAGGAGAATTGGGAGGGTGAATATTAGATACAGCAGAGTGAGAATGGAGGGAGAGTGTGTGGGACGGAGATTTACAGATGTTGCGGAATGCAAGAGGAAAGAATGTTCCAGAGAAACTAGAATTTTCTGTTCTGAATTTCTATCCTGTACTGACAGTGATGTATTTTGTAAATTGTTTTAACAGGAGATTCGAAGAGGACGAATTACAGACAGAAATCTAATACATGTCGTCTGGATCTGACAGTCCCTCAATTCCTTGGGACTTGAATATCATTGGCCTTCGAATCTAGAAGGAGAAATGTTTGTCTCATCTGTCAGCTTCAAAGATTTTAAACACCATTGTGACTGGAAAAACACCCGAGTGAGAGTGTTCCAGAGCACTGACTGTGGAAAGAGCTTTAACCAGTTACACAGCCTGAAAAAACATCACACCATTCACAGCGGGGAGAGACTGTACACGTGTTCTGTGTGTGGACGAAGCCTCAACTGATTGTCCGAACTGGACAGACACGAGGAGACCCAAAACATGGAGAAACCATGGACATGTGAGGACTGTGGGAAGGGATTCATAGCTCCGTCTGTGCTGGAAATTCATCGGCGCATTCACACTGGGGAAAGGCCGTTCACCTGCTCTCAGTGTGGAAAAGGATTCACTCAATTATCTGACCTGCAGAAACACGAGCGAGTTCACACTGGGGAGAGGCCGTTCACCTGTTCTCAGTGTGGGAAGAGATTCACTCGGTTATCCAGCCTGCAGACACACCAGAGAGTTCACACTGGGGAGAGGCCATTCACTTGCTCTCAGTGTGAAAAGGGATTCAGTCATTCATCTACCCTGCAGGCACACCAGAGAGTTCACACTGGGGAGAAGCCATTCACCTGTTCCCAGTGTGGGAAGGGATTCACTCAGTTATCCCAACTGCGTGCACACCAGCGAGTTCATACTGGAGAGAAACCTTTCATCTGCTCTCAGTGTGGGAAGGGATTCACTCACTTATGGAACCTGCGGACACACCAGCGAATTCATACTGCGGAGAAACCGTTCGCCTGCTCTCAGTGTGGGAATGGATTCAGACATTCATCCGCCCTGCAGAATCATCTGCAAGTTCACACTGGGGAGAGGCCATTCACCTGCTCTCAGTGTGGGACGGGATTCGCTCGGTTATCCAGTTTGCGGACACACCAGCGAGTTCACACTGGGGAGAGGCCATTTGCCTGCTATCAGTGTGGGAAGGGATTCACTCGATTATCCCACCTGCAGAGCCACCAGCGAGTTCACACTGGAGAGAGGCCATTCATCTGCTCTCAGTGTAGGAAGGGATTCACTCAGTCATCCAGCCTGAAGTCACACCAGCGGGTTCACACTGGAGAGAGGCCATTCACCTGCTATCGGTGTGGGAAGAGATTTGCTTGGTTATCCAACCTGCGGACACACCAGCGAGTTCACACTGGAGAGAGGCCGTTCACCTGCTCTGAGTAGGTGAGATATTCAGTGATCCATCCCAACTATGGAGACACCGCCGAGTTCTCACTGGAGAGAGGCCGTTCATCTGCTCTCAGTGTAGGAGAGATTTTGTGTTTCATCGCACATGCTCACACCCCAAGTTCACAATTGATTACAGGGGTAGGATTCCGCTGTTTTGCTCTCAATTGCATCCAGGACAGCATTTTGTTAATTCTGTCAGTTCAATAGGGATGGGCGGAGGGTTTCGTCCTGCTGGACTGGTTGGTCTCACAAATTTGCCTCCAGTGGCTGATGATCATTGAGCCACGTTGTGAATTCCTGGCTTCAGCTTTCACGAGGATCTCAGAGCGAAAGGGTGTTTGGTGGTTGGAAGATATTTAGTTCCCATTTCTGTTTGGAACCTCTGAAAGCATGCCACGTTGCCATTAAGATGGGCTATGGTGGTTACATGGTTCCTTTGTTTAATTATCCACATGTTTTTCACAAAGGAAACTGGCGAGGTTTGAAAGGCAAGTTGTCTGTGGTAGATTGGGACATTTCAACAATAGATATGACAATAGACAGGCAATCACTAATTTTTAAGGTATTATTACATGTTGACATCAAATGTAGACTCCTTTAAGGAACAAAAAGCCACAGGAAAAGTGATGCAACTGTGCCTAACGAGAAAATTTAAGGATTCCATTAGATCAAAGGAAGAGGCTCATAAAGAGGCCAAAATAGCCGTACGCCTGTGGATTGGGAATTGATTTAGAATTCAGCAAAGGAGGACCAAGAAACTGATAAAGAGAAAATAGAATATGAGAGCAAACTGATGAGAAACATAAAAACCAACAGGAAAAGCACCTATAGGAATGTGAAAAGGAAAGGATTAGCAAAGACCAATGTGGGTCCATTCCAGACAGAGACAGGAGAGTTTATAATGGGGAATAAGGAAATGTCAGAGAAACTAAACAATGTGTATCTGTCTTCACAGAGGAAGACACAGAAATCGTCCCAAAAACACGAGAGAACCAAGGGAACTAGTGAGCACGAGGAACTGGGTGTGGTCAGTTAATCCTTGTTCCACTTTTCTTCAATATTCTCTTGGCTGCCTGGGCGTGGCAGTGGTCACTTGATTGGCTCGGGCAGGGCAGGAATAACTGTGTTTATTGGGTCAGGCGGAGGGTCTGTTGGGTGGTGGAGTGAGTTTCCCTCCCTGAGTTGTCCCCTTTGGAGGCCCCTGGTCTGCTCCTCCTCTGGTCCTCCTCCACAGCCTGTATGGCAACTGCTCGAGGCAAGACCATTAGAAACTACAGAGAGTCGTGAACACAGCCCAGTCCATCACGTGAACCCGCCTCCCAACCACTGACTCTGTCTACACCTCCCACTGCCTTGGGAAAGCAGGCAGCAGAATCAAAGACCTCTCCTACCTGGGTTATTCTCTCTTCTAACCTCTTCTATCGGGCATGAGATACAAAAGTCTGAGAACACGCACTAACAGATAAAAAACAGCTTCTTCCCCGCTGTCACCAGACTCCTGAATAACTCTCTTATGGACTGAACTGATCTCTTCACACACCTTCTCCACTGAGTAGTACTGCATTCCATATGCTTCACCCGATTCCTGTGTCTATGTATTTACATTGTGTATTTATCTATGTCCTATGTTTTGTTTTTCATGGATGGAACGATTTGTATGGACTGTACGCAGAACAATACTTTTCACTGTACCTCAGTGCACGTAACAATAAAACCAATCAATCAAATCATCAATCAATCCTCTCTGGATAGGTTCCACTGGGGAGGTAGTAACCTGTGGGTTGGAGGGTTTGAGTGAGAGTTTGAGTGTTGTGGATCAATGATGTTGGAGCCCTCATTGAGTCTGAGGGTGAGGCTGAGGGGGGGGGATAGGCACCCTGCTCCAAGTGGGATTATATAGTGACTTCCTGAATGCCCTCCTTGTTGAAGCAGGGTCTCCCGTGGGGTGGCAGTGTTTTGACGCCAATGAGGCTACGTAGCTCTGCCCCGAGTATCCTTTTTATGACGGTGCACGGTGCAACGTTCTTTCATTGGGCTGATGTTGAATCTTGATATTGTCATGTGAATAAAGAACATTAGACTTTGTTTCATAAACATAGTTATTTATTACTAAGACTACACAAACAAATTACAAAAATGTCTAGGATTAATACAGTTGGAAATAATGGTCTAACACTAACTTACACTAAGATACTACAGAGCTACTCTAATATGCGACTGCTGCAAACTCCTCACCAACACCTTCTCCTGGAACCCATGGTGTCCGGGTCATGTGTCTGCATACTCATACCACCTGATGGTCGTATGTTGGAACTACAACAGTTATACATATATTATTATTTACGTACAGATGATAATATAGATGACAATCTACTTATCATCACATACGATGCTGGTTCTTGTCTGGCATCCTTTGGCCAATCCTGGTGTTCCTCTCTTTTGGAGTTACTTTTCCTTGAGGAGATAGCGTGCTGATGTAGGCCCCGATTTGGTACATTGTATCTCGGGGGTTTCCTTTGCCGTGAGCGGGGATTGAGGATCGCACTCCTCCCGTGATGCTGAGTTGTTGGGTGTCTTGACGAATTTTCCTCTCGTGGGTGGAATCTCCTTGGTGGAGGACGGCGTGAATCTTCTTGTGTGCGCTGCCCTCGGATGTGGTGAGAGAGGAGTGAGGTTGGGTGTCCTGGCACAGTGTGACTATCCTTGCTTTCCTGACTCCTGTGTACGAGGGTGTACAGGGCTGGGCCAGGTCTTGTACTGTGGTCACTTTCCTGTTGCCCCCTTTTGCTTAGGAGGTTCCTTCTTGGGCGGGGTGTCCTGAGAGGCTGAGTGATGTTTTGAATGAGCAGCTTTTTCCCTTTTTGTCTTGTGGTGAGGGGCGTACGTCAGGGGACCGTGTGCTCAGGGCTGTATTCTGGTCCCTGTTATCCTGAGATCCTCTGCTTTTGGTAGTACTTTTTAAAGTCCTGTTATTGTTAGTCTCTTGGAAGCTGCATCGATTAGAATTTGAACCAATTGTGTGAATATTTGCTGGTCTTCTCTGTGTAATTGTGTTGAGTGATGATTGTTCTGTGCTGTTCCGGTGTTGGGGCTTTATTGCGTCCTTTTAGGATGAGTGTCCTTGTTGATTTTTTTCCTGAAATTTAAGTATGTTATTTTGGGGTTGAAGAATCGTTGACCGTTTCCTGTAACGGTAGACAGGTCTTGTACCCGAGAAGGGGACATAAGGATGTGTTATTGATGCCTCTGGTGTGACTGGACCTGGGGGTTCAGTGTGTTCTGATGCCCGCCCGAACATGACGCCGTGATCTTATTCTGGTGGGTGGTGCGAGCACTCGCTACGTGGGAAGGTGTGCACCATGTTTTCATGGCCTTTTCCTCCTCTCCCTTGTTCTCCAGTATATCCATTGGTACATACGGATGCACCAAGCTTAATGATTATACTGACCCATCTGTATTGTCGTCCTCCTGTCCTCTCCTGTACTTCTGTATTGCTGAGAAATTTATGCTGTGCTGCACCAATCCTGAGCTTTTGTTGGATATATATAAATACAAAAACCTGCAAATGGCTAAAACATTGGCTCTTGTTCCTCCCAGACTAACTCACTCTCCGTGTCTTCCCCCATCGTGGAAGTCTCACTGCTGGAAAGATGGATCTCCCGCAACAGTAAACCTCCCTCTGAAGGAACATTCCATTAGACTTCGGATTCTGGACACATGGAAAACCATGACTTGGATTTTATTGTGGTCATTCCTGGAACCCTCTTCCTTTTTCCTCATCCCCCGTTTATTGTACGAATGCAAAAGTGGGTGGGTGTTGGGAAACCCCTCTCACCTAGTGTGTGTAGAAATAAACCAACCTCTTTATTTCATCTTACCTTGAGTTTGCTGTGCAAGGTATTCACAGAGAATTGAAACATTCTCCTTGGGAAAAATGGGCGAGGCCCCAGCACCGATCCTCTGACCGGAGAGGGGCTCGCAACCACGGACGTAAAACGCATGGCCTCCACAAAATAAATGGCCAGAGAATTGACGGGTCCTAAGCCGCGCATGTGCATGGCGATGACCTGCAGCAGTCGCCCTGTACAACATGGTGCCGGCCGCGCGCGGACCTGACCTACCAGATAGTGCTCCCCTGGACCTTGCCTGGGCCACCAGTTCCCCATGCCCTCGCTGAAGTGCCCCCCCCCCCCCCCCCCCCCCCCACTGTGGAGCCGCTGGACACAGTTTGCCACCATGCGGCTTCTCACACAGCTGGGACCACACGTCAACTATGCGGTCGGGAACTCGGCCCATCGGGGGTGGAGCAGCGGGGGAGGGCCTTTAGCTAACATCCTGAGGCCGTCCTAATGGCATGCGCCGTACTCCTCGATGACGCCGTTTTGGAGGGTGCGGAGCGTCCAAAAACAGGTGCCAACCCCCCCCCCCCCCCCCGATTTGGTTGGAAAAAGGAATTCTCTGCCTGATCGTTGAACCCCCGGCGGGGGTGAATGGGGTGTTTAGGGACTTCTATAGCAAGCTGTATGAGTCGGAATCCCCAGCCGGGGTAGAGGTGGTTTTTAGAGGGGTTGGAGTTCCCGAAGGTGGATGAAGAGCTGTTGGAGGCCCTGGGGGGCCCAATTGGACTGGTAGAAGCGGTGGAGGAGCTTGAAGCGATGCAATCGGGCAAGGCCCCAGGTCCGGATGGGTTGTTAGAAATTCTCGGGGGTATTGGGACTGCTGCTAGTAAGGGACTCGAACAAGGCAAGGGAGCTGGAAGTGCTCTTCCCCTGACGTTGTCGCAGTCTTCGATCTCCCTCATTTTGAAGCGTAAAAAGGACCCGGAACAATGTGAGTCATACAAACCGATCTCCCTGCTAAATGTGCATGCCAAACTATTGGCTAAGATCTTGGCCTTGAGAATAGAGCATTGTGTCCCAGGGTGCCAGGGGAGGACCAGACGGGGTTTGTGAAGGGGAGGCATCTAGCGGCCGACATCAGGAGGCTACTCAATGATACCTCCAGAGGGACGAGAGGTAGAGGTGGTGGTTGCCATGGATGCCGAGAAGGCCTTTGATCGAGTGGAGTGGGATTATTTGTGGGAGGTCCTGGGGCGGCTTGGATTATTTGTGGACTGGGTCTGGTTGTTATACCAGGCACCGGTGGCATTTATACAGACAAACCGGGCGAGTTCAGATTTTTTCAGGCTGCATGGGGGGACTGCCCTGGCTATAGAACCGTTGGCAACGGCACTGAGAGCGGCAGGGGTCTTGCAGGGGATAGTGGACATTATATAAGAGACCATCCTTTTAGCCAGACAAATAAATGTGTCAAGCTGAGGGAGCAAAGGGTGTCAATGTGTTTAAGAGAGAGAGAGAGACCTGGGCCAAGCTTTCCAGGGTCTGCACCCTCCCTGGATTCACTTCCTTTCCCTTCAGTTGAGGAAAGAAATGGAAAGGGGGAGATAAGAAAGTGATTTCCTCACAGATGTTGGAGACAGGAGGAAAGCTCTTTCTCGCTCGCGCTGATTGGTCAATACCTCAGCAGGAAGGTCAGGGGGTGGGTTTTCCCTCACACATGCGCAACCGCTCCTCTCTCTTGGACATGCGCAGTCCCGGGCCGGGGGGAAGATCACCGAGAGGCTTCTCGCTCTGGCCGGAGTTGTCAGCCGGTTGCCTGGAAACCTTGTCTCGGGGAGTGGGGCGGAGCTGATGTATCCGCCCGCCGGGCCTCCGCACTGGAACCGTGAGACGTCACCGCGGATGCCAATGCGTGCACCGGAAGGTTGCTGACCAATGGGAAGAGTTGGTGAGCCGGAAGGACTCTCTTCCACCATCCAATCAGCTCCCCCGTTGGCTGAATGCGGAAGCAAAACTGGGGCCTCGCACAGACTGAAAACTCCTGTCTCCAACATCTGTGAGTAAAACACTTTCTTTTCTTCCCCTTTCCATTTCTTTTCTCATTCTGACCTTCAATTGGTCACTTGCAGCAACTGAAGGGAAAGGAAGTGAATCCAGGGAGGGTGCAGACTCTGGAAAGGTCCAGGCCTCTCTCTGTCTCGTAAAGACATTGACATTCCTTTGCTCCCTCAGCTTGACACATTTATCTGTTCACAATTAATCAGTGGTTTCTCCAGGCGATTGCTGACATTTAAGAAGACAGTAAATTAATGTCGGACAGAGACATGTCTCATGTTATATGGTACAGATTAGATATATTATTTATGGTTCTCTATTAAAGTACATTTATTATTAGTTCTAACCTTGTAATATTGTACTGTCGCTATCATAGATTATCATAGAATTTACAGTGTAGAAGGAGGCCATTCGGCCCATCGAGTCTGCACCCTACCCAAGGTCAACACCTCCACCCTATCCAGGCCAATCCACCTAACCTGTTATTATTATTAGTCTCTGGATTTCTCTTCCACAGGGGCCAGTGGGGCGTGGGGGTCATTGAATATATTCATGCATGAGTTGGACAGATTTTGAATAAATTGTTATTTTTTAAAATCATGTTTTAAACAATGAATGCAACAGAGTAACAGAAAAAGTGGTGGGAAATGGGCACAAAGCGGAACAAGAGATATTGCCAACATAAATACAAGCAGCATATTGCAGAATTATTTTGGAACAGGATGTTTGAGGGCCCAGAGCCTCGAGATGAAATGCCAGATTAATTGAACAACCAATTAACAGGTTAAAATAGTGAATGGGGAAAGAAGGTAAGATTATATAAAAACGGAGGATAACAATTCAGTTTATAAACCCAAAAATATTGCAAACAGACTAACGGCTTAATCAAATTAAAATGAATAACACAACATAGATGACATAGAACTCCTATAGTGCAAAAGGCCATTCACCCCTCAAGTCTGCAGTGAGCCTCAGAAAGAGCATTTCACTGAAGCCCACTCCCCATTCTATCCTCGTAACCCGGTGCATTGATCATGGTCAACCCACCTAACATACACATCTTGGACAATATGGGCAATTTAGCGTGACCAATCCACTTTAGCTGCACATCTTTGGACAGTGGGAGGAAACCAGAGCACCCGGAGCAAACACACATAGACACGAGGAGAATATGCAAACTCCACACAGACAGCCACCCAAGGCTGGAATTGAACCTGGGTCCCTGGCGCTGAGATAGCAGTACTAACCACTGTGCCCTACTCCCAGCCTAAGTTAAATTGAATTCACTCTTGGAAAGCCCAGGAGGAGCAAGTCAGTCAAATTGGAGCCTATGTATTTGAGATGGGAGTCCCGTACTTGACCCAATGCATCAGACTCAGAATGAATTACAGACATTAAAAATTGCATGGAAATGCATTCCATAATCAGCCTATGCCAGTTTTTAATAGAGGGAGAACTGACTGGTCTGCTTCCGAATGAGCCTGATGAATGTTAGTCCATCCTCACCCAATCCATAAGACGAGAGCCCAATTGACGAAGCCTGATTTTCAGGAGACCATACCCTCCCTTAGCGATTGGAGCTTAACAAACTTGAGGCGAGGTTTCTTTTTGTTCCAGGTAGAGTTATAGATGTTTACAGCATGGAGCCAGGCCCTTCGGCCCAGCTAGTCCATGCCGCCCAATTTCTATCGCTAAGCTAGTCCCACCTGCCAGCATTTGGCCCATATCCCTCTCTACCCACCCTGCCCATGTAACTGTCTAACTGCTTTTTAAAGGACAAATTGTACCTTCCTCTACCACTGCCTCTGGCAGCCCATTCCAGATGTTCACCATCCTCTGTGTGAAGAAATTTCCCCTCTGGTCTCTTTTTTTTGTATCTCTCTCCTCTCACCTTAAACCTATGCCCTCTAGTTCTAGACTCTTCTACGTCAGGGAAAAAATGTTGGCTATCTTCCTTATCAATGCACCTCATTATTTTCTAGACCTCTATAAGATCACACCTAAGCCTCCTACGCTCAGGGAAAAAAAGTCCCAGCCTATCCAGCCTCTCCTTATAACTCAGATCATCAAGTCCTGGCAGCATCCTTGTAAATCTCTTCTGCGCCCTTTCTCATTGAACAATATTCTTCCTATAATAGGGTGACCAGAACTGAACACTGTATTCCATGTGTGGTCTTACCAATGTCTTGTCCAACTTCAACAAGACATCCCAACTCCTGTATTCAATATTCTAACCAATAAAACCGAGCATACTGAATGCCTTCTTCACCATCCTGTCCACCTGCGACTCCACCTACAAGGAGCTATAAACCTGTACTCTTAGATCTCTTTGTTCTGTAACTCTCCCCAACTCCCACCCATTAACTGAGTAGGCCCTGCCCTGATTTAATTAATTCCCCTAACGACTCTGGTTGACAGCAGCATAGGCAGCATCTGCAGAGGGTACAACAATCTGGGCAACACATTCACTTTAATGAAGGCGATCCTCCCTCACCATGAAATCGGAAGAGCCGACCACTGGGCAAGGACCCACCTAATAGTCACCATCAGCTTTGGAAAGTTGGCCCCATATAGCAGTCTCAACGAGGAGCCATTGACATTCCCAGGTTTTTAAATGGCATGGTGTGGGGGGGGGGGGGGGGGACATCTGAAGGGGAAGTTAGCAAGAGGAGGGGGCTTACCCCTCAACCTCTCCCCACCGGCATGGCCTCAGACTCAGTAAAATTGATCTCGATACGAGAGAGGATACTAAATCTATCCAATAATGTCCGGGCCTGAAACACTGGGATCGACACAAACAGCAGCCCGTCATCTGCACACAGCATGATCTTGTGCTGCCTCACCCCACCCCCCAATCCAGATATCAGAGGATCAAATCTAATATCCTCCGGCAAGGGCTCAGTGGCCAACTGTTGCTAACTTTTGCCTTAGTTTGTTTGTTGTTTTATCACCTTTGCTCTTGAGTCGCCAGGTATCTTTCTGATACCGCCACGTGGTTCAAGTCCGAGTAATGATCAATAATCCAATACACCGCTTAGTAAGATTTAAATCAAAGCACATTTATTATACACAGTAATCACTACTCGTGCATAAATTCTACGTCTAAGCTACTTCTACCACTAACAGGCCTATACTTAACTTGGAACTGGCCCACCAGGTCAGGGAAACGAATGGCCTTTCGTTCGGGTTCTGAGCCTGCGGGATTCGAAGTTGGTACAGATTGGTAGCTAGGAGCACCTATCTCATAGCGAGCGTTGAAGTAAGACTTACTAGTTTTCAGCGATGGCTGGACACCCGGTCACTGTCAAGGGTTGGTTCGCGTTGCTGAGTAACCCGGTCAAGAAGAGCGATTTGAACTTGGACTGTATTCTTATAGTCCCCAGGGGCTTCCTGCCTTTCGGGGCGGACCCTGTACCTGGTTCCAAGTGATTGGACTTTGTCCCAATCACTTGGTTCAATTTTCTCCAATGCTGGAGTGATTCCTTGATCGATGGGTGGTCTTGAGGTGGTCGCACACCTCCCTTTGTGTAGGCTTCTGCTGGCGCCACGGAGTCTGGGTTGGCTTTATGTTTCTAAATGTTGCTCATTGTTCCCGGGGATTGCTCATTAATATGCAGATGGCTGGTGTTTTGTTATGCTGATGGTTGCCGGTATCGATCTCGTCTGGCCTTTCCAGCCAGAGGTAAATATACACTCAACCCGCAGCTGCTTGTTTGTGTCCTGTTGGCTGACTTTCTCATCAGCCTTTGCCGTTCGGCATTTTAAATCGGGAGTTAGCCATTCTAAATCGGGAGTTAGCTATTTTAACTGGCTACACAACGCAAACAGCAAGGGAGACAGAGGGCAGCCCTGTCCCGTCCCTCTCTGAAGCTCAAACTTCGACACCCTTATACCATTGGTGAGCAGCGCCGCTGCCGGTCTGTGATGTAACAATTGAATCCACTCAATATAATCCTCACCCAACCCGAAGCCTCGCAGCGGATACACCAGATAATTCCACTCAACTCAAGGAAAAGCTTTCTCTCATCGAAGGAGATCACCAGCCCATCCAATGCATATTTCTGAAAAGCCTGAATCACATTCAGCTCCCTTCCAACATTGTTACTGGAAACTCTTCCCCGTATAAACCCAGTCTGGTCCTCCCGCACGATTGTCAGAAGGATGTCCTCCAGCCTTATCGCCAAAACATAAGATCGCAGTTTCAAGTCAACATTCAAAAGAGAGATTGGGTGAGGAGAGGCCCACTCCTCTGGGTCCTTGTCCACCTTCAGAATCAAAGAGATATTAACCTCATGAAGAGACGGTGGCAGTATCCCAGAGTCAAAAGAGTGACAATACATATCTACCAACGGGTCCAACAACAAATCCGCAAACCCCCGATAAAACCCCACAGCCATCTGGTCCCGGGGCTTTACCCGGCTGCAGCTCCTTCATGGCCTTTGACACCTCTTCCCTAGAAAGGGGAGCATTCAGATTTTCTGAGGCCTCCAGAAGCTTCAGGGAAGAGAACGACTGTTCCACACCCACCAACACATTACCAGACTGCTCAGACTTGTATAATCCTGCATAGAATTCCCCAAATCCCTGTTTATCTCCTCCGTCTTCATGACCCTTTTCCATCCCTTTGTCAAACGGACCAAGTATTTGCTCGGCTTATTCCCAAACTGGTACAATTTCGACCTCTCAAACTTTCAACTTTTCTCGGCCTGCTGAGTAAATAGGGAGTCCAAAGCCACTCTTGCTGCGTTAACCTCCTTCAGCAATAGCTTACTCGGGTCCTCCATATGATTCTCCTCCACCATCGCCAAACAAACCTCCAGACGCCGCTGGTTCTCCAGCATTCTGCACCTTTTATTAGCAGTGTGAGAAATGATCAGCCCCCGAGCATAAACTTTACACGTCTCCCACAAAATGGAGGGGGAAATACCAGGAGTCAAGTTAACCAAACTTTATTACTGACACAATATTAAAATAAATTTAACATCACACCAGAAAACAGCTGACAATTAGCCCTGAAACAATGCTAATCAATACAATGAATACAGTAACCCTTAACTGCTACCTTTATTCCCACTCAAACAACAAAAACACCATGTCAGCTCTCAATCCACCAGGAAACAAAGTTAGCCCTCAGAGATGTTCTTTGAGAAAGAGAGATCTTGTGTCACTGCTTTAAAGAAAAGATCTGAATCTTGTTAGTACCATGCAGAAAGTCTGGCTGTATTTCATCGGAAGCTGTTTCAGCTTGTTACAGCTCACCTTCTAATTCCACTCTGCTTGGAAAGAAACTGCTAATTTGGCTCCAGACATATCTTTTCAACTGAACTGGGATGCTTGACCTCTGCTCATATCTTCAACTCATTCTCAACTAAAACACTGCTTTCCTGCAAAACGCCTGATACCGTGGCTCCTCCCAGTACTGACATCATCTTACCAAGCTGAAACCTAATTAACTCCACAGGGAATCCCCTTCATCCAAACAACTTTCCATTAGCCCATGTTTTTTATGATGCTTTAATTGCACCTTTGGCACCAAAACTTAGTTGGCTTTCAAGCTAGGATTTCTTTTAGAAACATGACTGCAGCAGTCACACACACTAACTCAGGCTTTTAACCCTGACTGCGCCAAATACCCAGAATACAAAAACTCTGAAATTCCTACAGTCATCAAATTACAAGCCGAGGCCAACGGCCAAGGTTGCAGCGTGGGGGTGTTGGTGGTACCGGGAGTTTATCTACCAGAGGATTTAAGTGGCAGTTGAAGTCACCAACCACAAAAGCGTTCATTGAAGCTAACTCTGCAAAATCCTCAGTAATGAACTCCGGGGAGTAATTTGGGGATCCATAAAATTCATTATTGAAACAACATCTTAATTCACCGAACCTCTAATGATCACATATCCACCTTCTTTGTCCTTGATGCCGGTTTCAACCTTAAAAGTGATATTTTTATTAATAAGCATTTCCACACCCTTGCTACTTGACTGAATGGAGGCAGAAAACGTGCCCCACCCAAACCCGCCTCAATTGAAAGTGTTCCTCATCACCAGATGGGTTTCCTGCAATAAAGCTATGTCGACTTTCTCCTTAAGAAAGGAGAGGATCTTTTTCCTTCTGATTGGGTGATGGATGTCCCGTACATTCCCTGAGAAAATTTGCAGATTAACTGCTGCCATTAGTTAGGCGACAGTGAGAACAGGAACAGATTTTCACACCACAATCGGGCGTGCGCCATTACCCCCTCCTCCAACTCTCTTTACACCAGAGGCACCAAAGTTTCCCCAAACTGCTCCTTTCACAGATAAAAGCCCTGTCTGTACCAGAGTAGGATAAAGTCAACAACACATAAACCCTCCCATAATAACAAAAATACAAAAGAATCACCACCACAATAGACCCAAGGGGACATTCCTCAATAAGACTGAGGACCCGGAGGATTAACCCCACGGCCAGACTGTCGTTACCCTCAGGATACCTTCTCCAAAATGAGGAGAAGAAAAGTAACTTTTGTAAATTGTTTTTACAGGATATTAGAAGAGGAGGAATTACAGACAGAAATCTCAAACGTCACGTCTCAATCTGACTGAGTCTCTCAATTCCTTGGAACTGAGTATCACCGGACTTAGAATCTAGAAGGAGAAATGTTTGTCTTTTCTGTCGGCTTCAAAAGATCAGTGTGACTGGAAAAGCACCGAGACACACACACCCGAGTGAGAGTGTTCCAGAGCACTGACTGTGGAAAGAGCTTTAACCAGTTACACAGACTGAAAAAAAAATCACACCATTCACAGTCGGGAAAGACCGTACACGTGTTCTGTGTGTGGACGAGGCTTCAATTGATCGACAAACCTGGAGAGACAAGAGGACACCCCCACCCTGGAGAAATGTTGGAAATGTAGGGACGGTGGGAAGGGATTCAGGGTTCCATCTGCACTGGAAACTCATCGGCGCATTCACACTGGGGAGAGGCCGTTCACCTGCTCTGTGTGTGGGAAGGGATTCATTCAGTTATCCACCCTGCAGAGACACCAGCGAGTTCACAACGGGGAGAAGCCGTTCACCTGCTCTCAGTGTGAGAAGGGATTCACTCAATCATCCCACCTGCAGACACACCAGCGAGTTCACACTGGGGAGAGGCCATTCACCTGCTCTGTGTGTGGGAAGGGATTCACTACTTCATCAAGGCTGCAGAGACACCAGCGAGTTCACAACGTGGAGAGGCCATACACCTGCTCTGTGTGTGGGAAGGGATTCATTCAATCATCCGACCTGCGGAAACACCAGCGTGTTCACACCGGGGAGAGGCCGTTCACCTGCTCTGTGTGTGGGAAGGGATTCATTCAATCATCCGACCTGCGGAAACACCAGCGGGTTCACACCGGGGAGAGGCCGTTCATCTGCTCTGAGTGTGAGAAGGGATTCACTACTTTAAGGAGTCTGCGGATTCACCAGCTAGTACACACTGGGGAGAAGCCGTTCACCTGCTCTGAGTGTAAGAAGGGATTCAGTCAATCATCTGACCTGCTGACACACCAGCGAGTGCACACTGGGGAGAGGCCATTCATCTGCACTCAGTGTGAGAAGGGATTCGCTCAGTTATCTGCCCTGCAGTCACACCAGCGAGTTCACACTGGGGAGAGGCCGTTCACCTGCTCTCTGTGTGAGAAGGGATTCACTACTTCATCGAGCCTGCGGAGACACCAGCGAGTTCACACTGGGGAGAAGCCGTTCATCTGCTCTCAGTGTAAGAACGGATTCGCTCAGTTATCCGATCTGCAGAAACACCAGCGAGTTCACACTGGGGAGAGGCCGTTCATCTGCTCTCAGTGTAAGAACGGATTCGCTCAGTTATCCCACCTGCAGAGACACCAGCGAGTTCACACAGGGGAGAAGGTGTTAACCTGCTCTTAGTGAGAGAAAGGATTCAGATATCCAGACACCCTGCAGGAACACTAGCGAGTTCACACCCGGAAGAAGCCATTCACCTGCTCTGAGCAGGGGAGACATTCAATGATCCGTCCCAACTACGGAGACACGAGCGAGTTAATTATGGGGAGAGACCATTCATCTGCTCTCAATGTGGGGAGGGGTTTTGTGATTCATCACACCTATTGTGACTCCAACAAGTTCACAATAAATTACAGATGTTGGCTCCGTTGTTATTGTTTCTGCTCTCACTGACATCCAGGACTGCATTTTGTTCATTCTGACATCTGGTGAATGGTGATGATTGGAGGGTTTCTTTCTGCTGGACTGGCCGGTCTAACACCTCTGCCTCCAGTGGGCTGACTATTTTTGAGGCTCGTTGCGATTCACTGCAGTGGTCCTGTTTTTATTTTAAAGAAGGATCCTGTTTTGCAGGGCCTGGGTGTTTTTAGTCGCCAGAAGGTGAAATTGACAAAGGAATGTGTTTTGCAGTCTGGGCTAATGGACTGTGGTTTGACTGGGATAGTACTTGTGGAATTAATGTACTTTGCAGCCGTCAGGGATCATTTGTTTTCCAGCTTGGGGAGATGAGGTCATAGCTGGGTGGAACCAAGGAAGGCAGAAAGACATTTTAAAAATCTTTAGAGAGCAGTTTTTGGGGAAAGATTTGGAGGAGTTGAATTCTCGGTCCACAATTCTCCCACAGTGAGACAGATTGAGAGCTGTATCTTTCTTTTCCTGTTGTTTAATGAGAGATTCAGTAGTTGTGGTTAAATGGGTGATTGTAAGCTGTTGTTTTTGGGTGTGATGTTAAAATGTTTAATATTGTCGCCATAATAAAATTTTATTTTAAAAATAA
The DNA here is from genome assembly GCF_047496885.1 of Scyliorhinus torazame. Taxonomy (NCBI): domain Eukaryota; kingdom Metazoa; phylum Chordata; class Chondrichthyes; order Carcharhiniformes; family Scyliorhinidae; genus Scyliorhinus; species Scyliorhinus torazame. The sequence goes on from NC_092711.1 coordinate 148,429,770, forward strand.
CCAAGCCCTATTTCTTCATGTGATCACTCCTGGAGCGAATCATTCTTTCCGCACAGTCTGACAAATAAACTGAAATATTGGGGTTTTGGTCCAGTATCTCAGCCACTGTTGGGGTCTGGTCTGGGATCGGAATAGTGACCGATGTAACAATTGGTTGGAGGCCCATTTCCCAGTCAGTCCTCCAGCGCCTACCTGACTCTGAATTAGTGCGACACACATGGCAGTTTCCCAACTGGGATGCAGACCCCGTTTTTCTCAGCTAAATTCAGCCCACAGCTCCATCTCCCGGCTGTCATTGATATGAGCAATAGAGACAGAAAGGTGCAGAGGAGCAAGTGGAAAGTCAAAACTTGTGGCTCGAAATCAATACTTCAACATTTGTCAGTGAAATATTTTTATACTGGAGTTTTTAATTATTAGACTTAGGCATCGGAGGCAAAGGGTGGAGGGTTTTAAAGTATAACTTCTCCTTTCTAACTAGTGTCCGCCATAGCTCAGTAGGCAGCTCTCTCACCTCTGAGTCAGAAAGTTAAGACCCAGTCAGGGACCTGTGGACAAAAACCAGTTCCAACATTCCTGGTCCGACCACGGAGTGAGTGCTGCACTGTCAGAACAGCCTTCTTTCAAATAAGATGTTAAACTGAGGCCCTGTCTGCCCCTCTCAGGTGGGTGTAAAAGTTCCCACAGCCACTATTTTGAAGAGCAGGGGAGTTATCCCCGGTGTCCTGGTCAATATTTATCCCTCAATCAACATCACCAAAAACAGATCATCTGCTCATCATCACATTGCTGTGTGTGGGATCTTGCTGTGTGTAAATTGGCTGCTGCGTTTCATACATTATAACAGTGACTGCACTTCAAAAGTACTTCATCGACTGTAAAGTATGTTGGGCCTGTTGCTCTTTTTAATAATGATGCTCTTTAAAGTCGCCAGATATCAAATGATACCACCACAAGGCTTTACCGGATATCGATCAAAGGACCACACAACCAGTTAGTCAGTTCAAGTTCAAAGATGGTTTATTTACGCACAAGGATTACTTCGACATGCAACACAAAACACGACAAGTTAAACTACACCTAACAACTACAATAACCTCTACTTAGCTTCAGGGCAACCGACTCTATGCAGATGGACAAGGCCTTTGTCTGGATCTTGTGTGGCTAGGTGGAAGAAGTGGCTCTTTCTGCTGGGCCCATCCATCTGGTAGCGATCGTTGGTCTTGAACTTGTCTGTCTGGTCGTTATACTGCATTTGGGTTGGCATAGGCCGGATCCAAGAGAGACCGAGCATGGCTGTGTCTCTTCTTATCCCTCTGGGATTTCGCGCTCTGGGGCGGTCCTTAACTTGGACCCAATAATGCGACAGGCTTCGATTTTGGCCCATAAAGGGGCGGGTGCCTTGATGGCTGGGCGTGTCCTCAGCGGTCATTGACCTTGGCTGTTTGGGCTCCCTGACCAAAGGGAGTGGCGTTACTTAGTCTGTATCTGTATCGGTTACCTGAGTACAGTTCTTTTGTTCTGGGGAAATGGGCCATTAGAATGCAAACGAGCGGGGGTTTCGATCGCGTCTAGCTATCTGGGTTGCAAATACACACACAAGCTCGGAGTCTGTCTGAGTCCTGGGTTGGCCATAATTCCCATGGTCCTTTGCACATGGCCATCTGAGCTGGCTACAGGACATCCTCAGGTGTGAAAGGCGCTATAGAAATGCAAGTTTTTAAATTGAAGATTTCTATTATCTGAACTTTTATCTGGAACTTAATTGATTTCAGACACCCACAAATTTCCATTTAATAAATTCACTTTGGTTCAGACAAACCAATTAAGGCAAGATCAGAATTCTCTAGATTTAAAAGTTTATTAAATGAAATGATTTACTGAACAACTTTCAGACATTGACTTTTACAACTTCATGTGGGTGATCAATCTGTAGAAGCATAACCCTCTCTGGCTCCTTCTTTGACAGTAATTCTTGTGGAATTCAGCCTCGCGAGTTTGGCTCCTTTGACAGTAATTTCCTCGGAACTCGGTCTCGGGAATCTTCAGTACTTGGCCAACAAGGAAGACCTTCGGAACCTCTACCTTTATCCCCAAAGTGTCCATTAACTCATGTCAGAGTTGGGCCTGTTGTAACATGATAATTGTCAATTTGGTCACAAGATTAATTGAATTGGATCCCCAATTACTTATACTGCCTACTCTCATTATCTTAGACAGGAATACAATAGAACTGTTTCATACCCTTAGTGTTGGGTGGGGTTACTGGGTTATGGGGATAGGGTGGAGGTGTTAACCTTGGGTAGGGTGCTCTTTCCAAGAGCCGATCCAGACTTGATGGGCTGAATGGCCTCCTTCTGCACTGTAAATTCTATGATACTATCCCTTTATCTGATTCTGTACAATCCCTTATTCATACAGTTTCAAATGTTGAGGTTAATCAGAGTTTGAAGGTCTCTCTTGCCAGTACATTTATCTTCATTTCACATTCTTTACATACACAGCAATTAAGCTTTTACATTTTTACAGCAAATAAAATTCAAGCTTTCACTATCACTACTGATTCACAGTGGATTCATTAGTTGCAAATCGATTAAGGCTCACTAGGTATTACTGCTACTGGCTGGTAGCTAATTAATACAGTAATCTAATTCATACATTTGGTTAATGCAAGATATACTGGTTTAAAAAGACAGTTTGTGGAAGGCAATAGCTTTCTTCTTTTCTAATTTTTGTTTTCATTAAAAAAAAATTTTAAGAAAAATAAATTTAAAGTACCCAATTCAGTTTTCCCAATTAAGGGCCAATTTTAACGTGGACAATCCGCTTAGCCTGCGGGGAGAATGTGCAACTCCTCACGGACAGTGACCCAGAGCCAGGATTGAACCTGGGACCTCGGCGCCGTGAGGCAGCAGTGCTATCCACTGCGCCACCGCGCTGCCCTCTTTTTTTTTTTTTTTTTCCAATCTTGATCAGGTTGAATAATAAGCTTATTCTTGAGTCAGACTTAGATAGAACATGATAGCCCGCTATTTATCAGAATACTTTCTTTGTATAAACAATTTCTGCTCGCTCTGCAGTTTAGAAACATTTGGGTTTGTACAATCTTAATTTATAAAACAATAATTTGGCCATTACAATATTATCTATTACATTGTTTTGCGAATTATAACTTAATCAGAGTTCATTGTTGCATAATCAACTGTTTTGTGACTGGCTTCTAACATGAAATCAATATGTGATTAACAAAGAAATGTTCCATAATCTGTGCTAGAAGCTAGATGTTACGAGTTTAAAATGACTTCCTTGACCTTGTTACTTATAGCCATGAATATGGAATTATAAAATTAAATGGATTTCCCAGTCCTACCTACAGTTTTGTACATTACAACAATGACTACACTTAGCACTACATTCATTAAGCTTCACCCGATGTCTGTGTATTTACATTGTGTATTTATTGCATGTCCTCTGTTTTCCATGTATGGAACGATCTGCTTGCACTTTATGCAGAACAATACTTTTTATTGTATCTCAGTACACGTAACAGTATATTTAAATCTAAAATCTAAATCTTTTGGAGGTTCTATGATGTTATAGAAAAGGATTTTTTTTTTTTAGATTTTCCTCAAACTTGGGATATATTACAGTTGGTTCCCTCATTAAAATGATTGATGAAGATTGAGGTTTAATTTTGAGTAATATTTTGATTCTCTCTGAAATTCTCAATGAAAATCTAAACATACTATATCCTGAATAATTTGTTTTTAAAATACAGGCAAGTTGTTGTGATCAGGAGTGCATTACCTGAAAAGGGTGCAAGAAACAGATTCAACTCTTTCTTCAAAAGGGAATTGGACAGATCCTTGAAACGAAAAGAACATTTCTGGACAATGGGATTAATTGGTTGGCTCTTTCACAGATCTGGCATTAGCACGATCGGCCGAATGGTCTCATTCTGTGTGACCTGAGCCTCGTATGCAGTTAACGTGAGTGGTAATGAGGGTAAAGAGATCTGGGTATAAATGGACCTGGGCATCCTGTCAATAAGTCACTGAAGGCTATCATACAGGTGCAGCAAGTTATTAGGAAGGTTAATGGGATGTTGGCCTTTATCACAAGAGGATTTGAGTACAGGAGAAGTGAAGACTTGCTTCAATAGTGTAGAACCTAGGTTAGACCGCAGCTAGAGTACTGTGTGCAGTTTTGCTCCCCTTACCTTAGGAAAGATAGTATTGCCACAGAGGGGGGGCAATGAAGGTTCACCAGACTTGTTCCGGGGATGGCAGGACTGTCCTATGAAGAGAGATTGGGGAAACTGGATGTGCAGTCTCCAGAATCTTGAAGAATGAGAGGTGATCTTAAAGGAATTGAAAGTCTGGAATCAAGGACCGGTCTCGGAGGATACATTTCTTTACTCAAGAGGGCTGTGGAAGTGCAGTCATTGAGTGTGTTTAAAGTAGAGACTGACCGCTTTCTAAATACCAATAACACAATGGGATGTGGAGATAAAGGAATTGAAGTGGATGATGAGCCATGAATGTATTGAATGATAGAGCAGGCTTGATGGGCTGAATGGCCAACCCCTGCTATGTTCCAATGATACAAAGGTAAGCAGGAAAGTAAATTGTGAAGAGGACATAAGGTTAAAAAGGAAGATGTTAAATGAGTGGAATAACACCTGCCAAATGGAGAATAACGTGGGAAAATGTTTAATTGTCCATTTTGGCCAGAAGAATAAAAAAAGCTTATTATCTAAATGGTCAGAGATTGCAGAGCTCTGAGACTCAGAGGGATCTGGGTGTCCAAGAGCATGAATCACAAAAGGCGAGTATACAGGTACAGCAAGTAATTAGGAAAGCTAATAGAATTATTGTTTGTGAGGGGAATTGAATACAAAAGTAGGGAGGTTATGCTTCAGTTATACAGGTCATTGGTGAGACCACATCTGGAGCACTGTGTATAGTATCGCTCTCATTTAAGGAATGATGGAAATGTGTTGGAAGCAGTTCAGAGAAGGTTGACTGGACTCATACCTGGAATTGGAGGCTGGTCTTATGAGGAATGATTGGACAGGCTGGGCTTGTGTCCGATGGAGTTTAGGTGACTTGATTGAACCGTATAAGATCCTGAGGTGCCTCGACAGGGTGGATGTGGAAAGGATGTTCCCTCTTGTGGGAGGATCTAGAAATTGGAGTCACTTTAAAAGTAACAAGTTGCCCATTTGAGGCAGAGGCTTGGGAGTCTTTGGAACTCTCTTCCTCAAAGGGCAGTGGAAACAAAGTCTGAATATTTTGAAGGCACAGCTGGATAGATTCTTGATAAGCAAGGGGGTGAAAGGTTATCAGAGGGGTCGGCGGGAATGTGAAGCTGAGGTTACAATCAGATCAGCTCTGAACTTATTCAATGGTGGAGCAGGCTCGAGGGGCCGAGTGGCCTACTCCTGTTCCTAATTCGTATGTTATCACATCCTTTATAATAGATTGTAGCATTTTCCATCCTGCTGATGTCAGGTTAATGGGTCTGTGGTTCTTCGTTTTCTCTCTCTCTCCTTAAATAGTGGGGTTACATTTACCACCTTCCAATCTGCAGGAACCATTCCAGAATCTATAGAATTTTGAAAGATGATCACCAATGTATCCACTATCTCTACAGCCACCTCTTTCAACACTCTGGGATGTGGATCATCAGCTTTTGGGGGTTTATTAACTTTCAACCACTGGGTTACGGGGTTAGGGTGGAGGTGTGGGCTTAAGTAGGGTGCTCTTTCCAAGGGCCGGTGCAGACTCAATGGGCCGAATGGCCTCCTTCTGCACTATAAATTCTATGAGAATTTCTCCAGTGCTACTTTTTCAGTTCCTCGTGCTCACTAGTCCCTTGGTTCTCTGGTGTTTCGGGGACAATTTCAATATCTTGCTCTGTGAAGACAGACACACATTGTTTAGTTTCTCTGCCATTTCCTTATCCACCATTATAAACTCTCCTGTCTCTGCCTGGAATGGACCCACATTGGTCTTTGCTAATCTTTTCCTTTTCACATTCCTAAAGTTGCTTTTCTAGTCGGTTTTTATGTTTCTCCCCAGTTTGCTCTGATATTCTATTTTCTCTTTATCAGTTTCTTGGTCCTCCTTTGCTGAATTCTAAAACAAGTTCCCAATCCTCAGGCCCGCTACTATTTACGCCACTTTATGAGTCTCTTCCTTTGATCTAATGGAATCTTTAACTTTTCTTGTTAGTCAGGGTCGCATAACTGTTCCTTTTGGAATTTTTGTTCCTTAAAACAAGCTATATTTAATGTCAACAGGTAATAATTCCTTAAATGCTGGCAATTTCCTGTCCACCATCGTGCCTTTTATTGTAATTTTCCAGTTTCCCACAGACAACTTGCCCCTTAGCTTGGCAGTTTTCTTCTGTGAGAAACACCCGAATAAATTAAACAAAGGACCATGTAATCACCATTGTCCATCTCTATGGCAACGAGCATAATTTAGGGGGGTTCCAAAATGAAATGTGAAGTAAATATATTCTTACCTCCAAACATCCTTTCACTCGGTGATCCTTGTGAAATTTGAAAACAAGTATTCACAACAAGGCTCAAAGAGCATCAGCCCACTGACGGTCTGGAATGCACTGCCTTTTCCTTCGCTCTAATGGAACCGTTAACTTTTCTTGTTAGCCATGGTTCCATCACTTCTGTTGGATTTCTGTTCCTTAAAGAAATCTATATTTATTGTATAGATGTGATATGAAAGTCTCCAAAATCCCAGAGGGCCATAGGTGGCTCTCCGCTTTGACAGAGAGCTGACTGGTGGTGATTTAACCTGAGGGTCAATGCACCTCAGGTGATGGGCAATGTTGAGAAGCTAGACCCTTCACGGATAACCTCAGCCGGTACTGGAGATGAAGTTGTGCTGTTGGCCCCTTCGCATCATGAACCAGCCATCCAGCCAACTGAGTTAACTGACCCACTGGTAGATATATAATACTTCCTTGAATATTAGCTATTGCCTGTGTCCCATCAAACCATTTAATGTGGTTTCCCAGTCCACCTCAAACAACATGTCCCTCATACCCTGATAGTTTTCTTCTGCGAGAAACACCCAGATAAATTAAACAAAAGAACCATATACCACCATAGCCCATCTTCATGACAATGTGGCATGCTTTGGGAGGTTCCAATCTGATCTTTGTGAAATTTAGCCAGGTATTCACAACAAGGCTCAAAGAGCATCAGCCCACTGGAAATAAAGTTATTAGTCCAGATAGTCAAGCAGAAAGAAACTCTCCAACCATCGCTATTGACAATATGGCAGAATTAACGAAATGCCATCCTTGATGCAATTGAGAGCAGGATTAACAACAGCAGAATACAATTCCTGTAATCACTTGTGGACTTGTTGGTACCTCCGTAGGTGGGATGGATCACTGAATGCCTTGTCACAGTGAGAGCAGGTAAATGGCCTCTCCCTGGTGTGAACTCGTAGGTGTGTCTGCAGCGACGATGAATCACTGAATCCCTTCCCACACTGAGAGCAGATGAATGGCCTCTCCCCGGTGTGAACTCGCTGATGTGTCCACAGGGTGGATGAATCAATGAACCCCTTCCCACACTGAGAGCAGGTAAATGGCCTCTCCCCGGTGTGAACTCGCTGGTGTACCCGCAGGTTGGATACGTGAGTGAATCCTTTCCCACACTAAGGGCAGATGAATGGCTTTTCCCCTGTATGAGCTCGATGATGTGTTCGCAGGGTGGATGAATCACTGAACCCCTTCCCACACTGGGAGCAGATGAAAGGCTTCTCCCCAGTGTGAATTCGTTGATGTACCCGTAAGTTGGATAAGTGAGAGAATGCCTTCGCACACTGAGAGCAGGTAAATGGCCTCTCCTGTGTGTGTACTCGCTGGTGTGACTGCAGGTGCGATAACTGAGTGAATCGCTTCCCACACTGAGAACAGGTGAACGGCCTCTGCCCAGTGTGAACTCGCTTGTGTGTCTGCAGGTGGGAGAACTGAGTGAATCCCTTCCCACACTTAGAGCAGGTGAATGGCCTCTCCCCAGTGTGACTGCGTCGATGAGCTTCCAACTCCGATGGGGCTTTGTATCCCTTCCCACAGTCTCCACATTTCCATGGTTTCCCCATGGTTTGTGTCTCGTTCACACAGAGAAAAAGGGTAGGGTCTCTCCCCGCTGTGAATGGTGTGATGTGTTTTCAGGCTGTGTAACTGGTTAAAGCTCTTTCCACAGTCAGTGCTCTGGAACACTCACTCAGGTGTATGTGTCTCGGTGCTTTTCCAGTCACACTGAGGTTTGAAATATTTTGAAGCCGACAGATCAGGCAAAGATTTCTCCTTCCACATACAAAGGCTGATAATATTCAGGTCCCAAGGAATTGAGAGACTCTGTCAGATGTAGAGATTTGGTTTGAGATTTTTGTTTGTATTTCCTCCCCTTCCAATGTCCTGTAAAAACAAATTACAAAAGACATCTGTCAGTACAGGACAGAAACTCTGAACAGACAATTCTACTTTCACTGGAACATTCTTTCCTCATCTGTTCCCAAATACCATCTCCGTCCCACACACTCTCTCTCCATTCTCACTCTGCTGTATCTAATATTAACCCTCCCAATTCTCCTTATGGTGCTGATTCAGGCTGATTGACATATCCAGAGTTGCCACTTCCTCTCCAGGACACTGGGACCATAAAAAGTAGCAGCTGCAGCGAGCCATTTGGCCCATCAAGCTAGCTCAAACATTTATGAGATCATTGGCCTAACTACCTCAGCACCATCTTCCCCCACTATCCCCCATATTCCTTTATATATTCAACATCTAGAAACCTATCAATTTCTTGAAAATAGTTGACGACTGAGGATCAATAGCTCTCCAGAGAGAGAATTCCAAAGCTTCACCACATCCTCGAATGAGGAAATCCCTCCTCACTTCAGCACTCTCTCCATTTTCCTACCTGTTCCCCACAACTTTTGACTCCCTCGTCAATCAGAAATCTGTCAAACAAATCGTTGAAAATATTCAATGACCCCCAGACTCCAGTGGTCCCTTTGGAAGAGAAATCCAGAGACTATCAACCCTCTGAGGGAAGAGATGACTGGAATATATAATGTAGCTACAGTACAACATAGCAAGACTAGAAATAATAATAAACATACTTTATTACTGAACCATAAATAAGATATCTAATCTGTACCATGAAACAACACGAGACATATCTCTGTCCGATATTAATTTACTGTCCCTTAAATGTCAGCCAACTCCTGGGGAAACCAGCCCTTTAATTGTGATCATTAGGGAAGAGACCATCCTTTTAGCCAGACAAATAAATGTGTCAAGCTGAGTGAGCAAAGGATGTCAATGTGTTTAAGAGAGAGAGAGACCTGGACCAAGCTTTCCAGAGTCTGCATCCTCCCTGATTCACTTCCTTTCCCTTCAGTTGCTGCAAGTGACCAATTGAAGGTGAGAATGAGAAAATAAATGGAAAGGGGGAGAAAAGAAAGTGTTTTACTCACAGATGTTAGAGACAGGAGGCGGTTTCAGTCTGTGTGAAGCTCAATGGACATTCACACAAAGCCCGCGCAGGAAGGTCAGTGAGGGGCCTCTACCCCGCACATGCGCAGCTTCCCCTCACACTTGAACATGCGCAGTCCCGGGGAGAAAGGGAGGGCACGGGGGATGCTCGCCCTGGCCGGAGCAGCCGGTTGCCTGGAAACCATCTCGTGGAGTTGCAGGGGGAGTGGGAAGAATGGGTGGGGGCGGGGCTCCCGTATCCGCGCGCCGGGCCTGCGCACTGGAATCCCGGGACGTCACTGCGGAGCAGAGTGATTCCTATTGGCTGCTTCAGGCAGGGTTCCATTTTAACGTCACGTCACAACACAGAAGTTGGAGGTAAGCTTCCCCCTCTGGGCAACATCTGGGAGGAAATCCATATTTCCCCCTTTCCATTTATTTTCTCATTCTGGGGGAACATTGGTGACTTACAACAACTGAAGAAAAGGAAGTAAATCCAGTCTGTATGTTACACACATTTTCAGTCCAGTTATGTAGGCATATATCTGTCTGGCAAGCCAACATGAAGATTTTCAGATCTCTGTGTCCAAGACAGGGAGCAGTGAGCATGGATCTGTCAATCAGCCTGAATCAGCACCTTCAGGAGAATTGGGAGAGTGAATATTAGATGAATATCAGGTGAAGGAGCAGCGCTCCGAAAGCTAGTGACATCGAAACAAACCTGTTGGACTTTAACCTGGTGTTGTAAGACTTCGTACTGTGCTCACCCCAGTCCAACGCCGGCATCTCCACATCATGGCTCTCTCTATTAATGCAAAGCAGTTTCCCAACTGGGGTGCAGGCCCCGTTATTCTCAGCTAAATTCAGCCCTCAACTCCGTTGCCTGGTTGTCATTGACAAGAGCAATAGAGAGACAGAAATGTGCCCGAGAGGCGGCATGGTGGCGCAGTGGTTAACACTGCTGCCTCATGGCACCAAGGCCCCAGGTTCAATCCTGCCCCAAGTCGCTGCTTATGTGGAGTTTGCACATTCTCCCCGTATCTGCGTCGGTCTCACTCCCACAACTCAAAGATGTGCCGGCTACGTGGATTGGACATGCTAAATTGACCCTTAATTGAAAAAACAATTGTGTATTCTAAATTTATTTAAAAGAAAGAAAGGTTCCCAAGGCTCACATGGGAAGTCAAAACTTGTGGCTCCAAACCGACACTTCTACATTTGTCAGTCAAATCCATGTTCATAGATTATCCTAGAATTTACAGTGCAGAAGGAGGCCATTCGGCCCATCGAGTCTGCACCAGCTCTTGGAAAGAGCACCCCACCCATGGTCAACACCTCCACACCCTATCTCCATAACCCAGTAACTCCATCCAACACTAAGGGCAATTTTGGACACGGAGGGCAATTTATCATGGCCAATCCACCTAACCTGCACATCTTTGGACTGGGAGGAAACCGGAGCACCCGGAGGAAACTCACGCACACACGGGGAGGATGTGCAGACTCCGCACAGACAGGTTATTTATACCTGGGGTTTATTACTAGATTTAAGCACTGGAGGCAAAGGGTAGGGGATTTAAAGGGTAACTTTCACTTTCTAACTTTGTATTGTCTATAGTGTCAGTCGTGGCCCAATGGGCAGCTCTCTCACCTCGGAGTCAGAAGGTTGTGGGTTCAAATCTCAGTGTAGAGGCCTGAGAGCAATATTCATCCCAGCAATGAGGGAGTGCTGCACTGTCAGAACATCCTTCTTTCAAATAAGATAATAAACTGAGGCCCTGTCTGCCCCTCTCAGGTGAATGTAAAAGTTCCCACAGTCACTATTTTGAAGAAGAGCAGGGGAGTTATCCCCAGTCTCCTGGTCAATATTTATCCCTCAATCAACATCCCGAGAAACAAATCATCTGCTCATTATCACACCGCTGTGTGTGGGATCTTGCTGTGTGTAAATTAGCTGCTGCATTTCCTACATTACAACAGTGACTACACTTCATTGGGTGCACAGCACTTTGGGACATCCTGTGGTTGTGAAAGGTGCTATAGAAATGAAAGTTTTTAAATTGAAGATTTGTGTTATCTGGAATTTAATTGATTTCAACCACCCCCAACTTACCATTTAATAAATTCACTTTGGTTCTGGTTATCATCAACTGCTAGGGGGGAGGAGGGGGTGGGGAGGGGAGGGAATGAGGTGGGGAGGGAATGAGGTGGGGAGGGGAGGGAGTGAGGTTGGGAGGTTGGTTCGGGTGTTGGGGGTGGGGTGGGTCTGGGGGTTTTGTGTTGCTTTTATTTTGTAATGTTCTGTGCTGTAATCATTAAAATGCTAAAATCTGAATAAAAATACTTTTTAAAAAAATCTATCCACTACTCCAATAATGGCCGGGACTGAAACACTGGAGGTCGACACAAACAGCAGCCCGTCATCTGCACACAGAGTGATCTTGTGCTGCCTCACCCCACCCTCCAGTCCTGATATCAGAGCCTCCGATGAAAGATCCTCCGGCAAGGGCTCAGTGGCCAACGCAAACAACAAGGAGACATAGGGCAGCCCTGTCTAGTCCCTCTCTCAAGCTCAAAATTCAACGACTGTAAACCATTGGTGAGCACCGAATGTTCAATTAAAGGTTGCCACCTCCGGGTGAGCCCCTCTACTGACCCCCACAAAGCAAACGTGACCTTCTCCAGCCGCAGGCATTCTGCCAGGTCGCTCACCCACATTCCTGCTTCTGGCTGCTCCGAGTCCCGCCAGCACAACAAAATCCGTCTCCGGGCTATCAAGGACGCAGAGGCCAAAACATCGGCACCTCTCCCCACCTGGAGTCCCGCATCCTCCGACACACTGAATATCGCCACCTCCGGACCCAGGGCCACCCCCACACCCATAACATCCGAGAACCCCTGCCCGAACCCCTCAGTCTCAGACACGCCCAGAACATGTGAACGTGACTCACGGGCCCTCCGCACACGGCCTCCCCACCTTCCACCCCCGCAAAGAACCGGCTCATCCTCACCACCATCATGTGGGCCCTATGCACCACCTTAAACTGGATGAGCTCAACCTCGCACACGGCGAGGACGCATTCACTTTCCGCACGACCTCGGCCCATGTCCCGGCTGCACCTCCCCTCCCAACCCCTCCTCCCATTTGCTCTTAATCTCCTCCCCCGGGGCACCCACCCTCTCCATCAATTCCCTGTAGATATCCGATACCGTCCCCTCCCCTATATCATCCTCTGAACTTGTCCTGCAACACCGGAGGCGGCAGCCCCGGGAAGAACAGCACCTCTCTCCTCAAGAAATATCTCACCTGCAGGAACCTAAAGCCGTTCCCTTTTGGCAACTCTCACAATTCCTCCAACTCCTCCAGTCTCGCAAATTTCCCCCCTGTGAACAAGTCTCTAAAGTTCTCTCTCCGACCTGCCGCCACCCCCGGAACCTCGTATCCAGCCCCGCCGGCACAAAGCTGTGGTTGTCAGGTATCGGTGCCCACACCGACATGTCCTCCAGCCCGAAATGCTGCCAGCACTGACCCCACACCCAAAACGCTGAAACCACCACCGGGCTCACGGAGTTCCTGACCGGGGAGAACAGAAAAGGTGCCAACAACTGTGCCCTCAAACCCGTGCCCCTACACGATGCTACCTCCACCCACCCACACACCGATCTCTCCTCCATCACCCATTTTCTCACCATCGCAATGTTCGCCACCCAATAATAATTTGTCAAATTCAGCAACACCCCGCCCCCTCCCATCCCATCTCCAGGAACACCTGCTTCACCCACGGGGCCCATACACATACACACAGACCTCCTTCAGCCCCAAACCCTCACCCCCTCCACCTTGGGGAACTCCAACCCATCCAGGAACCGTCTCGACCTCTCCTTCCTGGTTGGGGCTTAATCACGTACAGCCTCCTATAGAAGGCCTCAAATGCCCCATTCACCCCCTCCAGATGCCCCTCTCGTTCCTCACTGTTCCAATCTCCCTCGCCGCTGCCTGCTTCTTCAGCTGATGGCCCAGCATCCTGCTCGCCTTTTCCCCACTCATACACTGCCCCTCTGGCCCTCCGCAACTGCCCCGTGGACACCAACCAAAACTCCATCTGGAGCCTCTGTCTCTCCTTTAACAACCTCTCCTCCAGTGCCACCGAGTCCCTCTGATCCACCCTCAGAATATCCCCTACCAGCGTCGCCCTCTCCTCACGCTCCACCCTCTCTCTATGCACATCGATTGAAATAAATTCCCCCCCTAACTACTGCCTTAAGTGCCTCCCACAGCGTGGTGGCTGTGACCTCCCCCGTGTCGTTGAACTCCACATAGCCCCGTGTGGAAGCCGTCACTCGCTCACACACTCCCTCATTCGCCAACAGCCCCACATCTAACCTCTACTGCGGCCATTGGGCCTCCCGTTTCACCACCCACAAATCCACCCAGTGCGGCGCGTGGCCGGAAACCACAATCACCGAGTAGTCCGAGTCGGCCACCCCGGCCCACAGCACCTTGTCCATAACAAAACTGTCGATCCGGGAATACACCCGGAGCATACGGGAGAAATACGAAAACTCCTTCGCCCTCGGCCTCCCAAACCTCGGTGGGTCCGCCCCTGATGTGCTTCATGACCCTCCTCCCCCCTCCGACTTAAAACTCGACCGATCCAAACTCGGATTCAGGCTCGTATCAACATTACCCTCCATAATCATCCGGTGCATTGTCCAGGTCTGGGATCTTCTCTAACACCCGCCTCATAAAGTCGACCTCGTCCCAATTCTGGACATAAATCAGGACTACCGGCATCCCCCCCAACTTCCCACTAACGGTCACACACCTACCCCTCCAATCGGCCAAGATGCTCCCCACCTCAAAAGCCACTGTCATATTAACCAACACCACCACCGCCTCGTCTTCATGTCGAACCCCGAGTGGAACCCCTGCCCCACCCACCCCTTCCTCAGCCTCGTCTGATCCCCCAACTTCAGGATCGTCTCCTGCAAGAACACCACATCCGCCTTCAGGCTCCTCCAATGCGCAAAAACATGTGACCGTTTAACCGGCCCATTCAACCCTCGCACGTTCCACCTGACCAGCCTGGTCGGTGGGGCGCCTGACCAGCCTGGTCGGTGGGGGGGGGGGCCTGACCAGCCTGGTCCGGGGGGGGGGGCTCCCTTGCCGATCAGCCAGATCCCATTTTAAGCCAGCCCCCAACCCGGGTCACCAGGCCTGCCTTCTGAAATCTGCCACCATCTCGCCCTTCCCAACTGCGACACACCAACCGCAGTCAATTCAGAAACCCTCTTCCCCCCCCCTTCCCCCCACCCCCATCACCCAAACAAAAAAACAACCCAATCACCCCCCCCACCACCCCTTCCTCCTGGCAACCGCCCACTTCACTCCCGTTAACTAGCCCGCCCAGCTAGCATGGTGGCCCCCGGCCAAGGCCGCTGACTTCCCTCCGCCCTTACAGTCCACCCCTCCCCCATCCTCTCAGGCACAAACAAAGAGAAACAAAAGGCACGCTCACCATCACTGCTTCGCCATCGAAACCTGCGAGGGAGTCGAGGGTTATGGGGAAAAGGCAGGAAAATGGAGAGAAAGCTGAGATGAGGAGGGATTTCTTCACTCGAGGATGTGGTGAAACTTTGGAATTCTCTACCCCAGAGACCGTGGAGCCTCAGTCATCATGTATTTTCAAGCCAGACACTGATAGGTTTCTCGATATTGAAGTGATCGAGGGAACTGGGGAATAGTTGGGAAAATGGTGCTGAGGTAGATCGGCCAATTATCTCATTGAATGGTTGAGCAGGCTCGATGGGCTGAATGGCCAACTGCAGCTCCTATTTCTTATGATCTCTGTGTCCAGGACAGGAAGCAGTGAGCATGGATCTGTCAATCAGCCTGAATCAGCACCTTCAGGAGAATTGGGAGGGTGAATATTAGATACAGCCGAGTGAGAATGGAGGGAGAGTGTGTGGGATTGAGATTTAGAGCTTTTGGGGGAACAGAGGAAAGAATGTTCCAGAGAAATTAAAATAATCTGTTCTGAATTTCTATCCTGTACTGACAATGATGTCTTTTGTAAACTCCTTTTACAGGATGTTAAAAGGATAGGATTTACAGACAGAAATCTCAAACATCACGTCTAGATCTGACAGACTCACTCGGTTCATCAACCATTAAATCTGGAAGGAGAAATGTTTGCCCGACCTGTTGACTTCAAAAGATTTTAACCATCAGTGTGACTGGAAAAGCACCGAGACACACACACCCGAGTGAGAGTGTTCCAGAGCACTGACTGTGGAAAGAGCTTTAACCAGTTACACAGCCTGAAAACACATCGCACCATTTACAGCGGGGAGAGACTGTACACGTGTTGTGTGTGTGGACGAGGTTTCAACTGACTGTTGGACCTGGAGAGACACGAGGAGACCCAAAACATGGACAAACCGTGGAATTGTGGGAAGGGATACAGTTTCCCACCAGAGCTGGAATCTCATCGACGCAGTCACACTGGGGAGAGGCCGTTCACCTGCTCTCAGTGTGAAAAGGGATTCACTCAGTTATCCCACCTACAGACACACCTGCGAGTTCATACTGGGGAGAAGCCGTTCATCTGCTCTCCGTGTGGGAGGTGATTCACTTAGTTATCCCACCTACAGACACACCAGCGGGTTCACACTGGGGAGAAGCCATTCACCTGCCTTCAGTGTGGGAACGAATTTGGACATTCATCCACCCTGTGGAAACATCAGCGAGTTCACACTGGGGAGAAGCTGTTCATTTGCTCTCAGTGTGGGATGGGATTTATTCAGTTATCCACACTGCGGATACACCAGCGAATTCACACTGGAGAGAAGCCATTCACCTGCTCTCAGTGTGGGAAAGGATTCAGACATTCATCCAGCCTGCGGAGACACCAACAAATTCACAGTGGGGAGAGGCCATTCATCTGCCCTCAGTGTGGGAAGGGATTCAGACATTCATCCAGCCTGCGGAGACATCAGCGAGTTCACACCGTGGAGAGGCCGGTCACCTGCACGGTGCGGGGGAAGGGATTCACTCAGTCAACACACCTGCGGAGACACCAGCGAGTTCACGAGTGATGACAGGGGTTGGATTCTGCTGTTATTGCTGCTGTTAATCACATCCAGGACTGAACCATGTTCATTCTGACGGGGTTAAGTTTGTGAATAGGAGCTTAAATTTAATTTTAGTGGAGTCTTGTTATTCCCAAATTGATGTTTTATTGTTGCTAAGTCCCTCCTCCCTTCAGTGGCGGCAGCCAAATATTCGGCAATTGTCCTCTCTGACCGCGCCCCTCATTTTGTTGATTTTGGCCCTTCCCAACGCCCACCTTGGAGACTCGACACCACGCTGAGGTCTGATGATAAATGTTGTGAGTGGTTGTCTGCGGCCAAAGCTCAACAAATCAGAGTCAATATCTCCTTCCACACTCTGGGAGGCCCTAAAGATGTAATCATGGGGGAAATGATCTCACATAAAGCTCACACCATGAAAACAGAGATTGGAGCGACAAAGACTGGTGGACTCCATTTTGGAAGTTGACCGCCAATATTCACTTGTCCCAACACCGGAGCGACTGACGTACAGGATGAAATTACAGCTCCAATTTGAACTGATATCTATGGATAAGGCTGTGGGTCAGTTACGCTGTTCCAGGGACACCTTGCACAAACATGGGGAGAAGGCTGATCACCTTCGGAATAAGGAAGGTAACCTGGATCAGCTCCTCTCCAGGTTAATGCAGCTTTCGGTTCATATCTCCGTGAGCTGTATGAGTCGGAGCCTCCAAATACATCAGGTATGATGGTTTTTTTGGATGGTTTACATTTCCCGACCGGAGAGGGAGGCAGGAGATGGGAATTGGATTCCCCCCCCTGTGCCGGGCAGGAATATTGATGTGTATTGGGCAGCTGCAATCAGGCAAAGCCCCAGGTCCGGACAGCTTCCCAGCTGAATTTTAGAAATGTTCTCGGAGCAGCTCATACCTTTGTTAATGGACATGTTTAACCACTCGCTGTGCAGGGGGTCACTACCCCTGACCCTCACTCGAGCCTCAATTTCTTTGCTCCTCCAGGGGGACAAGGACCCAGTAGAAGGTGGGTCGTACCGACCCATTTCACTTCTGAACACCGATGTTAAGCTGTTGGCTGAGGGCGTCGTTCCAGCTGGAGCCGTGTCTCCCAGTTATCGTTCCTGAAGATTGGACAGGCTTTGTGAAGGGATGGCAGTTGTCGGCCAATGCTCAACGCCTCTTAAACATTGTCCTCTCCCCCTCCACTGCTCTGGAGCCTGAGGTCATTGTGTCTTTGGATGCTGAAAAACACTTGATAGGCTGGAATGGAACTATTTATTTGAGATTTTGGGGAGATTTGCAATCTGTCTTACATTTGCCTCCTGGATTCGTCTGCTGTATAATGCCCCCGAGGCCAATATTCATACAGATTTTAAAAATAAATAAATTCAGAGTACACAATTTTTTTTTTTCAGTTAAGGGGCAATTTAGCATCGCTAACCCACTTACACTGCACAACTTTGGCTTGTGGGGGTGAGACCCACGCAGACACGGGGAGAATGTGCAAACTCCACACGGACAGTGACCCAGGGCCGGGATCGAACCTGGGTCCTCGTCGACTGGTGTGTAAGGGAACCCTTGGGTGGCACTGAATGTAGAATGGGATTAGAACTTGAATAATTACCAATCATAGTGTTAGGTTAGTAGCATGAACTTTATTCATTTTGTTTAATTTCCATTAAAGTTTGTTTTGCTAAGAGGAATGTAATCCTGTGTTATGGTTCTTTTAGTTAATTACTGAGTGTTTGGATTTCTCTTTAAATATTAACAGTCCCGACCGGGATTGTAACAGCCTGGGAGAGCATATTTCTTTTTTTTTAAATATTTTACTGAAAATTTTTGGTCAACCATCACAGTACATTGTGTCTCCTTTACACAATAATATAACCGTATAAATAACAATGACCTGTTTTATAAACAAAGAATAAATAATATATAACAAAAACTAAAACTAAAACTAAATGGCAACTGCCTCGTCTCAGATAAACACTCTCCAAAAATATGATTTAACAGTCCAAAATACAATTATTTATAGCAACGACCTATACATATTATACATATATATTAACAAACCTGAGAGTCCTTCTGGTTCCTCCCCCCCCCCCCCCTCCCCCCCCTCCCCCCCTGGGCTGCTGCTGCTACCTTCTTCTTTTCCATTCCCTCTATCTTTCTGTGAGGTATTCGACGAACGGTTGCCACCGCCTGGTGAACCCTTGAGCCGATCCCCTTAGGACGAACTTAATCCGTTCCAGCTTTATAAACCCTGCCATGTCATTTATCCAGGTCTCCACACCCGGGGGCCTGGCTTCCTTCCACATCAACGGTATCCTGCGCCGGGCTACTCGGGACGCAAAGGCCAAAACATCGGCCTCTCTCGCCTCCTGCACTCCCGGCTCCTGTGCAACCCCAAATATAGCCAATCCCCAGCTTGGTTAGGCCTGGACCCCCACTACTTTCGAAAGCACCTTTGTCACCCCCACCCAGAACCCCTGTAGTGCCGGACATGACCAGAACATGTGGGTGTGATTCGCTGGGCTTCTCGAGCATCTCGCACACCTATCCTCTACCCCCAAAAATTTACTGAGCCGTGCTCCAGTCATATGCGCCCTGTGTAACACCTTAAATTGAATCAGGCTTAGCCTGGCACACGAGGACGATGAGTTTACCCTACTTAGGGCATCCGCCCACAGCCCCTCCTCAATCTCCTCCCCCAGCTCTTCTTCCCATTTCCCTTTCAGCTCATCTACCATAATCTCCCCCTCGTCCCTCATTTCCCTATATATATCTGACACCTTACCGTCCCCCACCCATGTCTTTGAGATCACTCTGTCCTGCACCTCATTCGTCGGGAGCTGCGGGAATTCCCTCACCTGTTGCCTCGCAAAAGCCCTCAGTTGCATATACCGGAATGCATTCCCTTGGGGCAACCCATATTTCTCGGTCAGCGCTCCCAGACTTGCGAACTTCCCATCCACAAACAGATCTTTCAGTTGCGTTACTCCTGCTCTTTGCCATATTCCAAATCCCCCATCCATTCTCCCCGGGGCAAACCTATGGTTATTTCTTATCGGGGACCCCACCAAGGCTCCCGTCTTTCCCCTATGCCGTCTCCACTGTCCCCAAATTTTCAAAGTCGCCACCACCACCGGGCTTGTGGTGTATTTCTTCGGTGAGAACGGCAATGGGGCCGTCACCATAGCTTGTAGGCTAGTCCCCCTACAGGACGCCCTCTCCAATCTCTTCCACGCCGCTCCCTCCTCTTCTCCCATCCACTTACTCACCATTGAGATATTGGCGGCCCAGTAGTACTCACTTAGGCTCGGTAGTGCCAGCCCCCCACTATCCCTACTACGCTGTAAGAATCCCTTCCTCACTCTCGGGGTCTTCCCGGCCCACACAAAACTCATGATACTCTTTTCGATCCTTTTGAAAAAAGCCTTCGTGATCACCACCGGGAGGCACTGAAACACAAAGAGAAATCTCGGGAGGACTACCATTTTAACCGCCTGCACCCTCCCTGCCAGTGACAGGGATACCATGTCCCATCTCTTGAAGTCCTCCTCCATTTGTTCCACCAATCGCGTTAAATTTAAGCTATGCAATGTACCCCAATTCTTGGCTATCTGGATCCCCAAGTAACGAAAGTCCCTTGTTACCTTCCTCAGCGGAAAGTCGTCTATTTCTCTGCTCTGCTCCCCTGGATGCACCACAAACAACTCGCTTTTCCCCATGTTCAGTTTATATCCTGAGAATTCTCCAAACTCCCGAAGTGTCCGCATTATCTCTGGCATCCCCTCCGCCGGGTCCGCTGCATATAACAACAAATCATCCGCATACAGAGATACCCGGTGTTCTTCTCCTCCTCCTCTAAGTACTCCCCTCCACTTCTTGGAACCCCTCAATGCTATTGCCAGGGGCTCAATCGCCAGTGCAAACAATAATGGGGACAGAGGGCATTCCTGCCTTGTCCCTCTATGGAGCCGAAAGTATGCAGATCCCCGTCCATTCGTGACCACACTCACCACTGGGGCCCTATACAACAGCTGCACCCATCCAACATATTTATCTCCAAAACCAAATCTCCTCAGCACCTCCCACAGATAATCCCACTCCACTCGATCAAATGCTTTCTCGGCATCCATCGCCACCACTATCTCCGCTTCTCCCTCTGGTGGGGGCATCATCATTACCCCTAGCAGCCTCCGTATATTCGTATTCAGCTGTCTCCCCTTCACAAACCCAGTTTGGTCCTCATGGACCACCCTCGGGACACAATCCTCTATCCTCATTGCCATTACCTTGGCCAGAATCTTAGCGTCTACATTTAGGAGGGAAATAGGTCTCATGCGGGTCCTTTTCCTTCTTTAGGAGAAGCGATATCGTTGCCTCAGACATAGTCGGGGGCAGCTGTCCCCTTTCCTTTGCCTCATTAAAGGTCCTCATCAGTAGCGGGGCGAGCAAGTCCACATATTTCCTGTAAAATTCAACTGGGAATCCATCCGGTCCCGGAGCCTTCCCCGCCTGCATGCTCCTAATTCCTTTCACTACTTCCTCTATTTCAATCTGTGCTCCCAGTCCCACCCTTTCCTGCTCCTCCACCTTGGGAAATTCCAGCCGGTCCAGAAAGCCCATCATTCTCTCCCTCCCATCCGGGGGTTGAGCTTCGTATAATTTTTTATAAAATGCCTTGAACACTCCATTCACTCTCTCCGCTCCCCGCTCCATCTCTCCTTCCTCATCCCTCACTCCCCCTATTTCCCTCGCTGCTCCCCTTTTCCTCAATTGGTGGGCCAGCAACCTGCTCGCCTTCTCCCCATATTCGTACTGTACACCCTGTGCCTTCCTCCACTGTGCTTCTGCAGTACCCGTTGTCAGCAGGTCAAATTCTACGTGTAGCCTTTGCCTTTCCCTGTACAGTCCCTCCTCCGGTGCCTCCGCATATTGCCTGTCCACCCTCAGAAGTTCTTGCAGCAACCGCTCCCATTCCCTACTCTCCTGCTTTCCTTTATGTGCCCTTGTTGATATCAGCTCCCCTCTAACCACTGCCTTCAGCGCCTCCCAAACCACTCCCACCTGGACCTCCCCATTATCATTGAGTTCCAAGTACTTTTCAATGCACCCCCTCACCCTTAGACACCCCCCCTCATCTGCCATTAGTCCCATGTCCATTCTCCAGGGTGGGCACCCTTCTGTTTCCTCCCCTATCTCCAAGTCCACCCAATGTGGAGCGTGATCCGAAATGGCTATAGCCGTGTACTCCGTTCCCCTCACCTTCGGGATCAACGCCCTTCCCAAAACAAAAAAGTCTATTTGCGAATAGACTTTGTGGACATAGGAGAAAAACGAAAACTCCTTACTCCTAGGTCTGCTAAATCTCCACGGGTCTACTCCTCCCATCTGCTCCATAAAATCTTTAAGCACCTTGGCTGCTGCCGGCCTCCTTCCAGTCCTGGACCTCGACCTGTCCAGCCCTGGTTCCAACACCGTATTGAAATCTCCCCCCATTACCAACTTTCCCACCTCTAGGTCCGGGATGCGTCCTAGCATACGCCTCATTAAATTGGCATCATCCCAGTTCGGGGCATATACGTTTACCAAAACCACCGTCTCCCCCTGTAGTTTGCCACTCACCATCACGTATCTTCCCCCGCTATCCGCCACTATAGTCTTTGCCTCAAACATTACCCGCTTCCCCACTAATATAGCCACCCCCCTGTTTTTCGCATCTAGCCCCGAATGGAACACCTGCCCCACCCAACCTTTGCGTAGTCTCACCTGGTCTATCAGTTTCAAGTGCGTTTCCTGTAACATAACCACGTCTGCCTTAAGTTTCTTAAGGTGTGCGAGTACCCGTGCCCTCTTTATCGGCCCGTTCAGCCCTCTCACGTTCCACATGATCAGCCGGGTTGGGGGGCTTTTTACCCCCCCCCCCCTTGTCGATTAGCCATCCCCTTTTTCCAGCTCCTCACCCGGTTCCCACGCAGCTGTGTCCCCCCCAGGCGGTGCCCCCCCGCCCATCCCACCCCATACCAGCTCCCCCTTCTCCCCAGCAGCAGCCCAATAGTTCCCCCCTCCCACTCCCCCCGCTAGATCCCCCACTAGCGTAGTTACACCCCCCATGTTGCTCCCAGAAGTCAGCAAACTCTGGCCGACCTCGGCTTCCCCCGTGACCTCGGCTCGCACCGTGCGACGTCCCCTCCTTCCTGCTTCCCTATTCCCGCCATGATTATCATAGCGCGGGAACCGAGCCCGCGCTTCCCCCTTGGCCCCGCCCCCAATGGTCAACGCCCCATCTCCTCCACCTCCTTTCCTCCCCCCACCACCTCCTGTGGAAGAGAGAAAAGTTACATCGCAGGATTAATAACATAAAACTCCTCTTTCCCCCCTTTTTACCCCCCTCTTCGCCCCCCATACTCGCCCCACCACTTTGTTTCAAACGTTCTTTTTTTTAATAACCCGCTCATTCCAATTTTTCTTCCACGATAAAAGTCCACGCCTCATCCGCCGTCTCAAAGTAGTGGTGCCTCCCTTGATATGTGACCCACAGTCTTGCCGGTTGCAGCATTCCGAATTTTATCTTCTTTTTGTGAAGCACTGCCTTGGCCCGATTAAAGCTCGCCCTCCTTCTCGCCACCTCCGCACTCCAGTCTTGGTATACGCGGATCACCGCGTTCTCCCACTTACTGCTCCGAGTTTTCTTTGCCCATCTAAGGACCATCTCTTTGTCCTTAAAACGGAGGAATCTCACCACTATGGCTCTAGGAATTTCT
Organism: Scyliorhinus torazame; assembly: GCF_047496885.1. Classification (NCBI taxonomy): domain Eukaryota; kingdom Metazoa; phylum Chordata; class Chondrichthyes; order Carcharhiniformes; family Scyliorhinidae; genus Scyliorhinus; species Scyliorhinus torazame. The sequence goes on from NC_092711.1 coordinate 148,453,156, forward strand.
CCTGCTCTCGGTCCTCGCGCCATCACTCGGTATGCTCCCTCCACCTCCAGCGGACCCGCCGGGGCCTCCGCTCCCATTAACGAGTGCAGCATCGTGCTCACATATGCCCCGACGTCCGCTCCCTCCGCACCTTCAGGAAGACCAAGAATCCTTAGGTTGTTCCTCCTCGCGTTGTTCTCCAGCGCCTCCAGCCTTTCCACACATCGTTTATGGTGTGCCTCGTGCATCTCCGTCTTCACCACCAGGCCCTGTATGTCGTCCTCATTCTCGGCAGCCTTTGCCTTCACGACCCGAAGCTCTCGCTCCTGGGTCTTTTGCTCCTCCTTTAGCCCTTCGATCGCCTGTAATATCGGGGCCAACAGCTCCTTCTTTATTTCCTTTTTGAGTTCTTCCACGCAGCGTTTCAAAAACTCGTGTTGTTCAGGGCCCCATATTAAACTGCCACCTTCCGATGCCATCTTGGTTTTTGCTTGCCTTCCTTGCCGCTGCTCTAAAGGATCCACCGCAATCCGGCCACCTTCCTCTCCTTTTTTCATCCGTATACAGGGGGGATTCCCTTCTGGTTCACCGCACAGCACTTTTAGCCGTTAAAATTGCCGTTGGGGCTCTTATTAAAAGCCCAAAAGTCCGTTCCACCGGGAGCTGCCGAAACGTGCGACTCAGCTGGTCATCGCCACACCCGGAAGCCTGGGAGAGCATATTTCCACTGAGATTACCCTAAAAAGCTGATGAAGGACATTTATTTTACCCTGGATAGTAAATAGTGTTTTCCCCCCACTACAGTTGGATCTAAAATAAATACATTTGCCTCTGTTCCATTGAGTCTACAGCACAGGGTCAGGCCAGTCACCTTGATTGGTCTCTGTCAATATTAATGCTCCATATGAGCCTCCACCCACCCCTCTTCATCTCCCCCATCAGCATATCCTTCTATTCCTTTCTCCCTCATGTATGTGTCTAGCTTCCCCTTCAATGTATTCAAGCTGTTCACCTCAACCACTCGCTGTGGTAGCGAGTTCCACATTCTCACCACTCGCTGGGTAAAGATGTTTCTCGTGAAATCCCTCAGTTACCTGTGATCCAGTTAAGGAACAAATTGATGGAAGAAACTATATCGATGGAACAATTCTAGTAACGGACACTAAAGAGGCGGCGGAAGGTTTTGCAGAATTTCCAAATCAAACACCGGCACAGAAAGGACTGAAAGCTGATCCGAAACACCGTGGAAGTGGGAGAGTGTTCCAACTAGGGGCTGGTTTAGCACACTGGGCTAAATCACTGGCTTTTAAAGCAGACCAAGCAGGCCAGCAGCAAGGTTCAATTCCCGTACCAGCCTCCCCGAACAGGCGCCGGAATGTGGCGACTAGGGGCTTTTCACAGTAAATTCATTGAAGCCTACTTGTGACAATAAGCGATTTTCATTTCACCTGAAACACTGGTTTGTGTGGTGGCTTGTCTTTTTGGATATTAGTGAGAAAGGTCTGTGGAAACAATGAGAACTCAACCCTCTTTCATTAAACAACAATAAAAGTCTTCAATAAAGTAGATGAAAGATAATGAAACATTACAAAGAACAATCTTATACTTCGGTACATTAACAGTGAGCATTTAGTCTCTCAAAGACGGGGAACACAAAGGCATCTATTTCCCACATGATCCTCAACTCTACCGAGACCCCTCCTTTTCCCAAACAACAACCATAAATCCATTGGTCAAATCTAGCCAGTAGCTACCACACGGTACGGCCTAAGTGACCAGGACTTGGGAATGGTCTTCGGTTTAGCAAAGAAAATGATCTTTTGCACAAACTGGCCTTTTGTCTTCAGCACTTCATCTGTAGATGAGCTGTTTCCCTGGGGATGGCTTCCCCTCACTCTCTCTCTTACTTGTTTATTCAACACCTCATCTGTGACCAGCCTGCTTCCTGGCTCACAGCGCTCTGCAATTGAGACATTTAATAGTCAAAGAATAGCCTGTTCACTAATCTTTCCTGTTCCTTCTGTTCTCTTAGTTGCTGCCCAGACATGGTTTACAAAGTACTTGGCTGTTTGATTTTACTTGTGCAAAAAAACAAGACATTCATTTTAATAGCATCCTACCCTCCAGATCTCGGAATGAGCAGAAAGGGTTAATGACCATTAACACTGAACTAAATGGTCCTGTTAGTGAGATGCAGGATACAGCTGGAAAAAATCCAAACCACTGGACTGAGATCAAAAGACCAGTCACAACCTCAGAACGATTGGTGTAAACTGATTGGTGAAATGTGTGGAAGGTTCAGAAAGAAAATGCAAGATGCAAAACGAGGAGGCTGTTGATGTTGCTCAGGAAAAATTCAATGGAATCCGATCTGAATGGGATCAGGAGAAACTGACAGATTGAGAATGGTTTAAAGCTCAGACCAAACGAGAATATCAAACCTTTTTGCTTGAGCAGAAACAGCATCTGGATGATGTTCTTAAAGTGGCCCAAGGAAGATCTTGGCCAAATAAAGAACCAGTTCTTGGTTCAAAACGAAGCCATTTTGAACTTATCTCAAAAAGAGAATTTAAAATGTTTAAGGCTGGAAATTGAACTTTAATCTGAAACTATGAATTAGGAACAGCAGTCGGCCATTCGGCCCCTCGAGTCTGCTCCGCCATTTGATAAGATCATGGCTGATCCAATTGTATTTCAAGCTCCACATTCCCGATAACCTTTGATTCTCTAACAAAGAACAAGAATCTATCTACCTCTGTGTTAAACATATTCAGTGACCCGCCTTCTGCGGCAGAGTTCCAAAGTCACACATCCCTCTGAGGGAGAAAGAATCTTGTCTCTGTCCGAAAAGGACGGCCCCTAATTTTAAACAAGTGCCCCCTACTTCAGGACACGTCCACAACAGGAAACATCCTTTCCATATCCACTTTGTCAATACCGTTCAGGATCTTATTTACTTCAATCAGATCAACCCTCACTCTCCGAAACTCCAGCGGAAACAATCCCAGTCTGTCTATATGACTGTACGACAACATGTAACGAAGAGAGGGAGAGACAAGTTAACTACGGAATTAACAAAGATGTTTTTTGTCGAGTTGAAAGATGAGGATGTATGAGATAGGAGCAGAAATAGGCCATTCGGCCCCTCGAGCCTGTTCCACTTTTCATTAAGATCATGGCTGACCTGGTTGTGTCTCCAGTTCCATACTACCCAATGACCTTTGATTCTCTTGCCTAATAAACATCTAGCTACCTCCACCTTAAACATATCCAATGAACCTGCCTCTACCTTCTGAGGCAGAGAGGGCCAACATTGCACAATCCTCTGAGAGAAAAAGGACAATAAAGTTCAAATCTGAAATCAGCAGAGTCTGTTTTGAAGACAGGTTGAAAGTTCACCTGTGGAGAACAACGAGGAATCTTCAGTTGCACGCGGACCTTTGGCTGGAATGACTGCAAGAAGCAAACTTTCAGAAACCAGGTAAAAAGTGTGACATTTTTCATCTCAAAATGGACGTGGAACTCAGCAGAGAGCTGAAAGATGAGTGAATTTGGACAATGGGGGATTGATCAATGTGTATTTAATGCTGTTTCTCTCTGATTCCTATCACCCGATGCCATTAATCCTTCTCAAACACTCTGATTAGAAACATCAGCTATCGTTCAGGGGATACAATAATGACCTGATTGCGTAAACTGCACATCCACTGACTTTGTAAAACAATTGCTTTATCTTGCTCCCTATCCAGTTGTATTTGTGTCTTTTTATGGAAGGTTTACTCTACATAAAGATATTTCACTAGTCCTGATAAAGTGACTGACTCCAGCTATGCTGCATGGAATCCCCACTCTTTTTAGTGACTTCAATGTGTTGATATCACAAAATTGAAACAAGAAGAATTTTATACTCCTGAACCTTGTGTCGATCTTCACCATGTGGCGAATCTGGGTAACATTTCCAACAATCTGATCCACATACTGTTGGGTGCAGCCACCGTCTAACACAGCACAGTTGAATGAGTCTGTGACAAACACACTCATCACTGGATCACTTCATGCTGATCTTTCAGAAGGCCTTTGACAAGGTCTCACGTGGCAGATTACTGTGTAAAGTTAAAGCACAGGGGATTACGGGTAGTGTTTTGAGAAGGATAGAAAACAGGAAGCAAAAAGTTGGAATAAATGGGTCTTTTTCCGATTGGCAGGCAGTGACAATGGGGTACCGCAGGGATGTGTGCAAAGACCCCAACTGTCCACATTATATATTAATGATTTGGACGAGGGAACTAAATGTATTATCTACAAATTTGAAGATGGTACAACGTTGGGTGGGAGGGTGAGCTGTGAGGCAGATGCAGAGATGCTTCAGTGGGATTTGGACAGACTGAGTAAGTGGGCATGTGCATGATATGTGCAGTATAATGTAGATAAATGTGAGATTATCTGCTTTGGGAGCAAAAATGGGAAGGGCAGATTATTATTTGAATGGATGTTAATTGAAAGAGGTGAATGCTCAGCAAGACCTTGGTGACCTCATACATCAGTTATTGAAAGTAAGCGCGCAGGTACAGCAAGCAGGCAGTAAAGAAGGCAAATGTATGTTGGCCTTCATAGCAAAAGTATTTGAGTATCGGAATAGAAATGTTTTACTGCAATTGTATCGGGCACTGGTGAGGCCACACCTGGAGTATTGTGCGCAGTTTTGGTTTCCTTATCTGAGGATGTTATTGCTCTGGAGGGGAAGGTTTACCAGGCCGATTCCTGGGATAGCGGGACTGTCATGAGCAGAGACTAAATTGGTTAGGATTATATTCATTGGAGTTTAGACGAGTTAGAGGGGATCTCATAGAAACTTACAAAATTCCAACAGGATTAGACAGGGTAGATTCAGAAAGAACGTTCCCGATGGTGGGCGAGTCCAGAACTAGGGGTCATAATTGGGGGATAAGGAGTAAACCTTTTAGGTCTGAAGTGAGGGGAAATTTCTTCACCCAGAGAGTGGGGAATCTTTGCAATTCACCATCACAGAAAATAGTTGAGGCCAAAACATTGTGTAATTTCAAGAAGGAATTAGATACAGCTCTTGGGACTAAAGGGATCAATGGATATGGAGGGAAGTCTCAGGGTATTGAACTTGATAATCAGTCATGCATCATAGACATCCAACAGATCATCTTTCTTGTAAACCTCATCAATGAAACCCTAATGGAAAATCCAAACTTTAATCAGGATCCAACTGACGGGCACCCAGCTCCCAGAATACTTTGCTTCTGATTTTCCTTTTGTTAGGAAGTGAGGATGCCGAGGCCAGACCTTGTTTCCTCCTTGGTGGGGATGTAACCCCTGTCCACATCTCCACTTCATTCTTCCACTGGTCATATGGCTCAGACTCCGAGAACATCGGCGAGTAATCAGACCCTGACAATTTCCACTTGCTTCAGTTATTTCTCACAAAAACTACTGGGATTGTAAGATTCTGTCTGAACTATTATTTTTCAACCTTCACCATCCGGCAAGCATTCTGTGTTCCTATGTTACAATCCTGAGAGCTTTATGGTGAAGGAAGAAACTGGAGCCAATCTGTACTTGGTATGGATTTATTCACAGAGTGAAACATTACAGGTAGATACCTCCTGACCCCACTCCACGTCAGTCAGTGTTTCTTGTTACAGAAAGGAGGGGAATTAATTTAAACAGCTCTGATTTCTCCTCTCACTACTGGTCTGTAAACAGAATGGAGGTTTTAATTCCTGATCTCCCCCTTTATAAATGGTGGCGTATTTTTCTTCACCTTTCAGTTTGGTGTGAGCTCGAACCTCCATTAATAATCCAGCCTTAGGGTGGACTCAATCTCTATTTGGTGTGGATTTGTTCACAGAGTGAAATGTTCCATTTATAAACCACCTGATGTCAGTCAGCGTCTCTTTCTGCTCCTTTAAAACAAACAATAACATTGACTGGGCAGTGAAACAAAAAACAAATTATCAAAGTAAAGTTATAAAACTTGAAACTAAAATGTTATCTTGTGAGTCAATGATGCAGCCCAACCCCCGCAGTGCCCACCGGGCATGAAGAATGGCTCTTTATATTTGCTCAAGTAACCATCCAATCAATACTGTGGATACTGAAACCCAACAGATACAATTAACACCACAATCAGAGAATCTAAAATGTCTCTCATCAGTGTGACTGCCTTGGTGTCTCAGCAGCTCGGATGAACAAATAAATCCCTTCCCACACACAGAACAGGTGAACGGCCTCTCTCCACTGTGAACTCGCTGGTGTGTCTGCAGGTGGGATGACTGAGTGAATCCCTTCCCACACGCAGAGCAAGTAAAAGGCCGCTCCCCATTGTGAATTCGCTGATGTGTTTGCAGGTGGTAAGACTGAGCAAATCGCTTCCCACACTCAGAGCAGGTGAATGGCCTCTCCCCGGTGTGAACTCTCTGGTGTCTCTGCAGAGTGGATGAATCAATGAATCCTTTCCCACACATGGAGCATGTGAAAGGTCTCTCCCCACTATGAACCCGCTGGTGTGACAGCAGGTTGGATAACTGAGGGAATCCTTTCCCACACGCGGAGCAAGTAAAAGGCCGCTCCCCATTGTGAATTCGCTGATGTGTCTGCAGGTGGGATGACTGAGCGAATCCCTTCCCACACTCGGAGCAGGAGAACGGCTTTTCCCTGGTGTGAATTCGCTGATGTTTCTTTAGAGTGGATGAATCAATGAATCCCTTCGCACACTGAGAGCAGGTGTGTGGCCTCTCTCCCGTGTGAACTCTCTGATGTAACTTCAGGTTGGATGACTTGGTGAATCCTTTCCCACACTCAAAGCAGGAGAATGGCCTTTCCCGGGTGTGAGTTCGCTGGTGTAACTGAAGGTTAAATAACCGAGCGAATCCCTTCCCACACTCGGGGCAGGTGAACGGCCTCTCCCCAGTGTGGCTGCGTCGATGAATTTCCAGCTCGGATGGGACTTTGTATCCTTTCCCACAGTCCCCACATTTCCATGGTTTCTCCATTCGGCAGGTGTTTACGTGACTCGCCAGGTTTGGCAATCAGTTGACAGCTTGGCTCACACACACAGAACACGTATGGTCTCTCCCTGCTATGAATGGTGTGATGTTTTTTTCAGGCTGTTAAGTTATTTCCACAGTCAGTTAACTGGAAGACTCTCACTTTGGTGTGTGTCTCAGTGCTCTTTCAATCACACTGATGATTAAAATCTTTTGAAGTAGTCAAAACAAACATTTCTCCCTCGAGACTCAAAGGCCAATGATATTCAGGCTCTGTGAATCTGAATGTCTTTGTCAGATGCTGACATGATGTCTGGTTTGAGATTTCTGTCTGTAAATCCTCCTCTTGAAACATCCTGTAAAAGGAGATTCCAAAATTCATTACTCAGCACAGGATAGAAATTTAGAAAAGACAATTCTGTTTTTATGGAATATTATTTTCCATCTTGTTTCCCCCAAAACTGTAATTTCCATCCCACACACACTCCCTCCATTCTAGCCAGGCAAATAAATGTGTCAAGCTGTTGGAACAAAGAATGTCAATGTCTTTAAGAGAGAGAGAGACCTGGACCAACCTTTCCAGGGTCTGCACCCTCCCTGGATTCACTGCCTTTCCCTTCAGTTGCTGCAAGTCACCAACTGAAGGTGAGAATGAGAAAAGAAATGTAAAGGGGGAGAAAAGAAAGTGTTTTACTCACAGATGTTGGAGACAGGAGGAGGTTTCAGTCTGTGTGAAGCTCAATCTTTCAGTCACACAAAGCCCGCGCGCTGATTGGCTGGAAGACGAGAGTCCTTCCGGTTCCACAACTCTTTCCAATGGTCTAAACCTCAGACGGAAGGTCAGGAGGCGGGCTCTCCCCTGCACCTGTGCAACTTCCCCTCTTGCTTGGGACATGCGCAGTCCGGGGCCAGGGGGAGCTTACCGAGCTGCTTCTCGCTCTGGCTGGAGCCGTCAGCCGGTTTCTTGGAAACCTTTGTCTCGAGGAGGTACAGGGTGAAAACTGGTGGGGGTGGGGCTCCGTGTCCGCGTGCCGGGCCTGCGCACTGAGACCCGAACGTCACCGTTGAACAGAGTGATTCTTATTGGCTGATTCAGACCGGGTTCCCGTGACGTCACAAAGAGGACTTTGGAGCTGAAACTTCCTCCTGTCTCCAACATCTGTGAGTAAAACACTTTCTTTTCTCCCCCTTTATATTTCTTTTCTCATTCTCACCTTCAATTGGTCACTTGCAGCAACTGAAGGGAAAGGAAGTGAATCCAGGGAGGGTGCAGACTCTGCAAAGCTTGGCCCAGGTCTCTCTCTCTCCCTTCAAGACATTGACATCCTTTGCTCCCTCAGCTCGACACATTTATTTGTCTGGCTAAAAGGATGGTCTCTTTCCTAATGTTCACAATGAAGGGCTGTAGGAGATGGCTGACATTTAAGGGACAGTAAATTAATATGAGACAGAGATATGTCTAGTATTTTTAAATGGTACAGATTAGATAATTATGGTTCTGTAATAAAATACATTGATTATTATTTATGGTTGTGTAATATTGAACTGTCGCTATTTCTATATTTCCAGTCATCTCTTCCCTCAGAGGGTTGTTAGTCACTGGCTTTCTCTTCCACAGGGACCAGTGGAGTCTGGGAGTCACTGAATATGTTCAAGGATGAGTTGGATGGATTTTTAATATTTATTGTGTTATGCTTTTTAAAACTATTTTTAAAATAATGAATGCAATAGACTAACAGAAATATTGATGGAAAATGGGTATAGTGTAGAACAACTGATATTGCCGCATAAATACAAGCAACACATTGAGAATTAATTTGTAGCAGGATATTTTTGGGACTAGAGCTGCTATGTGAAATGCCAGATCAATTGAACAACCATTTAAAGGTTAACACAGTGAGTGGGGAAAGAGGGTAAGATTATATAAAAACAGAAGGGTAACAATGCACGTCCCAAAATATTACAAAACAGACTAACAGCATAGTCAAATTAAAATAACATGGATGACACAGAATCTCTATTGTGCAGAAGGAGGCCATTCGCTTCTTCAAGTCTGACCATCAGAAAAAGCACTCACCGAGGCAGACTCCCCACCCTATTCCCATAATCCGGTGCATTGATCATCATCAACCCACCTAACCTAACATCTTTGGACTCTAAGGGGCAATTTAGCATGACCAATCCACTTATCCTGCACATCTTTAGACTGTGGAAGGAAACCAGAGCACCCGAAGGAAACCCACGCAGACACGGGGAGAATGCGCATCTCCACACAGACAGCCACTCAAGGAATCAAACCTGCGACCCTGGCTCTGTGCGGCAGCAGTGCTAACCACTGTTCCTTACTCTGGGCTCCGTTGAGTTGAATTCACTGATGGAAAGCCCTGGAGGAGCAAGTCAGCCAGATTGGAGCACATGCATTTGAGATAAGGGTCTCATAATTTAACAAATGCATCAGACTTAGACTGAAGTAGACATTAAAAATTCCAATGGGATACATTCCGTAATCAGTCTGTGCCAGTTTTGGATAGAGGGAGAACTGACTGGCCTGCTTCCATATCGAGCCTGATGGATGTTGGGTCTATCCTAACCAAATTCCGTGTGAACCTAAGATGAGAGGCCAATTGATAAAGCCTGACATTCGGGAGACAACTCCCCACCCCCACCCCCCTCTTGGTATTTGGAGCTTAACAAACTTGAGATAAGGTTTCTTTTTGTTCCAGATAAATGTACTAATCATTCCATTAATTTCCTTAATGACTCTGGTTGACAGCAGCATAGGCAGCATCTGCAGAGGGTACAACAGTCTGGGCAACACATTCATTTTCATGAAGACGATCTTCCCTCGCCATGAAATCGGAAGAGCCGATCACTGGGAAAGGTCCCACCTAATAGTCACCATCAGCTGTGGAAAGTTGGCCCCATATAGCTATCTGAAAGAGGTGTCATTGACATTCCCAGATATTTAAATCCCAAGAGGGGAGCACCTGATTGGGAACTTAGCAAGAGGAGGGGGCTTACCCTTCAACATCCCCCTCTCCCCACCAGCATGGTCTCTGACTCAGTAAAATTCATCTTATAACCAGAGAAGTCACTACATCTATCCACAATCGGGTACAGCTGGTTAAGATGAACATTTTGCTGTGGTTTTTATTTTTATCTCGGTGCCTAATGGTCTTTTTGCCAAAATTGTTCTTTATGGGGGTGGATAGATTGGTTTAATCGTTTGTGTGGGCAGATAAGGTGGCAAGGATTAGGAAGACGGTGATTCAGAGAGGGCGACAGTCAGGCGGCTTGGCCCTGCTGAACCTGTTATACTATTATTGGGCGGCGACGCAGAGTAGGTGTGGAGTTGGAGCAGGGAGACGGAGGCTTTGTAGGCTTACATTAAAGGGTCGGTGGGGTTAACGGGTTACAGGGATAGGATGGAGACATGGGCTTATGTAGGGTGCTCTTTCGAAGAGCCGGTGCAGACTCGATGGGCCGAATGTTCTATAGTCCGGGGGGGGGGGGGGGGGGGGGGAATGCGGTCTGATCATGAGAGGGGGAACTTCACCACTGTTCACAGGATCCATTGACTGACAGATCAATCCCAGAACAGGGAAAATGACAGGCATGGCGAGGGAACTGAGAATGTTCATGGAGCAGACGGGGGCAGTGGACCCCTGGCAGTTCATGGAGCAGACGGGGGCAGTGGACCCCTGGCGGTTCATGGAGCAGATGGGGGCAGTAGATCCCTGGCGGTTCATGGAGCAGACGGGGGCAGTGGATCCCTGGCGATTCTTACACCCGGATGAGAAGGAATTCTCGTTCTTCTCACCAGTACACAAGGTCTACACTCACATCGGCTTCTTTGTTGTGGGGAAATCGGTGCTTCCCGAAATAGCAATCCACGATTGTAATCTCAGACCATGCTCCACATTACATGAATGTGAGGTTGGAGACAAGCCAAGCCCAATGCCCCACATGGAGGTTGGACACGGCCCTCTTGGCCGCCAAGGTCTTCTGCCAGCAAACATCACCGGCCATCAGCAAGTGCATCACTAACAACCAGAACGGGGAAGTCTCACCTTCCACGCTCTGGGAGGCACTGAAGGCTGTGATTAGGGGATAAATAATCGGCAAAAGGCTCGCAGAGACAGGGAAGAGAGAGCGGTTAGGCAGCAACTGATCAACTCCATTCTGGAGGTTAACAGACGATACTCCGAGGCCCTGACCATAGAGCTTCTGCTGGAGAGGAAGAAGCTGCAAAAGAACTTTCACCTGCTGTCCACCAGGAAGGCAGTGCACCAACTCCGCCAGGCACGGGGGACCTTTTGTGAGCACGGAGAGGGCTAGCCGCCTGCTGGTTCACCAGCTGAGAAAGAAGGCAGCCACGAGGGAAATAGCTCAGGTAAAGGATAACAGAGGCAGACTGGTTTAATAATAATCTTTATTATTGTCACAAGTAGGCTAACATTAACACTGCAATGAAGTTACTGTGAAAATCCCCAAGTCACCACACTCCGGTGCCTGTTCGGGTACACTGAGGGAGAATTCAGAATGTCCAATTCACCCAACAGTATGCCTTTCGGGACTTGTGGGAGGAAACCGGAGCTCCCGGAGGAAACCCGTGCAGACCAGGGGAGAACGTGCAGACTCCACACAGACAGTGACCCAAACCGGGAATCGAACCTGGGACCCTGGCGCTGTGAAGCAAAATTGCTGACCACTGTGCTACCGTGTCGCCCAACCATAGCCGTCCCGTAGCCCAACCAAAAAAGGTCAACCAAACATTCGAGGCCATCTACCGGGGACTGTACACCTCCGAGGACCCCCCTCCCTCCCCTCCCCCGGAGAGAGTTCGGAATCTTCTTGGGCTACAAACTCAACCTGGGCAAGAACAAAGATTTCCCGGTGAGGGGGAGGGGCAGAGCTGGAGGGCCTCCCAGTTAAAATAGCCCGAAACAAATTCCGCTACCTGGAGATCCAGGTTTCCCACGAGTGGACACGGATCCACAAGTGGAAGCTGACCAGAACGACCCACAGAGATGGGATGGATTCCTGCTTTCCCTGGCGGGGAGGATGCAGACGATCAAGATGAACGTACTGCCCAGGTTCCTCTTCCTGTTTGGATCCTTACCGATCTACATCCCCAAGGCCTTTTCCATTCAATAGATAAGGTGATTATGATGTTTGTGCGGAGGGGCAAGAATTCAAAAATCCCTAAAACAGTACTACAATGGAGAAGAAACATGGGAGGCCTGGCCCTCCCGAACTTGCAATACTATCACTGGGCAGCCACGGCCGAAAGAGTGAGGAGATGGGTAAAGGACCCTGACATGGAATGGTTGATGATGGACGAGTCCTCATGTACAGGAATGACCCTCCTGGCCCTCGCCACAGCAACACTCCCATCCCCGCCAGCACCAGCCCAGTGGTGGTAGCTACCCTGAGAACCTGGAACCAGATGTGGCAGCATTTCAGTCTGACCGATGTGTCCATCATGGCCCCCATCTGCGGCAACCATAGGTTTGCACCAGCCATTCTCGACACCACCTTCAAGAGGTGGAGACAGGACGGGGGAACACTGATGGTTAGGGACGTTTACACGGGAAATAGACTAGCGACCTTAGAGGAGCTGGCGGAGAGACTGGACCTACCAAACAGGGATGAGCTTCAGGTCAAAAACTTTCTCTGCAAGGAGACACCAGCACACCCAGAAACCCTGAGAAGCACAATGCAAGAGGAGTCACTGGACGCAGACAGTCTGGGGAAGGGAAACTGTGGGACCTGAACGGACAACTCTTGATAAGGATGCGCTCCTTACTTGACAAAACCTAGGAAAAATGGGAGGAAGAGCGAGGGACGGAAATAGGGTGGGGACTCTGGAGTGAAGCACTGAACGGGATCAACTCCACCTTCTCCTATGCAAAGCCAAGCTTCATGCAGCTGAATGCTGTGCACAGAGCACACCTGACAAGAACCCGAATGAGCAGGTTCTTCCCGGAGATGGAGGACAAATGTGAATGGTGCCAGCGGGGCCCGGCAAACCATGCCCACATGTTCTGGGTATGTCCCAGACTTGTAGAATTCTGCACAGCCTATTTAAAGGCTGCAGACTGGCTGGCAGACCTATCGGGATTTCTCCACTTGGAGAAGATCAAGCTCACCGTCCGAGGGTCAGAGGATTGTTCCCACAAAGTGTGGAGACCATTCACCAACTTGTTCCAGGACCTGTTTGAAGCCAGCGGCCAGTGGAACACTGGGGAGGGAGGTGGACGTATGGGGGCCAACGGGATCACGGAGCAGGCAGGAAAGGGATGTGGGGAGGGGCGGGGGGGCAGAAACCAACTGACACAGAGACCAGAGAGCAGAGAACAAAAACACAAGAATAGGAAGCCCCAAGGGAAGGTTTAAAACAGGACAGGGAGTGCGCGGGGTGGAAGGGGGAGGCCCATCAATGGGGGGGAAGGGAGGGCACCGTGCACTTGTAAATAACAGATAACTCCCATTGTACAGTGAAGGGCCCAGGAAAGGACCCAGAAACGACGAGTGAAGGGGGCGGAGGGGAGGGACGGGAGATGGGGGGACCGGCACAAAGGAAATTGACATGCACATTGTAATCGGCAGAGTTACCCTGACTGCTTGGAGAGTGTATAATAAGCATTGCCACAAGTCTGTTACTGGATGAAAAAGAGGTGAAAAAAAGCTGCCCCATCCAATCCCGCCTCAATTTAAAGTGTTTTTCCTCATCCAGGTGAGTTTCCTGGAATAAAGCGATGTCGACTTGCTCCTTTAGAAAGGAGAGAATCCTTTTCCTTCTGATAGGGTGATGGATGCCCCATACATTCCCTGAGAAAATTTGCAGATTAACTGCCGCCATTAGTTAGGTGACAGAGAGACAGGAACAGATTTTCACACCACAATCGGGCATGCGCCATTACCCCCTCCTCCAACTCACTTTACACCAGAGGCACCAAAGTCTCCCCAAACTGCTCCTTTCACAGATAATAGCCCTGTCTGTACCAGAGTGGGATAAAGTCAACAACACATAAACCCTCCCATAATAACAAAAATACAAAAGAATCACCACCACAATAGATCCGAGCGGACATTCCTCAATAAGACTGAGGACCCGGAGGATTAACCCCACGGCCAGACTGTCGTTACCCTCAGGGTACCTTCTCCAAAATGCGGAGCGGAAAAGTAACTTTTGTGAATTGCTTTTACAGAATATTAGAGGAGGAGGAATTACAGACAGAAATCTCAAACGTCACGTCTCGATCTGACTGAGTCTCTCAATTCCTTGGAACTGAATATCACCGGACAGTGAATCGAGAAGGAGAAATGTTTGTCTTTTCTGTCGGCTTCAAAACATCAGTGTGACTGGAAAAGCCCCGAGACACACGCACCCGAGTGAGAGTCTTCCAGAGCACTGACTGTGGAAAGAGCTTTAACCAGTTACACAGCCTGAAAAAACATCACACCATTCACAGTGGGGAGAGACCGTACACGTGTTCTGTGTGTGGACGAGGCTTCAACTGATCGACAAACCTGGAGAGACACGAGAAGACCCAAAACATGGAGAAACCGTGGAAATGTGGGGACTGTGGGAAGGGATTCAGGTTTCCATCTGTGCTGGAAGCTCATTGGCGCATTCACACTGGGGAGAGGCCGTTCACCTGCTCTGTGTGTGAGAAGGGATTCATTCAGTTATCCGCCCTGCAGTCACACCAGCGAGCTCACACTGGGGAGAGGCCGTTCACTTGCTCTCAATGTGAAAAGGGATTCACTCAGTTATCCGACCTGCGGAAACATCAGCGACGTCACACGGGAGAGAGGCCGTTCACCTGCTCTCAGTGTGAGAAGGGATTCACTGAGTTATCCAACCTGCGGAGACACCAGCGAGTTCACACTGGGGAGAAGCCGTTCACCTGCTCTCAGTGTGGGAAGGGATTCACTCAGTTATCCCACCTGCGGATACATCAGCGACGTCACACTGGGGAGAGGCCGTTCACTTGCTCTCAGTGTGAAAAAGGATTCACTCAGTTATCCGACCTGCAGAAACATCAGCGACGTCACACGGGAGAGAGGCCGTTCACCTGCTCTCAGTGTGAGAAGGGATTCACTGAGTTATCCAACCTGCGGAGACACCAGCGAGTTCACACTGGGGAGAGGCCGTTCACCTGCTCTCAGTGTGAGAAGGGATTCACTGAGTTATCCAACCTGCGGAAACATCAGCGAGTTCACACTGGGGAGAGGCCGTTCACCTGCTCTCAGTGTGAGAAGGGATTCACTCAATCATCCGACCTGCAGATACATCAGCGAGTTCACACTGAGGAGAGGCCGTTCACCTGCTCTCAGTGTGAGAAGGGATTCACTACCTCATCGAGCCTGCAGAAACACCAGCAGGTTCACACTGGGGAGAGGCCGTTCACCTGCTCTCAGTGTGAGAAGGGATTCACTCGGTTATCCCACCTGCAGAGACACCAGCGAGTTCACACTGGGGAGAAGGCGTTAACCTGCTCTTAGTGAGAGAAGGGATTCAGATATCCATACACCCTGCAGGAACACGAGTGAGTTCACACCTGGAAGAGGCCATTCACCTGCTCTGAGCAGGGGAGACATTCAATGATCCGTCCCAACTCCGGAGACACTAGCAAGTTAATTCTGGGGAGAGACCATTCATCTGCTCTCAATGTGGGGAGAGGTTTTGTGATTCATCGCACCTGTTGTTACTCCAACAAGTTCACAAATTACAGATGTTGGCTCCGTTGTTATTGTTTCTGTTCTCACTGACATCCAGGACAGCATTTTGTTCATTCTGACATCTGGTGAATGGTGATGATTGGAGGGTTTCTTTCTGCTGGACTGGCCGGTCTAACACCTCTGCCTCCGGTGGGCTGACCATTTTTGACGCTAGTTGCGATTATCTGGTTCCAAGTTTGACGAGGAGCACACAATGAAAAGGTGTTTGCAGGTTGGAAGATATTTAGTTCCCAAAGCAGCCACGTTGCCATGAAGATGGGCTATGGTGGTTACAGGGTTCTTTTGCCTAAGTTATCTGGGTGTTTCTCGCAGAAGGAAACTGTCATGGTATGAGGGGCAAGTTAGAATTTTCATAAAATTTACAGTGCAGAAGGAGGCCATTCGGCCCATCGAGTCTGCACCAGCTCTTGGAAAGAGCACCCTACCCAAGGTCAACACCTCCACCCTATCCCCATAACCCAGTAACCCCACCCAGCACTAAGGGCAATTTTGGACACTAAGGGCAATTTATCATGGCCAAACCACCTAACCTACACATCTTTGGATTGTGGGAGGAAATTGGAGCACCCGGAGGAAACCCACGCGCACACGGGGAGGATGTACAGACAGTGACCCAAGCCGGAATCGAACCTGGAATCCTGGAGCTGTGAAGCAATTGTGCTATCCACAATGCTACCGTGCTGCCCACTGTTGTCTGGTAGATTGGGTAATTACAATAAATATATCACTGAAAGTGGCAACGCAGGTGGATAAGGAGCTAAGAATGCAGACGGCATGCTTGTCTTCGTTGGTCGGGGTATTGAGTATAAAAATTGGCAAGTCATGCTGCAGCTGTACAGAACCTTAGTTAGGCCACACGTGGAATATTGCCTACAATTCTGGTCACCACATTACCAAAAGGATGTGGAGGCTTTGGAGAGAGTACAGAGGAGGTTTACCAGGATGTTGCCTGGCCTGGAGGGTATTAGCTATGGGGAGAGGTTGGATGAACTCAGATTGTTTTCACTGAGCGACAGAGTTGAGGAATGACCTGATAAAAGTTTACAAAATTGACTGGCACGGACAGAGTGGATAGTCAGAAGCTTTTTCCCAGGTTGGAAAAGTCAATTACCAGGTGACAGGTTTAAAGTGCGAGGGGCAAAGTTTAGAGATGTGTGAGGGAGGTTTTTTACACAGAGGGTGGTGAGTGCCTGGAACACGCTGCCGGAGGAGGTCGTGGAAGCAGGTATGATAGTGACGTTTAAGAGGCATCTTGATGAATACATGAATAGGATAGGAATAAACGGATACAGACCCTAGAAGCACAGAAGGTTTTAGTTTAGTCAGACATCATGATCCCAGCAGGCTTGGTGGACCGAAGGGCCTGTTCCTGTGCTGTACTGTCCTCTGTTCTTTGTTGTTCTTTGTATGACGATAGACAATAGACAGGCAACCACTCGCATTTTATTTACATAAAATATAGATTCCTTTAAGAAGCAAAACATAAACAGCAAAATGAAGCGATTGTGGCTAACCGGAAAAGTTAGATTCTATTCGATCAATGGAGGAGATTCAAAGTGGGTAAAATATTAATGAGCCTGAGGATTGGGAATTTGGTTCAGAATTCAGCAAAGGACCGAGAAACTGATAAAGAGAAAATAGAATATGCGAACAAACTGGTGAGAAAGATAAAAAAACAACTGGAAAATCTGCTATCGGAATGTGAACTGTTGCTCTTTTTAACCTTAGTCTATTGGCTCTGATTACGTCACCCTTGCTCATGAGTCGCCAGGTATCTTTATGATACCGCCACGTGGTTCAAGTTCAGGTTATGATTAATAATACAGCACACCGCTTAGTAAGAATTAAAACAACGGTCATTTATTATATACAACAAGCAATATTAATACCCTAATACTACTTTCTATATAATAAACCTATCACTACTGGCCAATACTTAACTTAGGAAGAGCCCACCAGGTCAGGGAAACGAATGGCTTGTCCAATCAGATCTGGCCCGCGGGATTCAAAAGGCTGCTACAGGTCGCTGGCTAGGTGTCTCTACCGGATAGCGATCGCTGGATTCAAACTTACTGTTGCCGGTTGCTGTTCTTGCGAAGGTCTCAAGCAGGCGAAGAGGAGAGAGAGAGAGAGATCTGAACTTGGACCTTCACTTTTATAGGGCCCAGGGGCTTCCCGCCTCCCGGGGCGGCCCTTGACCCCGAGTCCCAAGTGATTGGATTCTGTCCCCAATCTCTGTGGTCGATGTGTCCAATGGTGAGGCGATTCCTCGATCGGGGGGTGGTCGCTCACCTGTCTTTGTTTCGGCCACTGCAGGCGCCGACAGGTCTGGCCCGGTATTCAATTGCTAATATGTTGCAATTGTTCCCGGGGATAGCTGATTTAACTGTGGATGTCTGAATAGATTAGCTGCAAACAGTCCTGAATGCTACTGCGAATACCTGGGTTGATGGGCTGTTGATAGCCCTGTGTGTCGATCTGGGCTACCTTCCCAGAGCCGAATCTGCAAAACTGTCTGCAGCTGCCTGCTTGTGTCTTCTTGGCTGCTTTTCCCAGCAGTCTTTCGCGTTAGCCGTTTTAAACTGGGTTTTGGCCAGATTAATCGGAACGCAGCCATTTTACATGGCTACAGAACAGGAAAAGATTAGCAAAGACCAATATGGGTCCATTCCAGGCAGAGACAGGAGAGTTTCTAATGGGGAATAAGGAAATGGCAGAGAAACTAAACAATGTGTGTTTGTCTTCACGGAGGAAGATACAGAAATCGTTCCAAAAACACGAGAGAACCAAGGGACCAGTGAGCACGAGGGAATGAAAGAGATTAGTATCAGTGAAAAAATAGTACTGGAGAAATTAATGGGATTGAGGTTAATAAATCCCCAAAAGCTGATGCTCTACATCCCAGAGTGTTGAAAGAGGTGGCTGTAGAGATAGTGGATACATTGGTGATCATCTTTCAAAATTCTATAGATTCTGGAATGGTTCCTGCAGATTGGAAGGTGGTAAATGTAACCCCACTATTTAAGGAGGGTGAGAGAAAACGGGGAACCACAGATCCATTAGCCTGACATCAGGAGGAGGGAAAATGCTACAATCTATTATAAAGGATGTGATTAAAACGAATTAAGAGCAGGAGTAGGCCACTCGGCCCCTCGAGCCTGCTCCACCATTCAATAAGTTCACGGCTGATCTGATTGAAACCTCAACTCCACAGAGGCCCCTTAGAAAGTAAATCTGAGGAGAGGGTAATAATATTCTTTATTATTATCTTTATTATTGTTACAAATAGGCTTACATTAACACTGCAATGAAGTTACTGTGAAAATCCGCCAGTCCCCACACTACAGCACCTGTTTGGGAACACAGAGGGAGAATTCAGAATGTCCAATTCACCTAACAAGCACGTCTTTTGGGACTTGTGGGAGGAAAGCCACGCAGTTTTGGGAGAACGTGGAGACTCCGCACAGACAGTGACCCAAGCCAGGAATTGAACCCGGGCCTCTGGAGCTGTGAAGCAACAGTGCTAACCACCATGTGCCTCCATGTCGCTGTGTCAGTTATGGGGAACAAGGAAATGGCAGAGGAGTTAAACAGATTTTTTTGCATCAATCTTTATGGTGGAAGATACTTTGACTGTCCCATTAATACTAAAGAATACAAATGGAGCAATTAAATGCAATCACGAGAAGTTGTTTTGGACAAACTAATGGGGATAAGATAAGTCCCCTGGATGGCTGCATCCAAGGATCCTAAAAGAAATGGCTACAGAGATAGTGGATGCATTGATTGTAATTTTAAAAAAATCCTTGGATTCTGGAGAAGTACCAGAGGATTGGAAAACTGCCAATGTGACAACCCCCGATTCAGAATGGGAGGGAGGAAAAAAACGAGACACTATAGGATGACTAACCTAACATTTATTGTTTGAAAAAAATGTTGGAATCAATTATTAGGAAGTAATAGGAGCACATTGAGAAAATCATAATCTAATCAAGCAGAGTCAGCATGGCTTTGTGAAAGGGAAACCGTGTCTGACTAATTTATCAGAGTGTTTCGAGGAAGTCTCAACCAGAGTGGATAGAGGGGGACCAGTAGATGTGTTGTATTTAAACTTCCAGAAGGCCTTTGACAAGGTATCTCACAAAACGTTGTCATGCGATAAGAACCCATGGTGTTGGCATGGATAGAGAATTGGTTAATGAGCAGGAAATAGCGAGTGGGGATAAGGGATTCTTTTTCAGGTTGGTGACCTGTAACCAGTGGGGTTCCACAGGGATCAGTCCTGGGATTGTAACTGTGTACAATTTATATTAATGACTTGGAGGAAGGAAGCGAACGTACTGTGCCCAAATTTGAAGACAACACAAAAATAGGTGGAAAGGCAAGTTGCGAGGGGGGTACAAACAGTTTGCAAATAGCTATTGAGAGGTTAAGCAAGTGGACAAAAAGTTGCATGGAGCATAATGTGGGAAAATATGAAGTTCATTTTGGAAGAGAGAACAAAAGAACAGTATTATTTAAATGGAGAAAAACTGCAGAAAGCTGCAGCACAAAGGGACTTGGGGAACTTGTGCACGAAACACAGAAAGCTAGCAGACAGGTGCAGCAGGTAATCAGGAAGGCTAATGGAATGTTGGCCCCGATTCCAAGGGGGTTGGAGTCTCAGAGTCGGGAAGTCTTGCTGCAGCTGTACACGGTGCTGGTGAGACCACATCTGGAGAACTGAGAGCAGTTTTGATCCCCTTATGTTAGGAAATTTTTCATTGGAGGCTGTTTAGAGAAGGTTCACTAGAATGATCCCAGGTATGGAGGGATTGTCTTAGGAGCAAAGGTTAAATAGGTTGGGACTCTACTCATTGGAATTTAGAACAATGAGAGGTGATCTCATTGAAACATACAGGATTCTGAAGGGGCTTCACAGGGTAAATGCTCAGAGGATGTTTCCCCTCGTGGGAGAGTCTAGGATCAGAGAGCATCGTCTCAGAATAAAGAGGAGCCAAATTAAGACTGAGATGAGGAGGAAAGTCTTCTGAGAGTCTGTGGAACTAAGTTGTGGGGACAGAGTCCTTGTGTATATTTAAGGCTGAGATAGATTCTTGATAAGTGAGGGAACCAAGAATTACAGGGAAAGTGTGAAATGTCAGATCAGCTGTGATCCTATTGAAAGATGGGCCAGGCTGGAAGGGCTGAATGGCTGACTCCTGTTCCTATTCCGTCTGGTCTTAGTATGGTCTTATTCCCGCCTACCCACCCGATAATCTTTCACCCCCTTGCTTTTCAAGAATCTATCCAGTCTGCCTTCAAAATATTCAAAGACTTTGTTTCCACTGCCCTTTGAGGAAGAGAGTTCCAAAGATTCCCAACCCTCTGCCTTAAATGGGCAAGTTGTTACTTTTAAAGTGACTCCAATTTCTAGATCCTCCCACAAGAGGAAACATCCTTTCCACATCCACCCTGTCAAGGCCCCTCAGGATCTTACACGGTCCAATCAAGTCCCCTAAACTCCATTGGTCACAAGCCCAGCCTGTCCAATCATTCCTCATAAGACCAGCCTCCAATTCCAGGTATGAGTCCAGTAAACCTTCTCTGAACTGCTTCCAACACATTTACATCATTCCTTAAATGAGAGCAATACTGTACACAGTGTTCCAGATGTGGTCTCACCAATATCCTGTATAACTGAAGCATAACCTCCCTACTTTTGTATTCCATTCCCCTCACAATAAACAATAACATTCTATTAGCTTTCCTAATTACTTGCTGTACCTGTATACGCGCCTTTTGTTATTCCTGCTCTTGGACACCCAGATTCCTCTGAATCTCAGAGCTCTGCAATCTCTCACCATTTAGATAATAAGATTTTTTATTCTTCCTGCCAGAGTGGACAATTACACATTTTCCCTCATTATTCTCAATTTGCCAGATTTTATCGCGCTCATTTAACATAAACCTTTTTAACCTCCACCATTCAGTATTATCATCCACTTCAATGCCTTTCCACCCCCCCCCCCTCCCACACACACACTATTCCTGTGTGTTATTGCATCTTTACAAATACATGAATAGGATGGGAATAGAGGGATATGGACCCCGGAAGTATAGAAGACTTTAGTTTAGACGGGCACCATGGTCGGCGCAGGCTGGGAGGGCCGAAGAGCCTGTTCCTGTGCTGTACTTTTCTTTGTTCTTTGCTATTTAGAAATCTGTCAGACTCAGCTTTAAACACACTCAATGAGTGAGCTCCCACAGCCCTCTGGGGTAGAGAATTCCAAAGATCCACAACTTGTAGATTTATTTCGATCAAATGATTGCCCTGTTCTATTCCCGTATCCCTGTCAGTTTATTTCCCTCAAAAGCCCATCCAATTTCCTTTTGGAAACATTTCATCATCTCAGCTTCTACCCCCTTCGTAGGAAATGGGTTTCAGATATTTCCCAAATACTGCCAAACTCTCATTCAAGTCTAAGATTTTCTTCAAAAGTAAACGAGAACCAGAGAGCAAAGAAGGAGGCCATTCAACCTTCCATTCCCATGTTAGCTCTTTGAATGAACAATCGATTTGGTCCCATCACCCTGCAAGTTTATTTTCCCACAGAATCTGTTCAGTTCCCTTTTGAAAGCTGCAGTTGAATTTACTTCCTGCACCATTGTCAGGCAGTGAATCCCAAATCACAACAACTCGTTCTGTTTTAAATACTTTCACGATACGCTGTGTTTGGAGTTTCACAGGGGATTTGAAATGGAGTGAAAGATATGGTTGTTACATAAAATGAAGTCTGAGTCTTTACTGATGATTTTCGTAAGTGGACCGAGTGTGATATATCCAAGTTTGGGGACTAGTTCTAAAAAAAATTACATTTATTTGAGCGGCATAGTAGTTAGCACTGTTGCCTCACAGTACCAGAGGCCCATGTTCAATTCTGGCCATGGTCACTGTCTGTGTGGAGTTTGTACGTCCTCCTGTGTCTGTGTGAGTTTCCTCCGAGTGCTCGGGTTTCCTCCCACAGTCCTAAGATGTATGGGTTAGGTGGATTAGCCCTGATAAATTGCCCCCCAGTGTCCAGGGATGTGCAGGTTAGGTTATGGATGAGTGGATATGGGTAGAGTGCTCTTTTGAAGGGTTGGTGCCAACTCGATGGGCTGAATGGCCTCCTTCTGCACTCAAGGGATTCTATATCTCTTTCTATAACACCTTTCATGACCACACAATCCCCTAAAGCTTTTGCTTTGAAGTACTTTTGAAGTGTAGTCACTATTGTAATGTCGGAAATTCTGGATATGCCTCATTAATAATATTTCATTTTAAAAATCAATCACTCGTCAATTTTCACTGTTATAAGTAGCAAGGTTAAGGAAACCATGTTAAACTCTAAAATGTGACTGGACCTTTATTTTAAAAATTCATTCTGTATAAACCAAAGCTGAATGAGGCAAAATTGTTTCAAGTAACAAATTGTTCCAGAATTTTGTAAAGTTACAGAAGATCATATATTGCCAAAGTCTGGTTCAAGTCGAAGACTCAATGTTCAATCCAATCCAGGTTAATAAGAAAGAAAGGTATTGTCTTTCACAAAACTGTCTTTTTCAACTAGTGGATATTGTATTAACCAAATGTATTAATTAAAGATTTCTGTATTAATTAGCGACCTGTCAGTAACAGATGATTGAATAAGTATTGAGCATTAATTGAGTTACAATTAATGAATCAATAATGAATCAGTAGTTATAGTGAAAAACTGAGTTTTATTTGCTGTAAAAATGTAAAAGCTTAATTGCTGTGTATGTAAAGAATGTGCAATGAGGATAAATGTACTGGCAAGAAATTTACCCGTTAAAACTCCCACCCTTTGTCTCCCCTCTCACTCATTTTCCCTGAAGTTCACCAATGTGACATGAAAAGGGGTGGCACGGTCATAATAGAAACCCCAGTATAAATAAGATGGATTTGATTGGCAAATGTTGAAGTCTTGGTTTAGAGCCACAAGTATTGACTTCCCATTTGAGCTTCGGGCACCTTTCTGTGTCTATTGCTCGTCTCAATGACAGGCAGGAGACAGAGCTGGGGACTAAATTTAGCTGAGAATAATGGGGCCTGTGCCTCAGTTGGGAAACTGCCATGGACGTCGCACTAATAGAGAGACAGGAAGGTGCTGGAGGACTGACTGGGAAATGGGCCTCCAACCAATTGTTATATCGGTCACTCTGAGCTAAAGAGAAACCCGTCTCTTTAAATACATAAATAGGGAAGAGGCTGCAATGAAATCTGTCCCTTTTAACCTGCACAAAAGCAGGAGGCTCAGATTCACAGGCTGCAGTAGGAGTCCATTCAGCCCATCGTGCCCCTGCTGTCTCTCTGAAAGACACTCGGACTCATCCAACTGCTCTGCTCTTTCCCCACAGCCCTGCAAATTCTTCCCTTTCAAGTATTTACACTTCGGAAAGATACTATTGAATCTGTTTTCAGGCCGATCAGAACAACTCACTGTGTCAAAAAATAAAATAAAATCTCATCTCCCCCTCTGGCTCCTTTGCCAATTACCTTGGAAGGACTCACTTTCTGTTAAAGAGCCTGTCAACCTCTCACCCACTTTCCCTAAAGTACATCAACCTAATCATGAAAAGTGAAGAAAAATCAAATATTTTTACTGATAAACGCTCATTAATGAAACCGAACATGGTTAAAATAAAACAGAAAATGACTTGAGGATCAAAGACAACCAGAGTAAAAGGATGTTCACAATGATCTGGACCCAAATTAATTAATCTGGAGCCTGTTCCCTGCCCTCTTTGTGGAACAGCTCCACTCAGTCCACAAGCATGACCCTGACCTTCCGCTTGCTGCCATTAGAATTCGCCACCTTGCTCTCAGACTCACATTTCTGTCCTCGGCCTGCTGCAATGTTCTGGAGAAGCCCAACACAAGCTGGACAAACAGCCCCTGAGCACAGTGGGCTAAGCAGCTGGAATGTAATGCAGAACAAGACAGCAGCGTGGGTTCAATTCCTATACCAGCCTCCCCAAAAAGGCGCCGGGATGTGGCGACTAGGGGCTTTTCACAGTAACTTCTCTGAAGCCTAACTTGTGACAATAAGCTATTATTTTCCGATGAGGCACTTTACAGCCTTCTGGACTCAACATAGAAAGAGCAAGATGGTGGTGCAGTGGTTAGCACTGCTGCCTCGTGGCACTGAGGCCCCGGGTTCGACCCCGGCACTGGGTCACTGTCTGTGTGGCGCCTGCACATTCTCCCCATGTCTGCATGGGTCTCACCCCCACAACCCAAAAGGATGTGCAGGGTAGGTGAATTGGCCACGCTAAATTGGCCCTTAACTGGAAAAAGCAATTGGATACTCTAAATTTAGAAAAAAATAGAATACAAGAGCAGGGATGTACTGGACCCCATTTGGAATATTGTGAGCAGTTTTGGGCTCCGTATCTAAGGACGAATGTGCTGGCCTCGGAGAGGATGCAGAGGAGGTTCACAAGAATGATCCCTGGAATGAAGGACATATGAGGAGCGTTGAGGACTGTAGGTCTGTACTTGATGCAGTTTAGAAGGATAAGCGGGGGATCTCATCGAAATTTACTGAGACACTGTTATTACTGCATTATTAACCAATTATTACTGAATCATATAATCAACTTCAATTATTACTGAATTGTTATTGTCATTTATAATCACTTTTTGAATAAAACACTTTCAGAATGCTTGTAATGTTTGCAAAGCTATGCCCGCTCTATTGTTGAAGGCTGTTCTCAACCATTAAAGGCAATGTGAATGAGTTCCTCTCCATGCTTACTTCTATCCTGTCACATTTCTTTCTTCTATTCATTATTTTGATTCATCTTATTAATCTTTAGAAGAATCAAAAGGGGAGACTGATAGAAATCAGTGTTTTGTTCCCTGTGTGGTAGGTAACATGTGCTACTCAATCCTTGTTTAGTGATGAGGTATTCTGAATCTCGATGAAGAAGATTCAAACTCTTCCAGTAATAACAAAAGGTTTATTGAGTAACTACAACAATATTTACATGAGTTCTTAACTTTAACAAGATCTAATTATGGTACCTATACGTAACTCCACTGGCCAGTTAAACTAGTCTGCTGTTGCTATGATCACAGTACACCCAAGAGAGAGAGAGAGAGAGAGAGCCCCAATGTGGCTCCCTTTTATACCCCTGTTGGTCCGGTCCTCTAGTGATCATGTGGTGCTACTGATGACACATTAACCCCTTGTGTACATGCACACATAGAGATCACCACATCCCCCTCTTTTTCGTGTTACGTATTTTCTGTATGTTGTAAAGAAAATTGAACAAAACATAACGGATGCAGCTTGCAAAAGCATAACAGAAAATCAATGAGTTAGTCCATCAAATGTTAATACATTTAGTCTCAAGTTTTTTTTTTTTGCTTGCGTAAAATAGGTAGACAAATGACGTTATGTACAAGTTGTGATGATATTGATGATTATACAAAGCCAATTAATATTTATGAGTCCAGTCTTAATTTAAAGAATTGGTGGGAATCCATACTTTGAGTTTGTTCGGTCAAGTTGCTTTCATCTTCTGTTGTTGAAGTTGTGATGTTAATGTTGTTATTTCTTTGTGAATGTCATCAGTGTTCCTATGTTTAAGTAACCAAGAAGTCATCAATGAGGTATTTGAATGGTCGAATCACTTTGTTGTCTGATTTATGCTTTTCTTTCTATGCTTGTGGTAGCAATTCTGTGTTACATCTTTGTTGTCTGACCTGGACTTTTTTTTTGTGTTTGTGGTATTAATTCTGTATGGCAACTTTCTTGAAGGCTGGTTTGCTTGTTTGTTGTGGAGCAAATGTGAATTCGTGAGATTTGTTGCCATGGCATGTTTGTGCTCTTGCCATTGTTTTGCAGTGTGCGGTGGCATTGTCCTTTATGTGCAGAGTTGTACCATGTTGTACAGGTCATTGTTTCATTGTTGTTGTTCTTGTTGTTGTTTTCGTCATGCTTGTTGTTTCTGTTCTTGTTGTTTTTCTCGTCGTGCTCGTTGTTTCTTTTTTTTGTTATGCTTCTTGTTGTGTTTGTTGTTCTTGTAGTTTTTGTTCTTGTGCTTGTAGTTTTTGATGTTGCTATCGTTGTTCTTGTTTCCGCTGTGCTTCTTGCGGTTGTTGTTCCTGTTGCGCTCGATGAGTGTTCCGTGTGGATGACGTGAGTCATTGTCACAGTTATTGGTGTCAGTGTCCTTTGTGGCATCTGTTACATTGAGCGTTTCTTCTTGAGAATTGTGGGAATGATCTGATGTTGGTGACATCAGTCATTTGTGGTGGATTTGATTCCTCTTCTTTGTTTCCTTGGTACTCCTCTTCTAAAGTCATTTCTGGTTCACTTGAATTATCTGCGATCTCTTTGTGCTCCTCTTCTGGAGTTATTTCTGGTTCATTTGAATCATCTTTGGTTTCTTGGTGCTCCTCTTCTGGAGTCAAAATCTTCAAGATTTCTATTAACGTGGTCTCTCTGGACTCTTGGTGCTCCTCTTTTGGAGTCAACATCTTCACAATTTCATTTGACGTGGTCTCTCTGGACTCGTGAGTAGCCGTCCTCTAATTATTGAGTGCTTCAGTGCAGACGAACTGAGATGTGTCTGTCTCGCTGTGATCCTGCACATCCTGTATGGGAATTGTGATTTCTTGATTTCTTCATCTCACATACAGTGGGTAGATATTCAGTGTCTTCTTGTTGGTTAAATGAGCTGGGTAGACTTTCATAGTCTTCTTCTCGTGGCTCAAATAAGCTGGATAGATTTTATGGTCTTGTTTATGCATGGCGTTCGCTATGGAGTGTTTGCTTGCTTCCATTTTTTGAGTTTGTCACCGAGCTGTCTGTGGAGGTTTGCGTCGCTCTCTCTGTGGAGTCCTTCATCGCTCTCTCTGTGGAGTCCTTCATCGCTCTCTCTGTGGAGTCCTTCATCGCTCTCTCTGTGGAGTCCTTCATCGCTCTCTCTGTGGAGTCCTTCATCGCTCTCTCTCTGGAGTCGTGCAGTGTTCTCGCTGTAAAGTCAATCTGTGCTCTCTCAATGCAGTCGTTCTGTGCTCTCTGTGGGTCTTCGTCTTGGGTATTGCTGTCATCCAATGTATTGACGATCTGCCATGGCACCATGGTATTGGATTCATCTACCATGAGAAGAGTCGTGTTGAGCTTTTCAACCGAGCTTTTCAACAGTGTTGCTGATGCTGTAATCAGGATCTCCGAATAACTCAGCCATGTCTGAGAGGTATTGTGTGCATCGTTCGATAGACAAATCATCCCTTTTTGTTCGGAGTTGTTATCGTTCTCTTCATGTTCAATGAACAAATCATCTTCTTTGGTTTCGGATTTTTCATTGTGCTCTTCACTTTGGGTGGTGCAGACTGCTTGTTCCAGGGTGTTGTGAAAGTTATCAACTGCTGGTGTAAGTTCGGGCATTGTTCTGTCTTTTGAGGTACGAAAATTGAGTTTGACAGCTTTAAATTTCTTTTTGTTCATTTTCGTGCATTTCCCTTTTAAATGGGCGTGGTCCTGGTCCTCTGACATCATGACGCTTGTGAAGTCATGCGTATGACTCAAGCGCACATGCGCAATTCGAGGTTCCTTTACTGTGCTCTCTTTGCACAACTGTGCATGTGCGGCTCCTTTCACAAGATGGCTGCCGCTCAGAACAGTCTTTTGTTTCAACCCTGCCTTGCCTCGTGGTAAGTTTTGGCGCCGTTTTTTCCGATTTTCTTTTCTCGACACTGACTCTGTGTTTGTAAAGACTGACAGTATTGATTTTGTTTTTGTTCATAAGCAAGGCATTTTTGTATAGCAGGTTCTAGAGTTAGATGCTTATTTTGTGATAGTTCTTCCCTCAAATTTTTATCAGATAATCCAGAACTTAATTGATGCATTATCATAGTGTTTCTGAAATCAGCATAATCACAGCCTTGTGGTATTAACTTGAGATTTGTAATAAAATCAGTGATGGGCCCTCCGTTTCTCTGGAATTTATGACAATTGTTAAATCTTTCCAGCATCTCACCAGAGTGACTCTTACAGTGTTCATCAAATTTTTTGAGTATTACTTCTATTTTGGTGTCATCTTCACCTTCTAAGTAATTAAAGCAATTATAGATTTTTCTAGCTTCATGCCCTCCTATTGAGAGTAGTAGTGCTATTTTTGTTGCACTGGAGACCATGCTTAAACCATTAGCTGCGATAAATATTTGGAAAATCTGTTCAAATCTTTTCCAGTCATAACTTAAATTACCGGTTGTTTCCAGCTGCTCTAGAGGTCCAATGAGTCCCATAGTTAGTCGTCGAGGATTCATTTGCTGCGAAGTCTTTCACAGTCTTCTCTTTTTGTCTAACCTTGACGAATGTGATATAAAATAATTGTTTTAGAGATATTAGTTACTGTAATGTAGAGATAGGCCAGTCTCATTCTGGTGAGTTCACAGACAAAGGATTTCAGAACGCATGGCAAAGCAAGGAGGAGGTGTGTCCAGCTACGGAGGGAAAAAGGATGCTGAGTAATAGGGGCCAGAGGAAGGGATTGGAAGTGAGCCAATTAGGATGTATGGCCAGGTCAGGAGGGGTATAGGATGACCTATGGGAATCGTGTATGTGAAACTTGATGCCATTTGAATGTATCAGTAGAGACTTCTTTGTTCTACAGACTCACTTGATTCCGGAGGTACAGAAAGCAGGATGTGTTTTGTACCGCTGTGAACTGAGTCAGGCTTGCAAGTCAAATAAAATAACTAATGCTATACCTGCAAATCCATCTCGACTTTTATTGAGGCCAGACTGACAGGTAAAGAAAATTTTGATTTGTCAACCTTATCTAACTAGTTCTGTTAAAGCCACTCGACTGGTACCATGTTTTGTTCCCTGTGTGGTAGGTAACATGTGCTACTCAATCCTTGTTTAGTGATGAGGTATTCTGAATCCCAATGAAGAAGGTTTGAACTCTTCCAGTAATAACAAAAGGTTTATTGAGTGACTACAACAATATTTACATGAGTTCTTTACTTTAACTTTGATATTAGTGATAAGGTTAACAAGATCTAACTATGGTAACTGTATGTAACTCCACTGGTCATCTAAACTAGTCTGCTGTTGCTATGATCACAGTGCACCCAAGAGAGAGAGAGAGCCCTAATGTGGCTGCCTTTTATACCCCTGTTGGTCCGGCCCTCTAGTGGTCATGTGGTGCTACTGATGACACATTAACCCCTTGTGTACATGCACACATAGAGATCACCACAATCAGATTTTCGGGTTAGCTATAGATGAGGCAGATAGGGGTTTTTAATAAGAAATCATTGGGAGTAATTGACTGAATCATATTTACCATGAGATTAAGAGAAGCTGACTAACTGGGAATTAATCAGATAAGACTTAAAATGTTCATATTTTTGCAAGTTGTGTAAACTGCTAGAGACTGCCAGGTCAAATCACAGAAAGACCCTTTGTGTTAAGACCCGGGTTCGATCCCCGGGTTACTCTTGTGTTGAGTTTGCACATTCTCCCCGTGTCTGCGTGGGTCTCACCCCCACAACCAAAAGATGTGCAGGTTTGGTGGATTGGCCATGCTAAATTGGAAATAAATAATTGGGTACTTTAAAATAAAAAAACACACATTACCCTTCCCTTTGCCTTTTGTTCCAGGATAACTTTTATCATTTAATCTCACCCACCCTCTAACCAATCCCTGACTTTCCCTTTTGTTCTACTTGACCCTGCCCCTTTCTCACCAGCATCAAGCCCATCACATTTCTCCCTCGCTAGTTCTGAAGTAGAGTTACATTGGATGTGATTCATTAACTCAGTTTCAATTTCCACAGATGCTGCCAGACCTGCTGTGTTTTTCCAGTTCTTTCTGTGTTTATTTTAGATCTACCTGTAGTGGGGGGAAAAAAATCACTATTTACTATCCAGGATAAAATAAATGTCCATCATCTTTTGTCGATCATTTCAGTGGAAATGTGCTCTCCCAGGCTCAAAGAGCATCAGCCCACTGGAAGCAAAGTTGTGAGAACGGCCAGTCCAGCAGCAAGAAACCCTCCAACCCTCCTACTTCACCAAGTGTCAGAATGAACATGGTTCAGCCCTGGATATGATTAACAGCAGCAATAACAGCAGAATCCAACACCCAACATCACTTGTGAACTCGCTGGTGTATCCGCAGTGTGGATGATGTTTGAAACCTCTTTGCACAGTGAGAGCAGCTGAACGGTCTCTCCTCAGTGTGAATGCGCTGGTGGATCATCAGTACGTGAGAGCTTTTGAAACCCCTTCCACAGTCAGAGCATTTAAAGGGTCTCTCATTGGTGTGAGTGACATTGTGTCTGAGCAAGTTGGACGACTGAGTGAATCCCTTTCCACACACAGAGCAGGTGAAAGGCCTCTCCCTGGTGTGAACTCGCTGGTGTCTCTGCAGTGCAAATAAGTGAGTGAATCCCTTCCCACACACAGAACAGGTGAACGGCTTCTCCCCGGTGTGAACTCGCTGGTGTGTCTGCAGGGTGGATGACTGAATGAAACTCTTCCCACACACAGAGCATCTGAATGGCTTCTCACCTGTGTGAATTCGCTGATGTCTCCTGAGGCTGGATGAATCACTGAATTCTCTTCCACACTTTAAGCAGCTGAATGGCCTCGTCCCAGCATGAATGCGTCGATGAGTTTCCAGTGCAGATGGGTACCTAAATCCCTTCCCACAGTCCCCACATTTCCACCGTTTCTCCATGGTGCGGGTGTCTCTGAAGGCTAGACAATCAGTTGAAGGCTCACACAGGACAGTTTCTCCCCGCTGTGAATGGTGCAATGTGTTTTCAGGCTGTGTAACCGATTAAAGCTCCTTCCCCAGTCAGTGCACTTGGACAGCCTCACTCAGGTGTATTTGTGTGTCTCGATGCTTTCCCACTCACACTGATGGTTAAAGCATTCTGAAGTAAACAGAACAAACAATCATTTGTCCGCCTAGATTTAAAGACCGATAATATTCAGCACCCGATGAATTGAGTGACACAGTCAGATTTTGATGTGAATTTGGGTTTGAGATTTCTGTCTGTAAATCCTCATCTTCGGATACCCTGTAAAAGGAGATTACAAAAAGTTACCACTGTCAGTACAGGATACAAACTCAGAACAGACAATTTGAGTTTCCATGGAACGTATTTTCTTCTCTCAGTCCCCAAAAATCTCCTCCCCACACACACTCCCTCCATTCTTACTCTGCTGTATCTAATATTCATCCTCCCAATTCTCCTGAAGGTGCTGATTCAGGCTGATCCATGCTCACTGTTTCCTGTCCTGGACACAGAGACATGAAAATCTTCATGCAGGCTGCCATACAGATATGTGTGTTTAATATATAGCAAAACAGAAAACCTCAGCAAGTCTGACAGAAAAGGGAACTAACTTTTCGAGTCTCAATGACTCTTTGTCAAAGTTAGAGAGAACTGGAAATGGGGTCAGATTTATACTGTTGTTGGGGGGTGGTGAGCGTGGAGCGGTGGGGCTGAATAGGGAGCCAGTTATAGGTGGAGACAGATGAACCTCAACATCCACAGATGTGCAGGTTAGGTGGATTGCCCGTGATAAATTGCTCCTTAGTGTCCAACAAAGGTTAGCTGGGGTTATGGGGATATGATGGGATGCTCTTTCGGAGGATTGGTGCAGACACGATGGGCTGAATGGCCTCCTTCTGCACTGTAGGAGCACATCTCTGTCCTCATAGAATCAGAGAGTTTACAGCAGAGCAAGAGGCCCTTCGGCCCATCATTTCTGCACCAGCCATCAAGCACCTCTCTATTCCAATCCCACTTTCCAGCTCTTGGTCCGTAGCCTTGTATGCTGTGGCCAATCAAGTGCTCATCTCAATGCTTCTTAACTGTTGTGAGGGTCCCCGCGTCTTGCACACCTTCAGAGAGCGAGTTTCAGATTCCCACCACCCTCTGGGTGAAAATGTTTTCCCTCAAAACCCTCTAAATCCTCTGGCCCTTACCGTACATTTACACCCCCTGGTTATTGACCTGTAAGGGGAAAGGATTCTTCTTATCGACTCTGGCTAAAATGGCCTTCTCTAGTCCTTCATAAATTTGTACACCTCAATCACACCTCCCCTCAGCCTCTTCTGGTCTCAGGAAAGTAACTCCTAACCAGCCTCTCTTTTTTTCTCCCAGGTAACATCCTGGAGAGTCTCCTCTGAACCCTTTCTAGTGCAATCACATCCTTCCTCGAGTGTGGCGATCATAACTGCACACAGTACTCTAAATGAGGCCTAACGAGTGTTTCATACAGCTCCATCATAACCTCCCTGCTCTTATATTCTATACCTCAGCTAATAGAGCAAGTATCCCATATCCCTTTTTAACCACCTGATCAACCTGTCCTGTGGTCTTCTGGGGGATTTTCACAGTAACTTCATTGCTGTGTTAATGTAAGCCTACTTGTGACACTAAAAAATATTATTTTATTATATTTCCTTGTCTTGTTAGTCCTCCCAAAATGCATGACCACACGCTTTTCAAGTTAAATTCCGTTTGCCACTGTTCTGTCCATCTAACCAGCTCTTCTATGTGGTCCTGTAATCTAAGGCTTTCCACCTCACTACTTATCACACAACTAATTTTTGTGTCACAGAACAAAGAAAAGTACAGCACAGGAACAGGCCCTTTGGCCCTCCAAGCCTGTGCCGATCATGATCCCCCAACTAAGAACTTCAGACTGTCATCTGCAAACTTACTTGATCTTACCTCCTCCATTCACATCCAAATCATTAATGTACACTACAAACAGCAAAGGGCCCAGCACTGATCCCTGTGGAACACCACTGGACACGGGCTTCCAGCCACAAAAACAACCTTCAACCATCACCCTCTGCCACTCAGTCAATTCTGGGTCCAAATTGCCAACTGCTCTGGGTCCCATCTTGACCAATCTCCCGTGAGAGACTTGTCAAAAACCTCATTGAAATCCACGAAGACTACATCAACTGCACTACCCTCATCTATACACCTAGTCACCTCCTCAAAGAATTCAGTTCAAAGTTGTAAGACATGGGCCGGAACTCTCCCCCACCCGGCGGGGCGGGGGAATCCGGCGTAATGGAGTGGCGGGAACCACTCCGGCATCGCGCCGCTCCAAAGGTGCGGAATTCTCCGCACCTTTAGGGGCCAAGCCCTCACCTTGAGGGGCTAGGCCTGCGCCGGAGAGATTTCCACCACGCCGGCTGGCAGGAAAAGCCGTTGGCACCACGCCAGCCGGCGCCGAAAGGACTTCGCCGGGCGACGCATGCGCAGGAGCGTCAGCGGATGCTCACGGCATCCCCGCGCATGCGCAGTGGAGGAGGTCTCTTCCGCCTCCGCCATAGTGGAGACCATGGTGAAGGCGGAAGAAAAAGAGTGCCCCCACGGCACAGGCCCGCCCGCCGATCGGTGGACCCCGATCACGGGTCAGGCCACCGTGGAGGCACCCCCGAGGCCAGATCGCCCCACACCACCCCCCCCCAGGACCCTGGAGCCTGCCCGCGCCTTCTGCCCCCGCCGGTAAGGTAGGTGGTTCAAGCCACGCTGGCTGGCGAGTGTTGACAGCTGCGGGACTTCGGCCCATCGCGGGCCGGAGAATCGCCGGGGGGGAGCCCGCCGACCGGCGCAACGCGATTCCCGCCCCCGCCGATTCTCTGGTGGTGGAGAATTCGGGACCCGGCGGGGGTGAGATTCACGCCAGCCCCCGGCGATTCTCCGACCCGGCGGCGGGTCGGAGAATCGCGCCCATGATCTCCCTTTGACAAAATTATGCTAACTATCCTTGATTAATCGTTTCCTCCCCAAGTGGAGATTAACTCCATCCCTCAGAATGTTTCCAAAAGTTTCCCTACCACTTAAGTTAGAGTCACTGGCCTGGAATTGCATGTTTTTTTCCTTACTTCCCTTTGTGAATAATGGTACCCCATTATCTGTCTACCAGTCCTCTGGCAGCTCTGCTGTGGCCAGAGAAGATTTGAAAATTATTGTCTGAGCCTCTGCAATCTCCTCCCGTGCCTCTCACAGCAGCCTGGGAAATATCTCAACTGGGCCTGAGGATTTAAACAAGTGACCAATTGAAGGTCAGAATGAGAAAAGAAATGGAAAGGGGAGAAAATAAAGTGTTTTACTCACAGATGATGGAAACATGCGGAAGTTTCAGTCTGTGTGAAGCTCAATCTTCACTCAGAGCCAGAGGAGCTGTTGGACAGACAGTGGAGGAAGCTCCGTGCAGCGCTCCCAATGGGACAGTGTATACTGAGAACACCCCTCTGAGTCATAATGACGTTACAATGGAGCCCTGCCCGAATCAGCCAATAGAAATCACACTGCTCAGCGGTGACGTCTCGGGGTTCCAATGCTCAGGCTGGGCGCGCGGACACTGGAACTTCGCCCCCACCCGTCTTTCCACCTCCTCGAGACAAGGTTTCCAGGCAACTGGCTGACGGCTCCGGCCAAAGCGAGAAGCCGCTCGGTGATCTGCCCCGGCACTGCGCATGTCCAAGGGAGAGGGGAAAGTGCGCCTGTGCAGTGGACAACCCACCCTCCTTGACCTTCCTGCTGGGGTTTTGACCAATGGGAAACCGAGAGGGTCAACCAATCAGAGCGCGGGATTTGTGTGACTGGCTACTGAGCTTCGCACAGACTGAAACTTCCTCCTGTCCCCAACATAGAATTTGCAGTGCAGAAGGACGCCATTCGGCCCATTGAGTCTGTACTGGAAAGAGCATCCTACCCAAGGTCCACACCTCCACCCTATCCCCATAACCCAGTAACCCCACCTGACACTAAGGGCAATTTAGCATGGCCAATCCACCTAACCTCCACATCTTTGGACTGTGGGAGGAAACCGGAGCACCCGGAGGAAACCCACGCACACACGGGGAGAATGTGCAGACTCTGCACAGACAGTGACCCAGGCTGGGAATCGAACCTGGGACCCTGGAGCTGTGAAGCAATTGTGCTATCCACAATGCTACCGTGCTGCCCACATCTGTGAGTAAAACACTTTATTTTCTCCCCCTTTCCATTTCTTTTCTCATTCAATTGGTCACTTGCAGCAACTGAAGGGAAAGGAAGTGATTCCAGGAAGAGTGCAGACTCCGGAAAGGTTGGCCCAGCGCTTTCTCTCTCTTTTTATATAAAACATTTTATTGAGGTATTTGTGATTTTGTAACAATAACAGAAGAAACAGTGTACATACAAATATAAACATAGTGCAAAGACCGTCTTCCTCCCTCACAGGTCCCACCTTTCTTACATACTAAGAATACTAAACCGCCTCCCCCCCACCCCCTTCTCTGCTGATGGTTAATTTTCTCTAACAAAGTCGACGAACGGCTGCCGCCTCCGGACGTACCCTGACATTGACCCTCTCAGGGCGAACGTGATTTTCTCCAGACAGAGAAAGCTAGCCATGTCAGTGAGCCAGGTCTCTGACTTCGGGGGCTTTGAGTCCCTCTAAGCTAATAGTATCCGTCTCCGGGCTACCAGGGAAGCAAAGGCCAGAATGTCTCCCTCTTTCTCCTCCAGGACTCCCGGATCCTCCGACACTCCGAAAATCGCAAACCTCTGGACTTGGTGCCACCCTTGTTTTTAACACCTTGGACATGACATCCGCAAACCCCTGCCAGAATCCCCTGAGCTTCGGGCATGTCCAGAACATATGGACATGGTTATCTGGTCCTCCCGCACACCTTCTGCACCAATCTTCTATCCCAAAGAACCTGCTCATCCGGGCCCCCCACCCACCACCACCCACATCCTAATCATGGCTATATTTGCCGCATGTAGTAATTGTTAAAGTTCGGCAGCGCCAACTCACCCTTCCCCCAGCTACGCTCCAGCATCCCCTTTTCTACTCGCGGGGTCTTGCCCGCCCATACTAAGCCAGAGATCACCTTGTTTACCCGTTTTAAAAAGTCCCGTGGAATAATGATGGGGAGACACTGAAAACAAATCTCGGGAAGACCGTCATTTTCACTGTCTGTACCCTCCCAGCCAGTGATAGCGGGAGCATGTCCCACCTTCGGAAGTCTTCCTTCATTTGGTCCACCAGTCGGGTCAAATTTAGCTTATGTAGCTGATCCCATTGCTGTGCCACCTGGATGCCTAGATACTGAACGCTTGCCCCTACCACTCTAAACGGCAACTCCCCCAGTCACCTCTCCTGCCCCCTTGCCTGGATCGCAAACATCTCACTTTTCCCCATGTTCAATTTATAAACCGAAAACCGGCCAAATTCCCTCAGAATCCTCATAATTTCTCCCATCCCCTCTCGTGGGTCAGAAACATATAGGAGCAGTTAATCTGCGTATAGCAAGACTCTGTGTTCCACCCCTCCCCAAACTAGCCCCTGGAGGCTCTCAGCCAAATTGCCAGCGGCTCTATGGCCAGCGCAAACAGCAGTGTGGAGAGGGGGCATCTCTGCCTAGTCCCCCGGTGCAGCCTTAAATAGCCCAATGTCAACCTGTTTGTCTGTACACTCACCACAGGCGCCTGATACAGCAGCCTAACCCAGCCGATGAAGCCCCGTACAAACCCAAATCGCCACAGCACCTCCCACAGATAGGTCCATTCCACCCGATCAAATGCCTTCTCTGCGTCCATTGCGACCACTACCTTTACGTTTCTTCCCTCTGGGGGCATCATGATCACATTCAACAGTCTTCTAAGGTTGGCTGCCAACTGCCTGTCCTTAACAAATCCCGTCTGGTCCACCCCAATCACATCCGGAATGCAGTCTTTGATCCTCGAGGACATAATTTTGGCTAACAGTTTGAAGTCAATATTTAATAAGGAGATTGG